>NC_139225.1:163621130-164221060 GCF_055691185.1 Crinia signifera
GCTGTCCACCGCCAGGTCCCTAAGGGACAATCCCCCATCTGCTGCCCCACCCCAAGCTGCTCCCCAACCTTCCACCTCGGCTGACCCTCCTGTGGCGACTAGGGGAAGACGCCGAAAGCCAGCTGACCCAAAGGCCCCTGTCCCCAAGGCCCCATCTAAAAGGGGCAAAAAAGGGCCCAAATGAGACCTGGGTCACTTCCTCTGTGGTTGGAGGCCAAAGGTTTAAATTGCACTGGACATCCGCTTCCTGAGTTGCCCATCGATCCATTTGCGTGCCATGGGCATGAAAGTTCGTATTTTGACCTCTACAAATGCAGTTTTTTTTTTTTGGTGGTGTGTATCTTGCTTAGTAGTCACCCTGGTTGTTGCAGTACGTATTCTGGTGTCCCCATTTCTTTCACCATTGCATTTGCAGGGTAACACATGTTTGGAGATATGCAACCTCTTGTTCTGGCTGTTTTATTATTTGTGTGTATATTTTTTTTTTTTTTTTTGATTTCTCACATTAAAGTGTCAAGCTGTGATGCTGAACAGCAAATAAATTAATTTTACAAATTAAATCTAAATGGTGGTATGTGTAATTTCTTGTGTGAAACAAATACTAGATTTATGTGTACTTACTGACCAGGGTATTTTTGAACATTTGTTGAAGTGTGGTGGAAGTTTCCCATGTGTAACCCTCTCCATGGCCATTCCCATGTTCCTATCCAACTTTTCCCTGCTAATTAGTTTGTGTCAGCACATGTGCAGAGCAACTTAATAGGTGAGAAAGCAGTTTGTGTGCAGGTGAGGTAGCTCCTACAGTAGTAGGTAAAAGCAGGTCCAGAACAATGCTTTCCTCATGGAGTGGGTGGGGCAGACAAACAAGGGTGAAAAGGTACATTTGTGTAGGAATTCATATGTGTCCTCCCTAAAAAAAGATGTGTGAATGGGCCAAACATGATAAATTAGCTTGTGAACAAACATGCATAACTTTTAAAATATATATGATTTGACAGTGTCATAAGCAGATGTAGGAATCCTTTGTTAGAGAGATGAGAGTGCAATAATGTGATTGGTGGCATCTTACATCCAGAGTGTAGTGAAATCCAAATCATAGCAGATGAGATAGTGGTACAGGTCATAATTTGGGGTACTATACAAAGATTGTGTTGAAAATAGTGGTCATGTGCTTCAAACATTGCAGAAACATCGTTTGTAGCTGTTAGATGTGGTTTATGTTATTGTATCCTAAATACAAAACCTATGTTAGTATTAGAGTGAACACGTTGACACATGTCGACTTGTGTAGATTGAGTGTGCTACTGCGTAAAGTCTATGAAAGCAGGTAGTGAATGTGTCAGTTTATCAAATACCTACCTTAGCGTATAAAAATATTCTTACCTTAAATTAAACAAACCTTTAAATGTGGAGAAGTATAGAAACATAAGCTTCCAATGTGTTTGCGTGCTGCATGTGTGGCTTGCAGGCAGTGAAATCATGGTTTGGAGTTAATAGACTGCAGCATTGCTTATTACATTCAGGTGTATGTGTTTGAGTACTAATCAGCGTTAATTAGCCAACTCAGGCGCACGCTGGCAAACGGTATCTGTAGGAGTGGTTTTAGCTGTCGGTTGGCGGCCGCCTGTTTGGTGTCCGAAACGAACGGTGCCTTAGTCGATCGTGCGGTAGTAGCACCGCTCATTTCTGGTGCACACCCCCGTGTACGCCCATATTTACGCCCATTTTCCCTCATTATTTCGGCCGCTCCCATCAACACGCCCCTATGCCGCCCCATTACCCGTACGCTCGCGTATAGGTTTTTTCGCACGTTGAGACCCCGGCCGTAAGCGTTGTGGCGTGCTCGCGCCGGCGCATTAGCGTATCTGCACATGCGCAGATCGAAAAAAAACCCGGAACGTACGCGTACGGCCCGGACGCTCCAACCAGAATAAGGCCCATTATCCTATACACCTGTCCCCCTCTGTACACATCATACTACACACCTGTCCCCCTCTGTACACATTATCCTATACACCTGTCCCCCTCTGTACACATTATGCTATACACATACCCCTCTGTACACATTATATTATTCACCTGTCCCCCTCTGTACACATTATACTATACACCCGTCCCCCTAAGATTATCCCTGCCCTACTCTCCTACCCCACCTACCTCTCCCCTAAAGGCATCTCCTGGAGAGAAGATAGGCCATGTACTGTGTATGCTGCCCCTCTCCATGTTATTGTGTATACTGTAATATTGTCTTTATTGGGAACCGCTGGGAGAATTATCTCTTGTGGACAGAGGAATGTAAGTTTTGGTGCAAAACAAGTTGTTATTCCAGAAGCTTCTTATCAGCTGTGAAGGACATTCTGTGCCAGTCAGCACCTAATTATTTACCACCCAAACACATGGCCCATGGAGCAGGTGGAGTAGTCGGGCTCAACAGCCCTAGCGCCAGTAGCAGATCCAGTGGTGGCCACATTACAATAGCATTAAAATCATTCAACATTCCATGTAGACCATTTTTTAATAAAAAAATATTTTTTTTTTTAAATTTGAACCAGACAGTACTGCGTGGAGTAGGCGGCCCAGGTGGCTGACGAGGCAATTTGCACTGAATTGCGCCATATAGCGAGAATGCCTGTAATCTATTGTACAGTGTGGCAACCCCTCAGTGATGCCCCCACCTAAAGCCTTGTATGCTACATAAGCCCCCCCCCCCCATCGCTGACCTGGCAGCCATAAAGTCGGCAACCATGATATATTTGTTAATACTTTATTGGCGTCATTCACAAGAGGGGTTTGGGCTGCACCTGGGGGCCACCGACATGTCACCTCCTGCTCAGTGACAGGAGTCAGATGCTGCACTGTAACATTATGGGGGTTATTCTGGTGATTTCCCAGCCTTGTGAGTCCACCAAACCCCGCCCACCGAATGCCGGGCCGCCCACCACCCCCTCGTAGCGTGGGTTCGCCCGCACTGCTGCGAGTGAATGTTTAACAAAAACATTAATTTACCAGCTCTAGGGACCCACCCCCATCATTGATGGCAAGGGCCCATGCATATATACGGTTTCTCTGAGCAACCCCAATCGTTCATGGTCAGGGCCACAGTACCTATTATTATATATTGGTCGTTCTATAATAGGACTCCAGGAGCCTAACACAGGCAGTAAGAACCGACACTAAGGGTTAGCATTTCAGACACTTTGAACATACTCAGGGGGTTTGGGTTACATGAAATTCAGAAGGGACCATGGAGATACTACAAAGGGGTGACAGTGATTTGGGGATGATCATTTGCATTATGTAGGAATACACGGGCATGGAACACTATACTTGGAACCCTAGACCCACAATGGCAGAGATAAGAATACTCAGCGAGAGCCTTGCAGGCGAATCACAATCCAGCCATTTCCACCACCCTGTATTTCACCTCCAGCTGCCTGGCATAAATGTATTCCCCTGCCACAAATGGGTGCTTTGCCCATTGCAGTACCAGGAGAGGCAGCCATCTGGGTGCACATTTGCCAAAATGTGAATTATTTAAAAATTATATTTATCTCTTTTCTTGCCGCAGTGACCAAACTCTGTCCCAGTGCCAAAGCTGTAGCTATAGGCTGTGCACTGTGTGGGCACCAGAAATAACAAAGACATGGGTGTGTGTGCCCTCTTATACCAAGTCTTCTGCGTGGTCTGCACTATTCCCGGTACCAGGACTTGCACTAACCAATCACTGAGCCTGGATATGTACATGGAAGTATCCTGGAGATGAGGGAAGTACAAACAAAAAGATGGGGGATGAGGGGTACAGAAGGAAGTGGGTGAAAACTGGAGTGAGGGGGCTACGGGTCGGGTGGAAGAAGGTGAGTGGGATAGAAAAGGGCCCAAATTTTTAGTATAATATAATCTTAAATAACGTGGCAGAATAGAATACAATGGGAGTATTATATTGGAAACATGTCTTTGGTGCAGTCAGTGTGTAGTATACCAATGAGTGTGTATTAGCAGCCACCAGAAAGGAGTATACCAACCTCCAACCAAGAGCACCAATCTGAACCAAAATTATCTGGTAGCTCAGTAATGAATATGTGTCCAGAATAAAGGGGTGAGGCGGTAACCCTAATCACATTATATTATATTATCTTATGGCGTTACCCTGTATTACAGTTATACTGGTTCCCAGCACATAGACTAGAATAGAATTCCTTTATTCGTCTCACAATGGAGAAATGTCAGTGTTACAGCAATAACCTCATACTGACGGAACACCCTCACAGAAATAACATCATACTGACGGAACACCCTCACAGCAATAACATCATACTGACGGAACACCCTCACAGCAATAACATCATACTGACGGAACACCCTCACAGCAATAACATCATACTGACGGAACACCCTCACAGCAATAACATCATACTGACCTAACACCCTCACAGCAATAACATCATACTGACGGAACACCCTCACAGCAATAACATCATACTGACGGAACACCCTCACAGCAATAACCTCATACTGACGGAACACCCTCACAGAAATAACATCATACTGACGGAACACCCTCACAGCAATAACATCATACTGACGGAACACCCTCACAGCAATAACATCATACTGACGGAACACCCTCACAGCAATAACATCATACTGACGGAACACCCTCACAGCAATAACATCATACTGACGTAACACCCTCACAGCAATAACATCATACTGACGGAACACCCTCACAGCAATAACATCATACTGACGTAACACCCTCACAGCAATAACATCATACTGACGGAACACCCTCACAGAAATAACATCATACTGACGTAACACCCTCACAGCAATAACATCATACTGACGGAACACCCTCACAGCAATAACATCATACTGACGGAACACCCTCACAGCAATAAGCTCATACTGACGTAACACCCTCACAGCAATAAGCTCATACTGACGTAACACCCTCACAGCAATAACCTCATACTGACGTAACACCCTCACAGCAATAAGCTCATACTGACGTAACACCCTCACAGCAATAAGCTCATACTGACGTAACACCCTCACAGCAATAACCTCATACTGACGTAACACCCTCACAGCAATAACATCATACTGACGTAACACCCTCACAGCAATAACATCATACTGACGTAACACCCTCACAGCAATGGGAAATGGGCGCTAGGTCGTCACCATGAAGGTTGACATACAACTACTAAAGTTTGAGAGGTCGACACATGAAATACATAAGGTCAACGTGGCCAAGATCGACAGAGTTATGAGGTTGACACAAGCGTTAGCTCTACAGCTATTACATAACACAGCATAAGGCAGCAGGATATTATTATAGTATTATTATTTACTATACTATATACTGCCATATGGGATAATACTGTGATCCCTTGTGTTGCATCATGTTTGGGGGGGGGGGGGCACAGGTAGACAGGACAGGTCCAGGTGTCTCCCAGTCACACCCCTGTCTTAGTACTGGGAGGGGGAGGGGCACAAACATCCCGAGACGCTTCTAGCCTCAGGTAAACAGAAGCACAGAGTGCGGACCAATCACAGCTCGTCCTGCTCTCTATGACGTCTCCCTCGGCTTATCAGCGGCAGCCTGGCAGGCACCGCCCCGCCCCCTCCCTGCAGACTGAGCGCTGGCTGGTGAGAAGTTGTTACAGTGTAGCCAGTGTCTGACAGGCTGGGAGCTCGCTGCATCCAGGTACCGGCTCTGCTCCCCTCTGCTCCCTGCACACCCCCTCCCTCCCTCCCTCCCCAATCCTGATACCTGCATATAGTACCTGCACCCCCTCCTGATACCTGCACCCCCTTCCCTCCCCAATATCTGCACCCCCCTCCCTGATACCAGTGTCTGACAGGCTGGGAGCTCGCTGCATCCAGGTACCGGCTCTGCTCCCCGCACCCCCTCCCTCCCCAATCCTGATACCTGCATATAGTACCTGCACCCCCTCCTGATACCTGCACCCCCTTCCCTCCCCAATATCTGCACCCCCCTCCCTGATACCAGTGTCTGACAGGCTGGGAGCTCGCTGCATCCAGGTACCGGCTCTGCTCCCCGCACCCCCTCCCTCCCCAATATCTGCACCCCCCTCCCTGATACCAGTGTCTGACAGGCTGGGAGCTCGCTGCATCCAGGTACCGGCTTTGCTCCCTGCACCCCCTCCCTCCCCAATATCTGCACCTCCTCCTGAAACCTGCACCCCCTTCCCTCCCCAATATCTGCACCCCCCTCCCTGATACCAGTGTCTGACAGGCTGGGAGCTCGCTGCATCCAGGTACCGGCTCTGCTCCCTGCACCCCCTCCCTCCCCAATCCTGATACCTGCATATAGTACCTGCACCCCCTTCCCTCCCCAATATCTGCACCCCCCTCCCTGATACCAGTGTCTGACAGGCTGGGAGCTCGCTGCATCCAGCCAGGTACTGACTCTGATCCCCTCTGTACCCTTCGCCCCCCTCCTGATACCTGCATCCCCTTCCCTCCCCAATATCTGCATATAGTACCTGCACCCCCTCCCTGATACCTGCATATAGTACCTGCACCCCCTTCCTGATACCTGCATATAGTACCTGCACCCCCTTCCTGATACCTGCATATAGTACCTGCACCCCTCCCTAATACCTGCATATAGTACCTGCACCCCTCCCTAATACCTGCATATAGTACCTGCACCCCCTTCCTGATACCTGCCTATAGTACCTGCACCCCTTCCCAATATCTGCATATAGTACCTGCACCCCATCTCTGATACCTGCACATAGTACCTGCACACCCCCCTCCACGATACCTGCATATGGTACCTGCACCCCCTTCCCTCCCTGATACCTGCACCCCCCCCCCCCCCCCATACATGCATAAGGTACCTGCACCCCCCTTTCTAATCCCTGCACCCCCTCCCCAATACTGGCACACCCTTTAAGCAGCCCTTTAATTCCTGCACCTGGATCTTCAAATCCTGATACCTGTACCCCTTGATACCAGCCCAGCACATAGTACCACAACCCCCTCCCTGATACCTGCACATTGTCCCTGCACCCCTCTAATTAGACCTTTAATCACTGCACATAGTTCCAAACCCCAATAGTCTCTGGACCTGGTTCTTGCACTCCTCTGATCCCTGCACCCCCCTGATACCAGCACATAGCCCCTGCTGTACCCCTGATATAGCACATAGCCCCTGCTGTACCCCTGATATAGCACATAGCCCCTGCTGTACCCCCTGATATAGCACATAGCCCCTGCTGTACCCCCTGATATAGCACAAAGCCCCTGCTGTACCCCCTGATATAGCACATAGCCCCTGCTGTACCCCCTGATATAGCACATAGCCCCTGCTGTACCCCCTGATATAGCACATAGCCCCTGCTGTACCCCCTGATATAGCACATAGCCCCTGCTGTACCCCCTGATATAGCACATAGCCCCTGCTGTACCCCCTGATATAGCACATAGCCCCTGCTGTATCCCCTGATATAGCACATAGCCCCTGCTGTACCCCCTGATATAGCACATAGCCCCTGCAGACCCCTGTATCTGCAGTCAGTGCACTGGCTCTCTTCTAAATGTATTTCAGATAGAGATAAGTGAATATTTTTTAGGGGAAGTACAGAGATCCCTGAGGCTGCCTTTAATGTGATCCACAGCTCTGTGTACTGCTGGGCTGATCCCACAGCTTCTAGTACCCACTGCTGCTGGGACACCTCTGTCTGTCTGTCCATGCCCCCTGTCGGCCCGTCTGTCTCCTATCTCTCTGTCTGTCCATGCCCCCTGTCGGCCCGTCTGTCTCCTATCTCTCTGTCTTTCCATGCCCTCTACTTGATCATACCAGTCTCCTATCTGCCTGCCCACCTGTCTCCTATCTCTCTGTCTGTCCATGCCCCCTGTCGGCCCGTCTGTCTCCTGTCTCTCTGCTGTCCATGCCTTCTGTCGGCCTGCCTGTCTCCTGTCTCTCTGCTGTCCATGCCGCCTGTCGGCCCGTCTGTCTCCTATCTCTCTGTCTGTCCATGCCCTCTACTTGTCCATACCAGTCTCCTATCTGCCTGCCCACCTGTCTCCTATCTCTCTGTCTGTCCATGCCCCCTGTCGGCCCGTCTGTCTCCTGTCTCTCTGTCTGTCCATGCCCCCTGTCGGCCTGTCTGTCTCCTGTCTCTCTGCTGTCCATGCCCCCTGTCAGCCTGCCTGTCTCCTATCTCTCTGTCTGTCCATGCCCCCTGTCGGCCCATCTGTCTCCTGTCTCTCTGCTGTCCATGCCCCCTGTCGGCCCGTCTGTCTCCTGTCTCTCTGCTGTCCATGCCCCCTGTCAGCCTGCCTGTCTCCTATCTCTCTGTCTGTCCTGCTACATGAATACAGAAGCTAAGTTAGTATTAATGCTTTGATGTTGTCATTATATTACTGAGAGATCACAATCTATAACCTTATTCTATACATCACTGGTTAGTGGCAGATATTTGCTTTTATATGGTAGTGTGCAGCATAAATGTTTGTCTGCTAGTGTATTAGAATCCATTATTATTATGCAGATTTTATAGTCTCTTGCTCCTTAGTTATACGGCAGATTTAGGCAACAGGGGATATCCAGCATGCTGGAATATGTAGTTCCCCTAGAACCGCAGTGTCGCATAGATACGTAATAATTCCACGCTGTAAAGTGACGGGGGTACATGGTTGCATTTACATGGTGACACTTTTGACATTCCTCTTTTCAATCTCAGCAGTATCGTAGTTGTTCTATTATATGGGGTGTTCGAGTTCCTGCTGTTATGTTTCTGATATTGGCGCAGAGAAGTGGGTTCTCCTACCAGTGACTTGTGTGGGCACAGTTGGAGGGTGACTGCCCCGGTCAGTCCGTGCTCCGGTAACGCAATAACCTGGTCCTGGATTATCCACATATCACTGACCCAGGTTCTCTGCTCCCCAGGCTCGGAAGGCAGTTTGTGTGAGCGAGGAGCCACCCGCCACCTGGAAGAGATGTCCACCTCTAGTTACTGGGTGTCCGAAAATGGGAGCGCCTCCGACAAGGACAACGTCTTCTATGAACGTGTGAGGACCTACAGTCCTATTACCAAAGGGGTCCAGTTCATGGACAGTCCCACGCCAATGTCCCCTGCGTCTCCTGGACCTGGATATCAGACGTTGTCCTGGGCCCCGGAGCAGCAGGTCCACCACATGCAGCAGGTCCACCAGGTGCAGCAAGTCCAGGTGAGATGACCATTGGTGGTGTTGCCATTTATTCTGTAGTTATTATTACCCTGCAGTTCGGTGGTATCGTCCTTAGCGCTCCGTCATCTGACTGCTAGACTCCTGAAATGCTGCCAGTTCGTGCCAGCAATGCATGCTGGTTCTTGTAGTTCACAAGTTGGGTGTAAATGCTCTAAAGGGGTATGTCACCCTGGTGCCAGGAAAATGACAATGATACCATTAATTATTTATTTATTAAGTTTCTTATATAGCGCATACATATTCCGCAGCGCTGTACAGAGTATATTTAAACATTCACATCAGTCCCTGCCCCAGTGGAGCTTACAATCTATATTCCCTACCACATATACACACACACACAGACATTCGAGGCGTAATTTTGTTGGGAGCAGGATTACCGTACAGCCGTGTTCTGCATTGTGCGTTTCCTTCCAGACTGCATGATGTAAAACCTGTTTGGGAATAGTGTCCTTGTGTGTATCTGTCACTTACATAACGCGTGCGTGTTACTTCTGCTGAGGGTATCATATTTAGGGAGAGGCGCTGTTTCTCCGAGTTGTAGAATTCTTGTTCTCTTGCATATTTTACAGCTCACACGCCCTCTTTAATCATTTAACAGTTCGAGACCAAAGAGCCCCACCTTGCCCCCCCCCCCCATCTCCATTCTGTGCCCCCTCACATTCTACTGCATCTGCGGAGACATAAATGTGATTCACCAAACTCTGCTCATGGCTGCTGGGTGTCTGCAGAGAACACACACGCGCACACACTCACACACACTCACACACACACACTTTTACACATTGAATCTATACATATATGTATAAAGGGTGGGGATCGGAGAGAATGTTATAAATATCTAATTATGCGCGTATTCCTGTTGCAGCTTGGTAGAACTTCTATGTCGCTGGATTTACATAATGCATTGTGTGTGTGTATATATATATATATATATATATATATATATATCTCTCTCTCTATATATATATATATATATATATATATATATATATATATATATATATATATATATATATATATATATATATATATATATATATATATATATATATATATATATATATATATATATATATATATATATATATATATATATATATATCTATCTATCTATCTATCTATCTATCTATCTATCTATCTATCTATCTATCTATCATAAGAAGCAGGGGTCCGGCACTCCACTTTAAACGGCAAACAACAACCACGGTGCCATCCACATAAATTGTATAAGTCCAGGTGTACCCAACGGTACACGGGCGGCACTCAGTGGATTTCTCAAGTAGCAATAAGAAACTGCAGACCACTCCACAGTTAAGGTGCGACGTTTCGATAATTTAATATCGTTTTCAAGGACTTCAAGGTCCTTGAAAACGATATTAAATTATCGAAACGTCGCACCTTAACTGTGGAGTGGTTTGCAGTTTCCTATTGCTACTTGAGAAATCCACTGAGTGCCGCCCGTGTACCGTTGGGTACACCTGGACTTTGTGTGTGTGTATGTATGTACAGGTTGAGTATCCCTTATCCAAAATGCTCGGGACCAGGAGAATTTTGAATAACGGATTATTCCGTATTTCGGAATATTTTAATATTTCAATGATGTATTTTGAAGTATCTTGCATTTATGCTGTATAAACACATAATATACACACAAATATATTTTATTACCACATAAAATACACACAAATATATTTTATTTGTTCAAAAACAAGGTTTCAAAACGTGAAACAAATTTTGTTTCACGATCTCAGCACTGAATTTGAATGCCAAGCAATCATTTTCTTGCACATATATAGTGCCAGTTACATATCATGCCCCCAGTGATGCTGTTACAAATGTCCCCAGTGAGTTTTTAGCAAAAAAAAAAATTTTTTTTCACTTTCTGGAATGTCTGGTTTTCGGAATAATTTGGATAACGGATATTCGGATACGGGATACTCGACCTGTATATATGTGTGTGTGTGTGTGTGTGTGTGTGTATATGTATGTATGTATGTATGTGTGTGTGTGTGTATACATACAGATATTTTACAGAACATTCACCTGGAAGAACCGTAGCTACTGTACAAGGTGTCATTGAAGCTGTTTGTACATAGGTGGCCATTTAGCACAGCTTAAAGAGAGATAAAGTACCAGCGATCAGCTTTTGTTATTGTTTTTTTTTCAAACACTGCCTGTAACATGACAGGATCTGATTGGTCGGTACTGTAAGCTTTGTTACATTTCCCTCCCATTAAGTGGAATTAATCAATCAAGTTGTGGTGGTTGTGTTACCAGATAAATATCCCTTTATAATCTGTATACTGGTGCCAGCGGGTAATTTGTTACAGTATGAAAGGTGATTCCTATTTGTGACTCCATGTTTCCAAGACTTATCTTTATGACAACAACAGATAATATATGTAGTATATATATGACCAGGAATAATTGTGCCAGGCTCTTGTATGTGCAGGCTCTGTGGTTGTTTTCTGGTTCTAGGATGTATCTTTATCTTCTAGCCCTCGCTCCCAATTCTCTGGGTTGTATAGAAGGGAACGGCATTGTTGACTTTCCGTATATGTTGCTATAGAGTCCATTCTCCATGTCTGACTTCCTGAGCAGCTGGTAGGAGCGTGTTCAGTCCTCTGTTATGTGACGGTTACATCAATATTTACCTGATATAAGTGGACAGAACATTATTATTATTTATTTGGGAAAGGAAATATTGTCTGTAGCTCACTCTTTACTGAGTGATACTCTGTAGTACCCCTCTCTGCGGAAGGTGTGACGTCCTTGCTGATACTCTGTAGTACCCGCTCTGCGGAAGGTGTCACGTCCTTGCTGAAACTCTGTAGTACCCCTCTCTGCGGAAGGTGTCACGTCCTTGCTCATACTCTGTAGTACCCTGCACTGTTGAAGGTGTGACGTCCTTGCTGATACTCTGTAGTACCCCGCTCTGCAGAAGGTGCTGCGTCCTTGCTGATACTCTGTAGTACCCCTCTCTGCGGAAGGTGTGACGTCCTTGCTGATACTCTGTAGTACCCCGCTCTGTGGAAGGTGTGACGTCCTTGCTGAGTGATACTCTGTAGTACCCCGCTCTGTGGAAGGTGTGACATCCTTGCTGAGTGATACTCTGTAGTACCCCTCTCTGCGGAAGGTGTGACGTCCTTGCTGAGTGATACTCTGTAGTACCCCTCTCTGCGGAAGGTGTGACGTCCTTGCTGATACTCTGTAGTATCCCTCTCTGCGGAAGGTGCTGCGTCCTTGCTGATACTCTGTAGTACCCCGCTCTGCGGAAGGTGTCATGTCCTTGCTGATACTCTGTAGTACCCCGCTCTGCGGAAGGTGTGACGTCCTTGCTGATTCTCTGTAGTACCCTGCTCTGTGGAAGGTGCTGCTTCCTTGCTGATACTCTGTAGTACCCCGCTCTGTGGAAGGTGTGACGTCCTTGCTGAGTGATACTCTGTAGTACCCCGCTCTGTGGAAGGTGTGACGTCCTTGCTGATACTCTGTAGTACCCCTCTCTGCGGAAGGTGTGACGTCCTTGCTGATACTCTGTAGTACCCCGCTCTGCGGAAGGTGTGACGTCCTTGCTGATACTCTGTAGTACCCCTCTCTGCGGAAGGTGTGACGTCCTTGCTGATACTCTGTAGTACCCCGCTCTGCGGAAGGTGTCATGTCCTTGATGATACTCTGTAGTACCCCTCTCTGCGGAAGGTGTCACGTCCTTGCTCATACTCTGTAGTACCCCTCTCTGTGGAAGGTGTGACGTCCTTGCTGATACTCTGTAGTACCCCTCTCTGTGGAAGGTGTGACGTCCTTGCTGAGTGATACTCTGTAGTACCCCTCTCTGCGGAAGTTGTGACGTCCTTGCTGATACTCTGTAGTACCCCGCTCTGCGGAATGTGTGGCGTCCTTGCTGATACTCTGTAGTACCCCTCTCTGCGGAAGGTGTGACGTCCTTGCTGATACTCTGTAGTACCCCGCTCTGCGGAAGGTGTGGCGTCCTTGCTGATACTCTGTAGTACCCCTCTCTGCGGAAGGTGTGACGTCCTTGCTGATACTCTGTAGTACCCCGCTCTGCGGAAAGTGTGACGTCCTTGCTGAGTGATACTCTGTAGTACCCTGCTCTGCGGAAGGTGTGACGTCCTTGCTGATACTCTGTAGTACCCCGCTCTGCGGAAGGTGTGACGTCCTTGCTGAGTGATACTCTGTAGTAACCCTCTCTGCGGAAGGTGTGACGTCCTTGCTGATACTCTGTAGTACCCCGCTCTGCAGAAGGTGTGACGTCCTTGCTGATACTCTGTAGTACCCCGCTCTACGGAAGGTGTGACGTCCTTGCTGATACTCTGTAGTACCCTAGTAAATGTAAATGTAAATATAAAGCATACAAAATAAATAAAAATAAGCAATAAAAGCAACATATGAGTTATAACAAATTACATTTAGAATTCATCACGTCCTACAGTAAAGACATGGTTGTTTTTTGGACCTGGAAATCTATATAAAGGAAAATAAAATTCAGACTAGATCTCATGTGAAGAAAGTGAACGGGAATAATATGATCTCCTATAATAACAACCATCATCGCCTGTGGATAAAAAACATAACGGGAGGACAATTCTGCCGGAAGAGAAGGAATTCCACGGAAGAACACATTTTTTTGAACAACAAAGCGAAGACCTAAAAAAATAATTTCTCCAAAAAGGATATGAAAATAAATTTTTAGATGAGCAAATGACTAAAACAAAATCTTTAAATAGACAAGAACTGATCAATTACTCCTTAAAAGAATAAACTGAAATGTCGATGGCTTTCATTACATAATTTAACAGCAATCAAAAAAAAAGATAGAAAAAATGCTGGAAGAACTCCGGCATGTGTTAATGCTAGATGAAGAACTGAAACAAAAACTTCCATCAAAACCAAAAATAATATAATAAGAGCAAAAAATCTAAAACAAACAGCTATCTACCAGTTCAAAAAGAAGAAAAAAAGAAAAAAAACATTGAATGGCTTTTTCCATTGCACAAAATGGGTACAGAAACCAACAGACAAGCACGAAGCTGACGAATCCTTTTCTTCAAAGAAGAACAAAAAGACATTTGAAGTCAAAGAACATCTGTCTTGTGAAACAGAGGGGGCAATATATCTTCAGGAGTGTCCTTGTGGACAAAGATATGTAGGCCAAACGAAGAGAAAAATAAAAATGAGGATCGCAAAACACGTATTTAACATAGAGAGGCCTACAGACCGCAGTGTATCTGCCCATTTCCTAGAAAAACATAGTCAAGACCCGAAAGGTTTAACCTTTATGGGAATTCAACATGTTGAACCTCACTGGAGAGGAGGAATTGCCATAACCACCTTGAGAAAAATTGAAACAAAGTAAATCTATTTATTGGACACACTTGAGCCCAATGGCCTGAACATTGATATTGAACTAAAAGCATTCCTCCAACACATACAAGTCAACCCCCATTTTTCGTTCCCTTTTTTTTCCCATACTGTATCCTTCTTTTTCTTCTCCTATTTTTATATCATTGTTGTTTTTTTTTTTTTTTGTTTTTTTTTATTTTTCACTTTTTATTTCTTATGCTTTTTTTTTATTTTATTTTTTTGTACAAAAAAAAAAGATGCATATGTGGAGGATTTTTAATAAACCATGTGGTTGTCGCCAAAAGAAGGCACTTCCTTTCCTGACCACTTCCATTTTTATCAATAAAGATGACCCTATTTAAACTTTTTACAAAAAAAATCATCCTTGGGAAAGCATCTGGTGATGTAAAACGTGTTGGTATAAGTGCGAGCCCCAGAAAGAAAAAAAAATACCCCCTCATTCGTACACTGCTGACGGAGACTCAACAAGCGCGGCAACCACGAGGCACCGGCAGGTGACGTCATCCAGGTCCACCGCCGATTAACGCTGAGACGCTGACTGCATGCAAGCAACTGAAGTTAGGGAAAGCCTCCAACCAACTCCAGGACTCCATAACACTGGTACATTCCACACCAAAGGTGCCCAAAAGGGCTGTAAACAAAAATTGCTTTTATTTTGAAATTTTATTTTGTATTGCTTATTTTTATTTTGTATTCTTTATATTTAGATTTTTTTATTTACTTGTCTTACCTTACCTCCTTCACCATTCTCTCTACTGCTGTTGCTTATAACCTCTTAGCGCTGTGTTACCACATTTTGCCCAGCAAAATAATTTTCATTTATATCAATAAAACATGACACATGACACACTGTTACCTATAGCAACCACTAAGCATTGAGCTGCTACCTGTGGGTACTGTTAGGTAATGGCTGCTTGCTGTGGGTTGTAGAACACGCGTACACACCACAGCAGATTGTGTTTCTTTGTTCCTTTTTTATTATTCTTGAAATGTCTCCTTTTATTGGACACTGCAGTTTGTACAGAGATGGATTTAACTTGGGTGAGTTGTAGGATTGTAGCGTTCTAATAGCTGTGTAAATAGATTGTATCTGGTTGGTGGACAACCCCCCCCCCCCCCCCCCCCCAACCCTACAACACAATGCTGTGCTTATGGCAGTACCCCCTAGGGGCATTTTCCCTGGAACACTATTCTCCAGTCACGGCAGGTAGTCACGCGGAGTGGTGCCCCCCTCCCGCACATACGATTTTATTAGTAGCTACGGAACTGATCCATACAGTGTAGCGCAGTACGGTTACCGGTGACTTGGGGAATGGGCTGCACACCTAGAACTAAAGATTCCTGCTATTACTAAATCCTAGTGGTAATCTATCTCATGGCTTGCCCTTAAGGTGGCCATACACACGCAGATTTATCTTCAGATCTGGCTGGTTGGAACAAAATCCTGGTTATGGATGAGAGCAAATGACAGTTGACCATTTGCTTGGAAATGCTGGAAAACTGACAAACTGTCACTCATCCATAACCATGTTTTTGTTCCAACCAGACAGATCTGAAGATAAATCTTACTAGTGTATGGGCACTTAGATGAGTCAGTGAGCTGACTCTCACTGATAAGGATTCTCACTCCTCTTGGAGTCTCTAATTTTTGACTCTTGACTTTCCAAAGTTTTATTTTCCTGTATCCGGCCCTGGACATTTAAATCCTCCAAATTGAAGGCCTTAGAAGTGTTTCCAATAATCCCTGGACACAGGATGTAGACAAGAGGGGCACCAGCTGCATGTCTGATGATATCAGCTGGAATAGGTGCAAGTGCAGGACCGCCCGAATAGTAGGTGAATGTGTATGGGGACAGATGCAGAATGCACTGGTCGGGACTGGAGACTGGAACAGAAGCTGGAAGCCGCCACGATCTCGGGGAGGAAAGTGATGCTCTGGCAATGAGCCGAGCCCTGGAGAGGGTTTATATAGGGAACGTCTGTTCGCCATTTGTGTGGCTGCAGGAATCTGGTTGGCATGTGCATTCCCAGCGCACGTCTCACAGATGCCAGGCGTAACTAGGAGGGGCAGGTATGGCAGTGATGGATCCGGGTACCGGGACTCCTGTGTGTGACATCAGCGAGGATACAGGGTCACAAACATGGAGGTATTCGTATTATCATTGCTCACCTATTGGATAGACCTTGTTCCCCTGCTTATCGATAGACCCGATGTTCTTTCTCTCCTGCGAGTTATGTCATTGTATTGTATAGAACTCTGTAGTTTATCCCATTCCTTCCTCACATGTGTTATTAGAGCTAATTATCCAGCTGTGCCAGAATATATAACATTTCATAGAAGGCTTCCCACTGGTTACATATACAGATCTGTCGTTTAATGTGTCACGCAGAAGCCTTTCCTCTGTGCCAGATAATGTAATCACCTCGCTTCATTTCCAGAGCTGTATAATATACATCCGTATACTGGCGTAAGAACACATCTTATACGGACAGACACGGATGTGCCGGTTACTTCTGCCATATATTATACTTATTACTAGAAAGAAATGCTAGGTTTTGCGGATGGGGAGGTAGATGTAACGGGTGCAGAGAGAGTTCAATGTGGGTGAGTTATTTTGTTTCTGTGCAGGGCGAATAGTGGCTGCTGTATTCTTACACTGCAGTTTAGATTTCCGTTTGAAAACACCCCACCCAAATCTAACTCTCTTTGCACATGTTACATCTGCCCCACCTGCAGTGCAGCATGATTTTGTTCATCTTCAAAAACCGAAGCTTTGCTAACGGGTCTGAATCTGATAAAGTGAGGCAAGCAAGTCCCTTCGTCTAAAGCCGGACAGGCGCTGAGATGTTGCTTTCTATATTATAGAGCGGTTTATCTGACACCGCCCGCGGTACCTGGCAACAATCCAGATAAGGATAATAAGGGGCGAGTCGTGTTCCTGGGAAGAGGGCTGACAGCCTTGCCAAACTTGTCGGCTGTTACTCTTCAGTCTCTTGCAATGTACCTGCTCCAATAAACCTCTAGGCAGCGTGGGCTTTTGCAGAACTTAAGAGCAGTACCGGAGCAGGTGGACCTGTTCCGGTCTGACTGCGTTCCCTGCTGTCAGCCCAGTGTTGCTTTATGAAGGTATGCTGGTGACGGCGGCGGGTGTGTCCCGCTTCAGTCACTAGATAAGCTGAGGTATGAACCGTATCTGCTCAGTGTGAGTTCCTGAGTGCAGAGGTTATCGGGCTCCCATTTACCTGTTCTGCGCTCATTCAGCATTGGTACCTGACACCGGGACCTGTCTAGACTGTGATCTGCTCCATGGATTGGCCTGGGCTCAGATGGGTGAGGACTGTGTACCTGTCTGATTGTTTTAGGCTCCGAGGCCTCCTTCACAGGTAACTCGTCGTTCAGCTGCGGACTGATTCCTGCAGTGAGCAGCATTAATAGACTATAGGTGATTGGTTTGCTCTGGGCTTGTACTCGCTGTGGTCTGCCGAAATGTGGAGGTAGGATTACAAATCCTAGGGAGCAGAACCACTAATGCATGCAAGCAATGCATCTAAAGGTGGCCATACATCAGAAAGACATTGCACCCAATCATACATCTCAATGGATTGTATGCAGATTGTGTGCACATTATGTATACACAATCATACAATCACACAATCTTCCAGCCCCGGGCAGTGAAGACGCTGGGCGCCGCAGAAGTTTCCAGGCGGCAGACGGGCGGGCGGCTGAAGAGAGCGGTGGTCGTCCTTTTGCACAATTCTGTCACTACTCTGAAAACAGTTTTCAGAGTATTGCTGCATTCCGGCTATTTAATAACACAGCAGAGGTGAGCAGAAATCTGAATCGAAATCTGCTGCGCTATATAAGACACTGTAACGGAATCTGCTGCGCTATATAAGACACTGTAACGGAATCTGCTGCGCTATATAAGACACTGTAACGGAATCTGCTGCGCTATATAAGACACTGTAACGGAATCTGCTGCGCTATATAAGACACTGTAACGGAATCTGCTGCGCTATATAAGACACTGTAACGGAATCTGCTGCGCTATATAAGACACTGTAACGGAATCTGCCGCGCTATATAAGACGATGTAACGGAATCTGCCGCGCTATATAAGACGCTGTAACGGAATCTGCCGCGCTATATAAGACGCTGTAACGGAATCTGCTGCGCTATATAAGACGCTGTAACGGAACCTGCTGCGCTATATAAGACGCTGTAACGGAACCTGCTGCGCTATATAAGACGCTGTAACTGAATCTGCTGCGCTATATAAGACGCTGTAACGGAATCTGCTGCGCTATATAAGACGCTGTAACGGAATCTGCTGCGCTATATAAGACGCTGTAATGGAATCTGCTGCGCTATATAAGACGCTGTAACGGAATCTGCTGCGCTATATAAGACGCTGTAACGGAATCTGCTGCGCTATATAAGAACCTGTAACGGAATCTGCTGCCCTATATAAGACACTGTAACGGAATCTGCTGCGCTATATAAGAACCTGTAACGGAATCTGCTGCGCTATATAAGACGCTGTAACGGAATCTGCTGCGCTATATAAGACACTGTAACGGAATCTGCTGCGCTATATAAGACACTGTAACGGAATCTGCTGCGCTATATAAGAACCTGTAACGGAATCTGCTGCGCTATATAAGATGCTGTAATGGAATCTGCTGCGCTATATAAGACACTGTAAATAATAATAATAATAATAATAAATCTGTGATCTGTGGCATGTTTCATATAGTGATGGAGAACTTGTATTTATGATCGCACCAAGCTGTGATTGCAGTTGGCATATAAGCTTCGCTATATAAGAAACAGTTTTATCTAATATATTGCATTATACTATAACTTGTATAGAACCTACAGGAGCGTATACTGTATCGCAGACATTGTTACTGTTCCGGAAGCAGGTTCCGTGCAGTATTACAGTTTGTACGGGCAGTGCGGGGTCTCTGCCGCCCCTGTTGTAGGTTTTGTACATTGTGGCAGATACCGGTAACGTGACAGTAGCTGTGACTGTCAGTGTTACACTTGTATAATGCAGCCCGTCCATGACATGTAGGTGCAGAGTCCACCGCAGCCTCTGCCCACTCCCTGTAGAACATTAACACAATACAGAGATCTCTCCTCTGCGACACTGGATGGGCTGGGAATGAATGAATGAATGAAGGAGGATATGGTTCTATGGGCCCCATCGCAGGTTAGGCCTTGTGTCCTCTGTGCTCTGCTTCCTGAGTGGCCACTGGAGTCGGCCGGTGGATGTCGGCATTACCAATAAACACTTTATAGGAATATGATGATTTATGCAGTGTATTATCACGGTGGGTACAGTGGGCTTTGTTCAGATCTGAGCTCCGTACACATTTGTTTGGAAAATGGGAAAAACCACCCAAATCTAATTCTCTCTGCACAAGTAACATCTACCCCACCTGCAGTGCACATGGTTTTGTCCATCTCTAAGAAGGATTTTGTCAGAGTGAACTAGAATAAGGCCCATAGTGACAGGTATACAAAATATTCAAGTGAACAACAGAGAAATGATCTTCCACAAAATCCATTACAGTATCAATAAACAGCAAAGGTAGGACAAAATCACTGACTAAAATTAGATGGAAATGTTCAAGATCCACTGACTAAAACTTGACTAATGCTGCTTTCCCACTGCCTACACGGGTAAAGACCCGTTTTTTTTAAACGGGTCTTTAAACGGGTAAGAGCCATAAAGACTCTTTCCCACTGCAGCTTTTAAACGGTAAATTACCGTTTAAAAGCTGTTTTTGTCACATTCACACTTACCCGTTTAAAAACCCGTTTAAGCAGTGTAAAGATAGGGGGGGGGGGAGAATTTAAAAAAAAAAAACGGCGTGGGGTCCCCCCCACTGCCGTAACCAGCACCAGGCTGAAAGAGCCGGGGCTGGTAATAAAAAATCAGGAAACCCGACAAATAGGGGTTCCCTGATTTTTTACAACCAGCCCCAGGCTCCAGGTCCGGGGCTGGTTCCCAAAATATGGGGGACAATGACTAGGGGTCCCCCGTATTTTAAGAACCAGCCCCAGGCACAACCAGCCAGCAGGGTAATGCCACAGCCGGGGGACACTTATGATATAAGTTCCCGCGGCCAAAGCATTAACCCTACCGACCAGTCAGCCTGGCCAGGGGCCCTGGGGGAGTGGGGACCCCCCCAATAAAGGGGTCCCCCCCCTCCAGGACTTACCTGACCAGGCTGAAGCCTGGTGCTGTCCCCGGTGACCCTGGAGCGGTGGTCACCGGGCTGATGGTATTGTGTAAAAAATAGAATAAAAACCATTGTCTTTTACTGGTGAACTATGAGTCCCAGCAAGCCTCCCCCGCAAGCTGGGACTTGGAGAACCACAAGTCCCAGCCTGCGGGGCATTAAAGGGCCCGCTGGGTCTTGTAGTTCCACAGTAAAAGAAAGAGTTAAATAAACACACTGACACACGTGAAAAATAAAAGTTTAATACATACATAACACATACATACTGATACTTACCTATCTTGAGCCCGTAGGTAGCCCTGGTCCTGATGTCCTGGTCCGTGTCGGCGTCTGTATCCAGTCGGCATCCCTGTCGGCGACGGCGTCGGCGGTCCGGAGTCCGAAGAAATCCATTTGGGAAGCTGTGGAAGGAAATCCTACTCACCTGTCCCAGCGCGACGTAGTCCAGGTAAGGTCTTTGCAAAAAAAACAAACCGAACACCCGAACCAAGCGGACAGCTGAGAGACGCACGGTGTGTTTACATCGTGCGGCTCCGCCCCCGAATGCCGCTATTGGCCGCCTTGCGGCCTAGCGGCCAATCAGGAGCCGCTAGGCCGCAAGGCGGCCAATAGCGGCATTCGGGAGGCGGAGCCGCACGATGTAAACAAACACACGTGCGTCTCCGTCAGTCCGGTCTGGTTCGGGTGTCGGTTTGTTTTTTTTGCAAAGACCTTACCTGGACTACGTCGCGCTGGGACAGGTGAGTATGGTTTCCTTCCACAGCTTCCCAAATGGATTTCTTCGGACTCCGGACCGCCGACGCCGTCGCCGACAGGGATGCCGACTGGATACAGACGCCGACACGGACCAGGACATCAGGACCAGGGCTACCTACGGGCTCAAGATAGGTAAGTATCAGTATGTATGTGTTATGTATGTATTAAACTTTTATTTTTCACGTGTGTCAGTGTGTTTATTTAACTCTTTCTTTTACTGTGGAACTACAAGACCCAGCGGGCCCTTTAATGCCCCGCAGGCTGGGACTTGTGGTTCTCCAAGTCCCAGCTTGCGGGGGAGGCTTGCTGGGACTCATAGTTCACCAGTAAAAGACAATGGTTTTTATTCTATTTTTTACACAATACCATCAGCCCGGTGACCACCGCTCCAGGGTCACCGGGGACAGCACCAGGCTTCAGCCTGGTCAGGTAAGTCCTGGAGGGGGGGGACCCCTTTATTGGGGGGGTCCCCACTCCCCCAGGGCCCCTGGCCAGGCTGACTGGTCGGTAGGGTTAATGCTTTGGCCGCGGGAACTTATATTATAAGTGTCCCCCGGCTGTGGCATTACCCTGCTGGCTGGTTGTGCCTGGGGCTGGTTCTTAAAATACGGGGGACCCCTAGTCATTTTGTCCCCCGTATTTTGGGAACCAGCCCCGGACCTGGAGCCTGGGGCTGGTTGTAAAAAATCAGGGAACCCCTATTTGTCGGGTTTCCTGATTTTTTATTACCAGCCCCGGCTCCTTCAGCCTGGTGCTGGTTTCGGCAGTGGGGGGGGACCCCATGCCGTTTTTTTTTTTAACGGGTAAAGGGCTACCCCTTTCCCACTGCCGAAAAAACGGCTATTACACGTTAAAAACACTGCTTTTTACACGGGTAACAAAAACCGGTATTTGTTACCCGTGTAAAGCAACCTGGAGCTTTCCCACTGCAGCTCTAGCCGTTTAAAAAGGCTAAAAAAACGGCATTTACACGTGTAAAGCCTGCAGTGGGAAAGGGGTATAAGACAAAATTAACACTGGTGCTTCAATTCCCCCCTACAGGCCAGGGGTGTCTTCTGCTCCTCTCCAGATGAATGGCTGTGTGGGAGTTATCTGGATGCAGCGGCTTCCTCTGAGATGGTATTTTGTAGCTGAACTTTCATTGTGTCTCACAGAGCGGGCAGCACATGCCGTATTATTGTATACATGGAAGTCTTGTGTTAATATTTTTTTATTTTGTTATGTGATCACAGACCCGTTACACAAACCTGTATTATCCCTGGCATACATACCCGCATTATCCCTGGCATACATACCCGCTTTATACATGGCATACATACCCGCATTATACATGGCATACATACCCGCATTATACATGGCATACATACCCGCATTATCCCTGGCATACATACCTGTATTATCCCTGGCATACATACCCGTATTATCCCTGGCATACATACCCGCATTAACCCTGGCATACATACCCGCATTAACCCTGGCATACATACCCGCATTATCCCTGGCATACATACCCGCATTATCCCTGGCATACATACCTGTATTATCCCTGGCATACATACCTGTATTATCCCTGGCATACATACCTGTATTATCTCTGGCATACATACCCGTATTATACATGGCATACATACCCCTATTATACATGGCATACATACCCCTATTATACATGGCATACATACCCCTATTATACATGGCATACATACCTGTATTATCCCTGGCATACATACCTGTATTATCCCTGGCATACATACCTGTATTATCCCTGGCATACATACCCGTATTATCCCTGGCATACATACCCGCATTATCCCTGGCATACATACCCGCATTATCCCTGGCATACATACCCGCATTATCCCTGGCATACATACCCGCATTATCCCTGGCATACATACCCGCATTATCCCTGGCATACATACCCGCATTATCCCTGGCATACATACCCGTATTATCCCTGGCATACATACCTGTATTATCCCTGGCATACATACCTGTATTATCCCTGGCATACATACCTGTATTATCCCTGGCATACATACCAGTATTATCCCTGGCATACATACCCGCATTATCCCTGGCATACATACCCGCATTATCCCTGGCATACATACCTGCATTATACATGGCATACATACAGGGGCGCATTGAGGGAGGAGGATTCCTGTGTGCCGTGTCTGTCTCTCATCTCTATAGTTGGCAGATTAATACATTCTGTGCACTGGGGTCACTAGGGGCCCCTAGCGCTGTCCCAGAGTCTAGTGCACACGTGCAGGACTCCAGGAAAATGGCGCAGTGGTATATTTTATGTATCTCTAATGCTGGTAGATGTGAGCATATATGTAAGCTGCTACTCAGAGATACGTGTGCCTGGTGCTGTGCTGTATGACCCGGTGTCTGGTGCCTAGCAGCGCAGTACTGTTAACCTGGGCCTGCTGCGCTGTGCCCCTGTGCCCTGTGCCTCGTGCTGTGCTGTTCCCCTGTGCCTCGAGCTGTGCTGCGCTGTTCCCCTGTGCCTGGTGCTGTCCAGTTCCCCTGTGCCTCGTGCTGTTCCCCTGTGCCTGGTGCTGTGGCTCTGTGCCCTGTGCCCAGAGGTGCTGTGACTCTGTGCCTGGTGCTGTGACTGTGGCTGGTGCTGTGACCCTGTGCTTTGTGCCCAGAGGTGCTGTGACCCTGTTCTTGGTTCTGTGCTGTGACCCTGTGCTTGGTGCTGTGACCCTGTGCTTGGTGTGGTGCTGTGACCCTGTGCTTGGTGTGGTGCTGTGACCCTGTGCTTGGTGCGGTACTGTGACCCTGTGCTTGTTGCGGTGCTGTGACCCTGTGCTTGGTGCTGTGCCTGGTGCATAGTTCTGTGATATGTCAGTCAGTGTAACATTAGATCCAGTGCAGGCTGCTCCCTGTTACATTGTTACATGTGTGCTCAGGGTTCCATACATACAGTAACTCTCTATTGTATGTTCTACTATTGTCTAATGCAAATATTAGCAGATGAAAGTGTCATTATTCTGGTGGCGGGAATAGTGATCGCACGAGTACAGGTGTCACCGAGCCTGACAGTCACGTGTGTGTGTGTGTGTCTCCTGGGGGTGTGTGTCTGTTTCCTGGGTGTGGTGAATTAGGTCGATACCAGAAAGTGTTTTTTTTTTTGTGTGTCAATGTCGACACCTGACCATGTTGACCATATAGTGTTGACCTGTAACCATGTCTCCTATCCATGTTCAGGGATAATCCAGACTCCACTGGATGTGGTACCCCCTGCTTGACCTGTATGAAAAGTGCTAGAACTATAATGTAACAACTGCTGGGGGATGGAACACTCTGTAACCTTCTACATCTTGTACAGCGAGTCCTGTAATACTCAATGCTGACCCCGCACAGACGCCATGCCTGCAAACCTCAGCCTGATCCTGCTTCTCTCGCACAGCTTGGTTTGCTAATGAACAGAACCTTGCTGCACTGCAGGGGGGCAGATGTATCCTGTGCAGAGAGAGTTACATTTGGGGGTAGTTTATTTTGTTTCTGTGCAGGGTAAATACTGACTGCATTATTCTTACCCTGAAATATAGATATCAGTTTGAAGTACAAACACCACCCAACTGTAACTCTCTCTCTGCACCTGTTACATCTGCCCCACCTGCAGTGCACATTGTTCTGCCCATTAGCAAACCAAATGTACTTTGCTCCTGACCCAGAACGGGCCCTCAGTGCTGCCAGGCTTCTGGTGCTCCCAGTAACGGGTGCTCCTGACCCAGAACGGGCCCTCGGTGCTGCCAGGCTTCTGGTGCTCCCAGTAACGGGTGCTCCTGACCGAGAACCGGGCCCTCGGTGCTGCCAGGCTTCTGGTGCTCCCAGTAACGGGTGCTCCTGACCGAGAACCGGGCCCTCGGTGCTGCCAGGCTTCTGGTGCTCCCAGTAACGGGTGCTCCTGACCCAGAACCGGGCCCACGGTGCTGCCAGGCTTCTGGTGCTCCCAGTAACCGGTGCTCCTGACCCAGAACGGGCCCTCAGTGCTGCCAGGCTTCTGGTGCTCCCAGTAACGGGTGCTCCTGACCGAGAACCGGGCCCTCGGTGCTGCCAGGCTTCTGGTGCTCCCAGTAACGGGTGCTCCTGACCGAGAACCGGGCCCTCGGTGCTGCCAGGCTTCTGGTGCTCCCAGTAACGGGTGCTACTGACCGAGAACCGGGCCCGGTGTGCTGCCAGGCTTCTGGTGCTCCCAGTAACGGGTGCTCCTGACCCAGAACCGGGCCCTCAGTGCTGCCAGGCTTCTGGTGCTCCCAGTAACTGGGGCTCCTGACCCAGAACCGGGCCCTCGGTGCTGCCAGGCTTCTGGTGCTCCCAGTAACGGGTGCTCCTGACCCAGAACCGGGCCCTCGGTGCTGCCAGGCTTCTGGTGCTCCCAGTAACTGGGGCTCCTGACCCAGAACCGGGCCCTCGGTGCTGCCAGGCTTCTGGTGCTCCCAGTAACGGGTGCTCCTGACCCAGAACCGGGCCCTCGGTGCTGCCAGGCTTCTGGTACTCCCAGTAACGGGTGCTCATGACCCAGAACCGGGCCCTCGGTGCTGCCAGGCTTCTGGTGCTCCCAGTAACGGGTGCCCCTGACCCAGAACCGGGCCCTCGGTGCTGCCAGGCTTCTGGTGCTCCCAGTAACGGGTGCTCCTGACCCAGAACCGGGCCCTCGGTGCTGCCAGGCTTCTGGTGCTCCCAGTAACGGGTGCTCATGACCCAGAACCGGGCCCTCGGTGCTGCCAGGCTTCTGGTGCTCCCAGAACCGGGCCCTCAGTGCTGCCAGGCTTCTGGTGCTCCCAGTAACTGGGGCTCCTGACCCAGAACCGGGCCCTCAATGCTGCCAGGCTTCTGGTGCTCCCAGTAACTGGGGCTCCTGACCCAGAACCGGGCCCTCAGTGCTGCCAGGCTTCTGGTGCTCCCAGTAACGGGTGCTCCTGACCCAGAACCGGGCCCTCTGTGCTGCCAGGCTTCTGGTACTCCCAGTAACGGGTGCTCCTGACCCAGAACCGGGCCCTCGGTGCTGCCAGGCTTCTGGTGCTCCCAGTAACGGGTGCTCCTGACCCAGAACCGGGCCCTCGGTGCTGCCAGGCTTCTGGTGCTCCCAGTAACTGGGGCTCCTGACCCAGAACCGGGCCCTCAGTGCTGCCAGGCTTCTGGTGCTCCCAGTAACGGGTGCTCCTGACCCAGAACCGGCCCTCAGGCTTCTGGTGCTCCCAGTAACGGGTGCTCCTGACCCAGAACCGGGCCCACGGTGCTGCCAGGCTTCTGGTGCTCCCAGTAACCGGTGCTCCTGACCCAGAACCGGGCCCTCGGTGCTGCCAGGCTTCTGGTGCTCCCAGTAACCGGTGCTCCTGACCCAGAACGGGCCCTCGGTGCTGCCAGGCTTCTGGTGCTCCCAGTAACGGGTGCTCCTGACCGAGAACCGGGCCCTCGGTGCTGCCAGGCTTCTGGTGCTCCCAGTAACGGGTGCTCCTGACCGAGAACCGGGCCCTCGGTGCTGCCAGGCTTCTGGTGCTCCCAGTAACGGGTGCTCCTGACCCAGAACCGGGCCCACGGTGCTGCCAGGCTTCTGGTGCTCCCAGTAACCGGTGCTCCTGACCCAGAACGGGCCCTCGGTGCTGCCAGGCTTCTGGTGCTCCCAGTAACGGGTGCTCCTGACCGAGAACCGGGCCCTCGGTGCTGCCAGGCTTCTGGTGCTCCCAGTAACGGGTGCTCCTGACCGAGAACCGGGCCCTCGGTGCTGCCAGGCTTCTGGTGCTCCCAGTAACGGGTGCTACTGACCGAGAACCGGGCCCGGTGTGCTGCCAGGCTTCTGGTGCTCCCAGTAACGGGTGCTCCTGACCCAGAACCGGGCCCTCAGTGCTGCCAGGCTTCTGGTGCTCCCAGTAACTGGGGCTCCTGACCCAGAACCGGGCCCTCGGTGCTGCCAGGCTTCTGGTGCTCCCAGTAACGGGTGCTCCTGACCCAGAACCGGGCCCTCGGTGCTGCCAGGCTTCTGGTGCTCCCAGTAACTGGGGCTCCTGACCCAGAACCGGGCCCTCGGTGCTGCCAGGCTTCTGGTACTCCCAGTAACGGGTGCTCATGACCCAGAACCGGGCCCTCGGTGCTGCCAGGCTTCTGGTGCTCCCAGTAACGGGTGCCCCTGACCCAGAACCGGGCCCTCGGTGCTGCCAGGCTTCTGGTGCTCCCAGTAACGGGTGCTCCTGACCCAGAACCGGGCCCTCTGTGCTGCCAGGCTTCTGGTGCTCCCAGTAACGGGTGCTCCTGACCCAGAACCGGGCCCTCTGTGCTGCCAGGCTTCTGGTACTCCCAGTAACGGGTGCTCCTGACCCAGAACCGGGCCCTCGGTGCTGCCATGCTTCTGGTGCTCCCAGTAACGGGTGCTCCTGACCCAGAACCGGGCCCTCGGTGCTGCCAGGCTTCTGGTACTCCCAGTAACGGGTGCTCATGACCCAGAACCGGGCCCTCGGTGCTGCCAGGCTTCTGGTGCTCCCAGTAACGGGTGCCCCTGACCCAGAACCGGGCCCTCGGTGCTGCCAGGCTTCTGGTGCTCCCAGTAACGGGTGCTCCTGACCCAGAACCGGGCCCTCGGTGCTGCCAGGCTTCTGGTGCTCCCAGTAACGGGTGCTCCTGACCCAGAACCGGGCCCTCAGTGCTGCCAGGCTTCTGGTGCTCCCAGTAACTGGGGCTCCTGACCCAGAACCGGGCCCTCAATGCTGCCAGGCTTCTGGGGCTCCTGACCCAGAACCGGGCCCTCAGTGCTGCCAGGCTTCTGGTGCTCCCAGTAACGGGTGCTCCTGACCCAGAACCGGGCCCTCTGTGCTGCCAGGCTTCTGGTACTCCCAGTAACGGGTGCTCCTGACCCAGAACCGGGCCCTCGGTGCTGCCAGGCTTCTGGTGCTCCCAGTAACGGGTGCTCCTGACCCAGAACCGGGCCCTCGGTGCTGCCAGGCTTCTGGTGCTCCCAGTAACTGGGGCTCCTGACCCAGAACCGGGCCCTCGGTGCTGCCAGGCTTCTGGTGCTCCCAGTAACTGGGGCTCCTGACCCAGAACCGGGCCCTCAGTGCTGCCAGGCTTCTGGTGCTCCCAGTAACGGGTGCTCCTGACCCAGAACCGGGCCCTCAGGCTTCTGGTGCTCCCAGTAACGGGTGCTCCTGACCCAGAACCGGGCCCACGGTGCTGCCAGGCTTCTGGTGCTCCCAGTAACGGGTGCCCCTGACCCAGAACCGGGCCCTCAGTGCTGCCAGGCTTCTGGTGCTCCCAGTAACTGGGGCTCCTGACCCAGAACCGGGCCCTCAATGCTGCCAGGCTTCTGGGGCTCCTGACCCAGAACCGGGCCCTCAGTGCTGCCAGGCTTCTGGTGCTCCCAGTAACGGGTGCTCCTGACCCAGAACCGGGCCCTCTGTGCTGCCAGGCTTCTGGTACTCCCAGTAACGGGTGCTCCTGACCCAGAACCGGGCCCTCGGTGCTGCCAGGCTTCTGGTGCTCCCAGTAACGGGTGCTCCTGACCCAGAACCGGGCCCTCGGTGCTGCCAGGCTTCTGGTGCTCCCAGTAACTGGGGCTCCTGACCCAGAACCGGGCCCTCGGTGCTGCCAGGCTTCTGGTGCTCCCAGTAACTGGGGCTCCTGACCCAGAACCGGGCCCTCAGTGCTGCCAGGCTTCTGGTGCTCCCAGTAACGGGTGCTCCTGACCCAGAACCGGGCCCACGGTGCTGCCAGGCTTCTGGTGCTCCCAGTAACCGGTGCTCCTGACCCAGAACCGGGCCCTCGGTGCTGCCAGGCTTCTGGTGCTCCCAGTAACCGGTGCTCCTGACCCAGAACCGGGCCCTCGGTGCTGCCAGGATTCTAGTGCTCTCAGTAACCGGTGCTCCTGACCCAGAATAATGGTGTAGACAGATTCCAGTGCACTACAGCCCTCATTATGGGGCCGATTCTGATTCACTCGCATTGAACCGAACGTGGCCCGTGCCCCAACGGTCGGGGTTTGCTCATGTGCAAACCCCAACTGCGAACGGCCTCTGCGGTTTTACATTGTTGCCGGGCTGTTAGCAGCAGGGAAGGGGGGGTGGTGGCTGGTATATGGGCACTTCCAGCGTTTCGCAGTTGGTACGAGGTGTGCCGGGGTGGGCAGCTGATGTCACGGTCTTCATCCCGGTACCTGCAAATATCAGTCAGTCTCCTGTGAGTCCAGAAGAAATCAGTCAATGGTCAACTGAAAATGGTTTATCCTGCTGTGGGACATGTGCGGTTGGCCTGCGGAATCCCTCTCCAGAAGGTGTGTAATACCCAGGACTGAGTATACAGTCAGTATATGAGGCCCAGCTGGTCCGGCACTCAGCGATGTGCAATGATCTGTGACAGTGAGATGGAGAGGTTGGGGTTCCGCATCCCTGGAGCAGAGCATTCTGTGTGATCGGAGCACATTATCCTGTACGGGGCGTGCTGCATGTTGTCAGCCATTGTGTCTGTGGAGTGATGGTTCCCTGGTGAAATCTATCCCAGGCATCCCCCCCCAACCCCCCTGAAAAGAGTTTGATGTGCGTTCCGGGGTCTTGTCCGGGTCCGGTTTTTAATTACTCCCTATCGCTGTTTGGTTCTGCTCTCGGCCGCCGTTCCTGTATTAAGATATTTATTAAACCTCTGAGAGCGTTGTCCTATCCATGGAGAGGAGCCACCCAGAGTCCTCCTCCCCCACTCACTGCAGCACCCTATAAGGGCCTGTAGAAAGGAAGGTGAGGGGTGAGATGCTGCCTGCGGTGGTCTGCAGCTATTATGGTCATGTCTCATGGACCCCCACCTTCCTCATCATCAACATCATCTTCATCATCAAGTCTCCCACCTAATGGTTTTCCTGAGATTGATAGGAACAATGTATCATTCTAACTCGTATTTTATATAGTGCCACAAGGGGTCTGCAGCGCCTATAAAGTGCATCATAGGAGGATACAACCATATAAACATTACTGTACTACATACAGCCATGATACCCACAAAGGCAGCACCAGCTGACCCTGAAGGTGCCACCATTAACCAGGTGGAGGAGAGGGTGGATCAGTGATGGATGGGGGCCCTGCTCGTTGGAGTGACAGAACATCTCACCAGCTTCAGGACCTCAGTATATCTAACTGCCTGAGACCAGGATGGGGTGATGGGTACCGTTACCTAGATTGGCCATGGCTGGAGGCTTTAGCTGGTGTCGGGGGGGGGGGGGGGGGGGCTGGTTATACTTTGTGCCGGTCTGTGTGAGCGTTATGTTCTCCATATGTACAGTACCAGTGCTTACAGATACGGTTTTGTTTTAAATCCCTGACTCCAATATGAATGTTTATGATGAAGTCGTCTTTACTGTAACCGATATGGATATTGCGAGTCAGCGAGGAGCGGTGTCACTGTATTCAGGGGGTTATTCTGGTGGACACGTAGGGAAGCGAAGTTCGCAGCACTGCATTTCTTTTTTTATCCCGCTTGCATTGCCGCCTGCCCCCCCTTCGCGTGGCGCGAATTCGCTTTCACGGCTGTGAATGGTTGTTTTGAGTAAACATCCGTTCGCAGTCTAGGGGGCCAGACCCACGTTATTGGCCGCTGACCATCGAAGGACATTGTGAGTACGCACAAAGCTAAGGCACTCTCAGGCTTGCATGTGTCCTGTACGAGGTCAGGGCGGGCAGCTGACATCCGGTGATGTCAGCTGCCTCCCCCTGGCACCTGCGTCATCGGGGCATTAGACCCGCACTGTTGTGTGCGAGCGCCTGGCGAACACTCTGGCCGCTCGCACATACGCAGAAATGCTTACAATCAGAATAAGGTCCTGAGTGCAGCTGCGGCTCCTCCTCCTCTCCGGACATTCATCACCTGCGGCTCCTCGTCCTCTCCGGACATTCATCACCTGCGGCTCCTCCTCCTCTCCGGACATTCATCACCTGCGGCTCCTCGTCCTCTCCGGACATTCATCACCTGCGGCTCCTCCTCCTCTCCGGACATTCATCACCTGCGGCTCCTCCTCCTCTCCGGAATCGCTCTGTCAGTCCCTCCATTGGTAACCTGGATTCTATCGTACTCAATACAAAGTAATGTTACTTACACACAAGCCACAACCCAGGGCTGGTGCCTCTAGCACCACTGCTACAATTCCACAATGCTTACAAATGAGATGCAGGGTGCTAGGGAGGGCAGGGTGCTAGGGAGGGCACTGGGAGCGGCAGGGTGTTAGGGAGGGCACAGGGAGCGGCAGGGTGCTAGGGAGGGCACAGGGAGCTGCAGGGTGCTTGGGAGGGCACAGGGACTGGCAAAGCGCTAGGGAGGGCACAGGGAGCGGCAGGGCACTAGGGAGGGCACAGGGAAATGCAGGGCACTAGGGAGAGTACAGGGAGATGCAGGGTGCTAGGGAAGGCACAAGGCACTAGGGAGGGCACAGGGAGATGCAGGGTGCTAGGGAGGGCATAGTGAGATGCAGGGCATAATGGGGACCGAGAGAGTGACAGCAAGGAAATAGGGACACAGAGAGCGTGTCATTTAAGACAAAGGGACACGGGGAGAGTGACAGCAGGGACACGGGGAGAGTGACAGCAGGGACACGAAGGGGGGAGTGACAGCGGGCTTTCCGGACTTGATGGGCATGAGGCTTCAGTGCTAACGGTAACAAGAGCTGGGTGATGGGGTTGAGAGTGTAGGCCCCCAGAGTGCCCCAGGGGTGGCAGTAAGGGGAGCAGCGGTAGCTGTGAGTGGACCAGGGGTGCCCAGAGTGCTCGCACTGAGTGCGCCTCCCCTGCGTGCTCAGTGCGCCTCCCCTGCGTGCTCAGTGCGCCTCCCCTGCGTGCTCAGTGCGCCTCCCCTGCGTGCTCAGTGCGCCTCCCGTCCAGCTGCCATTTTCCTCTCACCTGTTTGCCCTCCAAACTGCTTTTTTTTTTTTTTTTTTGTGGGTGAGTTTATGGTGCTGATACATGGTAGGTTTTGTACCGTGCAAGGTGATGCGTGCTCCAGTGCATCACATGGTACAATACGTATGGCAGCACAGAGTTTTTGAACGAGATTGCATCTTGGTGAAAGTGTGCATCGCACTGTGTATGGGCCCCCGTAGTTTGTCTGGCTACTACACTTTCTTCCTGGCCCTGATACAGCCCACCAAGATTGTCTGCAATCCCCAGTCACCGGCAGGAGATTGCATCACAGCTGCATAGTGAGTAAGGTGGGGCAGAGCAGGTGTATTCCTGGCTCTCTGGGTGTGTAGTAATTGGGGAAGTGCAATGTGGAGTCTCCCTGCTCTGTTTTATGTGTGCGCAGATGAATGCGATCCATTATTACAGCTGTATACAATGGCTGGGCGTCTGAGCGTGCTGCTTACCTTACTCATCCTATTATTCTCTCATGGAGAGGCTGAAACCGCCTGACAATTATCCCTGACACAGCACAAGCCCTACAATAAACACACCATAATGCCAACATGTCAGTAAATCTGTCAGGAAGCATCAGTGTGTGTTAAGTAAATCAGGTTGTTCAAAAATAATAATTATAATTTTTTTTTTATTCTTCATGATTTCCAACCTGTATTGTGAGATCCAGGGGGGTGATTCTGATTGGTTTGCAAACTCATTCTTTAATGGACAAAACCATGCTGCATTTGGGTGAGTTATTTTTGGGTATGGGTGAAAACCGGACCAGGATAAAACCCCCGGACCGCCGGACCAGACATCAAACTCTGCATTTTGTAGCCTCCGGTCCGGGGGGTGTCCTGTCCGGGGGGGGGGCTGCCTGTCACACCTGTCACCAGGGAGAGGAGCAGGGGGAGAATAAAGCTTCCCTGTATGGTCCGGGCATGTAGCAAAAACCGGACGGTCCGGACCACAGGGGGAGGCTGTAATCTCCCCTTCCCCATGTCCCTGGTGAAAGCTATCACAGGGACCCCCCTGGACAAGACACCCCCCGGACAGGACACCCCCCGGACCGGACCCTACAAGCTCCGGACTGCAGATTGTGATGTCCTGTCCGGCGGTCCGGTCCGGTTTTTACATAGTCCCGTTATTTTGTTTCTGTGCAGGGTAAATACTGGCTGCTTACTTTTACACTGCAATTTAGATCTCACTTTGAACACACCCCACCCTAATCTAACTCTCTGCATATGTTACATCTGCCCCACCTGCAGTGCACGTGGTTTTGTCCATTAAAGAAGGAGTTTGCTTGTAATCCCTGGGTCATAGAGCCTTCAGCTATTAAGAAATACCTTTTGTACACTTGTGGTTTAGCCCCTGAAACACATCGATTGTAAGTTGACCTTTAGGACATTTCTCCCTGAGCATCTGGCTATTGTGGGTCCTTGTTATAGCCGCTGTAAAGCAGCCCAGACCGGTGCACCGCCACAATAGTCACTACAGAGCGAGAGGCGAGGAGGACAATAATGTTTTACAGCTGGCCATCCCGCGTTCCTCTGGCCAATACTCTGGTTCCCTGGCAGCCCAGCCCGCACCGGATCCCTGGGGATCTCTTGTGTATGACCGAACAAAAGTTACAAAAGTTTCTGTCGCACGCGGCCGACCAATGAGGGAGCAGCGTGTATTGCGCCATCACTTTCGTTGTGATATTATTCTATTTACTTTACAGCCTTAGCTTCCCTATAGTGTTTGTTCAGAGGAGAGGAGGAGGAGGAGTAGCGGCGGCAGTGGCAGTTTACGAGAGGCGGGGGCCAGAGTGCAGGGGATTGGGCTCTGGAATTTTCTCAGTCTATTGCATTGGTTTCTTGGAGCATAGGCCAAGATACAGGTTGGTATGATTGCATTGCATAATGGGTGGCACAATTATGCTGGTCGCAGACCACTGAAGGATTTGTCTCCCGTACACATATATGTGGATGTGTGAGCGGTGTACATTTGGCATAGGGGCGTGGGCGTTCGCAAGCCCAGCGGGCATTATTTACCCGCTCGCTAAGCAGTGAATTTGCGCTGCTTAGCGAGCCAATGTGAATCAGGCCCATAGTGCCCACATTACGTTTTCCGTGCCTTCCATATTGAGACACCGCGCCATTTCCCTGGGTAACTCCTGCTGCATCGCCAGCACATGACGCCAGGGAGGTCCGTATAAATCTGTGCGTGGAGTGGGTCCCCCTGTACCCATTATAGCTCTGCCAAGGGAAGATGGGATATTCTGGTGTGACCCCAGGCATCTCTAATAATCACGTGAAGGGCGGAGTCATCCGTCTGAGCACACCGCCAGCACCCAGGGACGTAACTAAGAGGGGCGGCCAAAGCTGATGGGTAAATATAGATATTAGGGTGATTTCTTACTGTATTGGGAGCAGTGGTTACAGGGGATACAGGCAGGTGGCCACCGCTTCTATACCCTACATCAGGGGTTCCCAATCTTTTTTTAATCACGGCACCCTAGAGTATAAGATTATTTTTTTTTGCGGCACCCCAAGGCCAAAATTATTTTAATTAGATTGGATTTATATGCGATTCTTAGGGTCAGTTATAGGGTAAAGGGCAGGATTTGCTTCTGTTTTGTACACATTTTATGATTGGCAGCCACCAGCACTGGTTTTGCTTATAAATAATTAACCATTAATAATTTGAATTGGTCCTGGACCACCAACCCGGGGCACCCCTGCATGTGTCCCGAGGCACCCCAGGGAGCCACGGCGCACAGTTTGGGAACCCCTGCCCTACATAGTAGCAGCTAATACCTTGTTATTATCACTGGGGACATAGAACCAGTAAATGCCGCTCTGACTGATACTGGGACTGCAGTAAGCGCTGTCCATGCCTCGGGGCGGTGGAAGTGCGCAGCAGGTGGCACATACAGGGGTCGCTGCTCTCTGCTGCGATGTCCGGCAGAACCCCGTGAGAATGTGTATAACGGGCAGTCTCCCTGCGGATGTATGTGACTTATTGTAAGGTATTTAGCATGTGCTTCATCTCTGCTATACAGTTATATGTGGTATATCACATACACTATGGCACACGCGTTCTATAAGAAACGCTATACAACAACCTGTTACTAAATAATACAGACCTCTGGCGCTGGGCGTTCCCGACATAGGGCCTGATTCAGAGCTGATGGGACTGGTGCTAATTTTTGGAGCCCTACGATCAGGTATTTGCCACCAGAGTGAATCCCACCTTCACCTCATTCACCGGGCCGCGCCTGCGTTCTCCATGACACTCCCAGAAAACGGCCGGTGATCACCCACAAACGCCGGCTTCCTGTCAATCACCCTGCGCACGGCCAGCAATGGGGGAAAAAACAGCAGGATTTTATCGCAAGATGGCCTTAAGCATGTCGACACCTGAAAGGTCGACATGAGTCTTACAGTTACAACGGTACTTATGTATTATCTGGACTCCCATGTTAAATGCACCCCATTTTTTCATACCCCTACTATCCAACTACGCACGGAGTTGATTTTATATAGTGTGGCGAGCGCAGCGAGCCACCGTGCCCGAGCGAGCCCCGCGAGGGGACGCGGTCTCATAAGAAAAACGGGAGTCCAGATATTACATAAGTACCGTTACAACATATGCCGACAGGCAATATTTCGTACCCTACCATACACTACCGGGTGGTGGGAGAATATAACAGTGGGCCGAGCGCATCGAGGCACCGTGCCGAGGGGACGCGGTACACTTGAAATGTGTCCATGTTGACATTCGGGACAAATAAAACATGAGACTCATGTCGACCTAATGCTTGTGTCGACTTCCGGAGACGTCTGTGTATTTCCGGCTCGGTAGAACTCTTTGCTTGGAATGATGGACCCGTCCGCTGTGCTCCAGAGTTGTTGAAACTTCTCCCCAGAGTAAATCATCCCGGTGCGGAGGGTGTATGAGTGTCACAGTCCGGGCTAATTGCTGTATAGGTGCCGGGAGGCACTCGTTACCCAACAGGCCCTAACCTGTCGCCTCGTTCCCAGGGTGCCCTGTGCAGCTCCTGGTATGTGGTCTATACAGTTACTGATACCCAATAATGCAGCATAATCCTACATCTCTGAGAGGTCATGTACACATCTCTGCAAGACGGCCCTAGTATATGTGCCTGGGTTACACCAGTAGTATATGTGCCTGTGTTACAGCGGTAGAGAGCGGTAGTATATGTACCTGGGTTACACCGGGAGAGAGCAGTAGTATATGTGCCTGGGTTACATCGGGAGAGAGCGGTAGTACATGTGCCTGGTTTACACCGGGAGAGAGCAGTAGTATATGTGCCTGGGTTACACCGGGAGAGAGCAGTAGTATATGTGGCTGGGTTACAGCAGGAGAGAGCAGTAGTATATGTGCCTGGGTTACACCGGGAGAGAGCGGTAGTACATGTGCCTGGTTTACACCGGGAGAGAGCAGTAGTATATGTGCCTGGGTTACACTGGGAGAGAGCAGTAGTATATGTGGCTGGGTTACAGCAGGAGAGAGCAGTAGTATATGTGCCTGGGTTACACCGGGAGAGAGCGGTAGTACATGTGCCTGGTTTACACCGGGAGAGAGCAGTAGTATATGTGCCTGGGTTACACCGGGAGAGAGCAGTAGTATATGTACCTGGGTTACAGCGGGAGAGAGCAGTAGTATATGTGCCTGGGTTACAGCGGGAGAGAGTGGTAGTATATGGGCCTGGGTTACACCAGGAGAGAGTGGTAGTATATGGGCCTGGGTTACAGTGGGAGAGAGCGGTAGTATATTGCCTGGGTTACAGCAGGAGAGAGCAGTAATATATGTGCCTGGGTTACACCGGGAGAGAGCAGTATTATATGTGCCTGGGTTACAGCGGGAGAGAGCAGTAGTATATGTGCCTGGGTTACACCGGGAGAGAGCAGTAGTATATGTGCCTGGGTTACACCGGAAGAGAGCGGTAGTATATGTGCCTGGGTTACAGCGGTAGAGAGTAGTAGTAGTATATGTGCCTGGGTTACACAGGGAGAGAGCAGTAGTATATGTACCTGGGTTACAGCGGGAGAGAGCAGTAGTATATGTGCCTGGGTTACAGCAGGAGAGAGAGGTAGTATATGTACCTGGGTTACAGCAGGAGAGAGCGGTAGTATATGTGCCTGGGTTACAGCAGGAGAGAGCGGTAGTATATGTGCCTGGGTTACACCAGGAGAGAGCAGTAGTATATGTACCTGGGTTACAGCAGGAGAGAGCAGTAGTATATGTGCCTGGGTTACACCAGGAGAGAGCTGTAGTATATGTGCCTGGGTTACACCGGGAGAGAGCGGTAGTATATGTGCCTGGGTTACACCGGGAGAGAGCGGTAGTATATGTGCCTGGGTTACACCGGGAGAGAGCGGTAGTATATGTGCCTGGGTTACAGCGGGAGAGAGCAGTAGTGTGTTTGCCTGGGTTACAGCTGGAGAGAGCAGTAGTATATGTACCTGGGATACAGCAGGAGAGAGCGGTAGTACATGTGCCTGGGTTACACCAGGAGAGAGCGGTAGTACATGTGCCTGGGTTACACCAGGAGAGAGCAGTAGTATATGTACCTGGGTTACAGCAGGAGAGAGCAGTAGTGTGTTTGCCTGGGTTACAGCGGGAGAGAGCAGTAGTATATGTACCTGGGTTACACCGGGAGAGAGCAGTAGTATATGTGCCTGGGTTACAGCGGGAGAGAGCAGTAGTATATGTACTGTACCTGGGTTACAGCAGGAGAGAGCGGTAGTGTGTTTGCCTGGGTTACAGCGGGAGAGAGCAGTAGTATATGTGCCTGGGTTACACCGGGAGAGAGCAGTAGTATATGTGCCTGGGTTACAGCGGGAGAGAGCAGTAGTATATGTACCTGGGTTACAGCAGGAGAGAGCGGTAGTATATGTGCCTGGGTTACACCGGGAGAGAGCAGTAGTATATGTGCCTGGGTTACACCGGGAGAGAGCAGTAGTATATGTGCCTGGGTTACAGCAGGAGAGAGCAGTAGTATATGTGCCTGGGTTACACCAGGAGAGAGCAGTAGTATATGTACCTGGGTTACAGCAGGAGAGAGCAGTAGTGTGTTTGCCTGGGTTACAGCGGGAGAGAGCAGTAGTATATGTGCCTGGGTTACAGCGGGAGAGAGCAGTAGTATATGTACCTGGGTTACAGCAGGAGAGAGCAGTAGTGTGTTTGCCTGGGTTACAGTGGGAGAGTAGTAGTAGTAGTAGTAGTGGTAGTGGTAGTGCCTGGGTTAGTAGTAATCAGTACGTTACATAGATCAGACTCTCTTCTGTAAAATAGGAGTTCAGTTGAAGATGGGATGTTGCTATGGGAAACCAATACATTTATAGCTATCATCTTCTAGAAGGTACTAAATAAACGCCCATAATAGTAAATAATCCCCTCTGCGTTAATAAGCGTTCTGTTGCGCTCAGAAGCAATCGCCGATCCCCATCCTTACCTTCAGCGCGTATTTTACAGCAGGGTCCGAGCACCCACAAGTGATTTGTGTTATGACAGGTGCACCTGCCTGTATGTGGTGGTCCACAGCAGCCACCCATACTATACCCGGCCTTGCCCCTCAGAGGGTGCGGAACTCATCAGAGGCACTTGTGAGGCAGATTCCCCGCACTGTACATTACCAGTCATCGGGTTTAGAGACGGGACCTGTTCTCATGACCACAAACTGTAGCTACCTGTGCTGGCATTGGCAGGTGGGCAGGGTGGCAGAACATGTGCGTCCAGGAGACCGCAGTCTCCATTTACTCTCTTCTGAAGCTGTGCCCTAGCAGTGAGCCGGTGTACCCCCTGGGGCGATCCTGCCTGTGGCTGGAGGATGGATTCTTCTCCAGGCCTCAGTAATCCCCACTGCCATTTGGTCACACACCCCCTCCTTACAGACCCTACCCAGGTGCAGCTACCTGTGCCCATTATACACCACCTGGCAGACATGAAGTCAGTCTTCTCATCCGTTTATTTTAAAGTTTCAGTTCAGTAAGTTTTTGAGGCATTTGTGGACTTCATCCTCTTCTAAAACTTCCAGTGCTTTATTATGTTAGTATAGCGCTTACATAGGATGCAGTGATTTTGTGTAATCTTCGATGGGTGCTAAATTAGCCCCCTAGTGCGTACACACTGAACAATTTGACAAAACCCCCTACCCACTAACCGCCAATATCAATGATATCTGTGTTAAGCCTGACAAAAGGATATTGTGCGAACACTGTGAATGACATCGGTAAACTATATAATAAGTCACTTTACACCCACACCCTCCCTTCGTGTTGCATGGTTCTTTGTCCATATAGGAATAGTGGGGAAGTTCGTTAACGATGAGCGTGAATTTGCATTGTTAACGATATTGAGATTACAATTTTATTGTTTAAAACAAATATTGCTATCGGTCAGAAGGGCCAAAATGAGCGATATCTTTCAAAATATCATCTAGTGCAGTGATTTTCAACCTTTCTACCTTGCGGCACACTAAATAAGATTTTAAAATGGTCAAGGCACATCATAAGAACCCCACAGAGCAAAACACATTGGACCACACAGGGGAAAAAAAACATATTAGCCCCCATATAAAAAAACAAATCACACTGGTCCCCACAGGTAACAAAATAAAATACATTAAAATAAGAGACCAGTAAATACTAGTTGAACTGGTGGTGGCTGTAAACTGGTTTGGCCATCTCTAGATCTGGGGGCACACTGAAGAACAGCTCAAGGCACACTAGTGTACCACGGGACGGTGGTTGAAAAACACTGATCTAGTGTGTATAGGGCTAAGGGTGCCCATACACGTGCCGATTCAGCCGTGCGTTTTGAGCTTAAATAGCATTGCATGCATTGTGATAAAGAGCAAGTACAAAAAGTATGTGCAGCACATACTTTTTGTATTGTGCAATGAGATGCCGCGGGAGTGCGCACCTCAAAGCACACACCGCGGCACGTCTATGGGCACCTTAACAATTAAGAAGATATTTTTAAACTATATCATTACCATGTTATCGTGCATATCGTCTAGTGTGTACGCACTAAATCATTAACCATACGCCCTCTGGCCAGATGTTAACGACCCCCTTTATATGTACATGCAGTAATAGTTTGGCTTTGTCACTGATGACCAGGCGCATATTGATGTGCAGCAGGAACACGGCTGACAGTTCTGATCACGCTTTGCATAGTATTAAACGACCACATGTTCCGTGTTTGGCGTCCTTCTGAAGGGTTGTAGTCCGTGTAGTTCTGTAGTATAACATAGTGGAGGGTTTGCTCTGTGCCGCACACGTTGGCACTCTGTACAGATGGCGCACAGCCTGGGGCAGGGGATCTGTTTCGGCAGGTCGGGACTTTTACAGACTGTTGAGTTTTATTCTTCTTTTACAATAGGAGATTTTTCTGTGTTTATTTAAAATGTTGGCACTTGGCAAAACCCTTTGTACTCTGGTAACAAGGTGGCAAAGTCGCCTGCCCTGGGCACAGATTGCGTTGGTAGGGCAGTTTGTTTAGAATGCGGTGTTATGGGAAAGTCAGTGGATTTATTATACTTGTCTGATGTGGCCCAGAGTGGAGGGGCCACCTTCCCTGTCACAGTTACATGTGTTATATACAGGGGTGTAGCAACCATAGGTGCAGGGGGTGCAGCTGCTATGGGGCCCAGAGCTGAGAGGGGCCACCTTTCCTGTCAGTTACATTTGTTATATACAGGGGTGTAGCTACCATAGGTGCAGGGGGTGCAGCTGCTATGGGGCCAGAGCTGTGAGGGGCCACCTTCCCTGTCACAGTTACATGTGTTATATACAGGGGTATAGCTACCATAGGTGCAGGGAGTGCAGCTGCTATGGGGCCCAGAGCTGAGAGGGGCCACCTTCCCTGTCACAGTTACATGTGTTATATACAGGGTGTAACTACCATAGGTGCAGGGGGTGCAGCTGCTATGGGCCCAGAGCTGAGAGGGGCCACCTTCCCAGTCAGTTACATGTGTTATATACAGGATGTAGCTACCATAGGTGCAGGGGGTGCAGTTGCTATGGGGCCCAGAGCTGAGAGGGGCCACCTTCCCAGTCAGTTACATGTGTTATATACAGGGGTGTAGCAACCATAGGTGCAGGGGGTGCAGTTGCTATGGGGCCAGAGCTGAGAGGGGCCACCTTCCCTGTCACAGTTACATGTGTTATATACAGGGGTGTAGCTACCATAGGTGCAGGGAGTACAGTTGCTATGGGGCCAGAGCTGAGAGGGGCCACCTACCCTGTCACAGTTACATGTGTTATATACAGGGGTGTAGCTACCATAGGTGCAGGGAGTGCAGCTTCTATGGGGCCCAGAGCTGAGAGGGGCCACCTTCCCTGTCACAGTTACATGTGTTATATACAGGGTGTAACTACCATAGGTGCAGGGGGTGCAGCTTCTATGGGGCCCAGAGCTGATAGGGGCCACCTTCCCAGTCAGTTACATGTGTTATATACAGGGTGTAGCTGCCATAGGTGCAGGGAGTGCAGCTGCTATGGGGCCCAGAGCTGAGAGGGGCCACCTTCCCAGTCAGTTACATGTGTTATATACAGGGGTGTAGCAACCATAGGTGCAGGGGGTGCAGCTGCTATGGGGCCCAGAGCTGAGAGGGGCCATCTTCCCTGTCACAGTTACATGTGTTATATACAGGGTGTAGCCACCATAGGTGCAGGGAGTGCAGCTGCTATGGGGGCCAGAGCTGAGAGGGGCCACCTTCCCTGTCACAGTTACATGTGTTATATACAGGGTGTAACTACCATAGGTGCAGGGGATGCAGCTGCTATGGGGCCCAGAGCTGAGAGGGGCCACCTTCCCTGTCACAGTTACATGTGTTATATACAGGGTGTAGCTACCATAGGTGCAGGGGGTGAAGCTGCTATGGGCCCAGAGCTGAGAGGGGCCACCTTCCCTGTCACAGTTACATGTGTTATATACAGATGTGTAGCTACCATAGGTGCAGGGGGTGTAGCTGCTATGGGGCCCAGAGCTGAGAGGGGCCACCTTCCCTGTCACAGTTGTATATAAATGTAACTGCTGGGTATTATGTTACATGATATGAGGGATTCAGTATGAAATCCCGGCGGTCGGGATCCCGGCGTTCAAAATCCCGACGCTGGAATCCCGACCGCCGAAATCCCGACAAAGGGGGGACGTGGACCGCCCCCCCTTGCGGGCACGCTGCGCTCGCCACGCAGCGGGCCCGGTGCCTCGCTACGCTAATTTATTCTCCCTCCAGGGGTGTCATGGACACCCACGGAGGGAGAAATTGTCGGGATTTCGGCGGTCGGGATTCTGAACGCCGGGATCCCGACCGCCGGGATTTTAACTGCATCCCGATATGAGTTGGGGCACTTCAATGTGGCAATATGAAGTAGAGGCAATATAGTGTGGTATAATATGAAGTAGAGGCAATATAGTGTGGTATAATATGAAGTAGAGGCAATATAGTGTGGTATAATATGAAGTAGAGGCAATATAGTGTGGTATAATATGAAGTAGAGGCAATATAGTGTGGTATAATATGAAGTGGGGGCACTGTCATAGCGGCAAATGTACTAATCCTTTGAGAGAGATAAAGAACAAGTCAGTCAGCTCCTATCTCCCATTTTATCAACGAGTGAAACTCATTGAGTAAAATAAATGGGGCTCCAGGAAATCCTGTTCTAATGGTGCCCGGACCGTCCGTTCTGTACTATGAGATGTGCGCTCCCGCTCATCTCATCGTACGGTACAATAAGTATGTGCTGCACATACTTTTGTACTAGCTATTCATCGCATTGCATGCACAAGGCATGCGATGCGATGTGTACTATATAAGTACACAACGGATCCGATGAACGGACCGTGTATGGGCGGCTTTCTTTTCATGTGTTTGAAAAAATGGCAGTTAGGGGGCTGATTGGTTTGTACTTTATCTCCATCCACTTTCTTACAAGGCTTAGTACATCTGCCCCATAAGGTGAAATGTGGATACTGTGTGACGGTATGGTTTTTGTAGCCCTATAATGTGACCTAGGACACCACTACTGTGGTTCACAAATGAACTTGGGCACTATTATGCTGAGGTGCGCTGGAATCACTAGAACATGCAACATCTTGCTATGGGGACCACCAGGTTCTAGCTGCGCCCCTGCACATTACGGCCCATGTATGGCCAGGTAAAGTTCTCCATATATTTTGATTGGTTGCTATTGACAACTCCATCAGAGCTTGTAATGATGACATTGGTCTCCTGAGGTTCTTATTGCTATTGGTCACCCTGATGATTGTTTTGTGTATCCAGTACACTCATTTGTTGTTGTGTGTAATTCCGCTCTGACTGAAAGGGCATTGCTGCAGCTTGTTGTGTTACATTGTATTGTGCGGTGACTGTGCTGTAACCGGGGTTCTCTCTGTGTTGCAGGATGTTCCGTCACCTGGTTCGTACTCTCAAGGAACAATCAGAAGATACATTGTGCAGAGCCCGGAACAGGTAAAGTGTTCTACGTTATATAGTGTGTAAACATGTGTTATAGGGGGTATAATCACACAGCTACACGTGTTGTAGGGGGGTATAATCACACAGCTACACGTGTTATAGGGGGTATAATCACACTGCTACATGTGTTATAGGGGGGTATAATCACACAGCTACACGTGTTATAGGGGGGTATAATCACACAGCTACATGTGTTGTAGGGGGGTATAATCACACAGCTACACGTGTTATAGGGGGGTATAATCACACAGCTACACGTGTTATAGGGGGGTATAATCACACAGCTACACGTGTTGTAGGGGGGTATAATCACACAGCTACACGTGTTATAGGGGGGTATAATCACACAGCTACACGTGTTATAGGGGGGTATAATCACACAGCTACACGTGTTATAGGGGGGTATAATCACACAGCTACGCGTGTTATAGGGGGGTATAATCACACAGCTACACGTGTTATAGGGGGGTATAAACACACAGCTACGCGTGTTATAGGGGGGTATAAACACACAGCTACACGTGTTATATGGGGGTATAATCACACAGCTACACGTGTTATAGGGGGGTATAATCACACAGCTACACGTGTTATAGGGGGTATAATCACACAGCTACACGTGTTATAGGGGGTATAATAACACAGCTACACGTGTTATAGGGGGTATAATAACACAGCTACACGTGTTATAGGGGGTATAATAACACAGCTACACGTATTATAGGGGGGTATAATCACACAGCTACACGTGTTATAGGGGGTATAATCACACAGCTACACGTGTTATAGGGGGGTATAATCACACAGCTACACGTGTTGTAGGGGGGTGTAATCACACAGCTACACGTGTTATAGGGGGGTGTAATCACACAGCTACACGTGTTATAGGGGGTATAATCACACAGCTACACGTGTTATAGGGGGTATAATCACACAGCTACACGTGTTATAGGGGGTATAATCACACAGCTACACGTGTTATAGGGGGTATAATCACACAGCTACACGTGTTATAGGGGGTATAATCACACAGCTACACGTGTTATAGGGGGTATAATCACACAGCTACACGTGTTATAGGGGGTATAATCACACAGCTACACGTGTTATAGGGGGTATAATCACACAGCTACACGTGTTATAGGGGGGTATAATCACACAGCTACACGTGTTATAGGGGGGTATAATCACACAGCTACATGTGTTATAGGGGGTATAATCACACAGCTACACGTGTTATAGGGGGGTATAATCACACAGCTACACGTGTTATAGGGGGGTATAATCACACAGCTACACATGTTATAGGGGGTATAATCACACAGCTACACGTGTTATAGTGGGGTATAATCACACTGCTACATGTGTTATAGGGTGGTATAATCACACTGCTACACGTGTTATAGGGGGTATAATCACACAGCTACACGTGTTATAGGGGGGTATAATCAAACAGCTACATATGTTATAGGGTGGTATAATCACACTGCTACACGTGTTATAGGGGGTATAATCACACAGCTACACGTGTTATAGGGTGGTATAATCACACAGCTACATGTGTTATAGGGGGTATAATCACACAGCTACACGTGTTATAGGGGGGTATAATCACACAGCTACACGTGTTATAGGGGGGTATAATCACACAGCTACACGTGTTATAGGGGGTATAATCACACAGCTACACGTGTTATAGGGGGGTATAATCACACAGCTACACGTGTTATAGGGGGGGGGGGGTATAATGACACGGCTACATGCGTTATAAGGTGGTATAATCACACAGCTACACATGTTATAGTGGGGTATACTCAAACTGCTACATATGTTATAGGGGGGTATAATCACACGGCTACATGCGTTATAGGGGGTATAATCACACAGCTACACGTGTTATAGGGGGGTATAATCACACTGCTACACGTGTTACGGGGAGGTGGTATAATCACACTGCCACATGTGTTACGGGGAGGGGGTATAATCACACGGCTACACGTGTTATAGGGGGGTATAATCACACGGCTACACGTGTTATAGGGCAGGGGGGTATAATCACACGGCTACACGTGTTGGGAATTGCTGTGGATTATACCCGGCCTCCGCCTGCTGCCAGCAGCCCCTTAGTACTTCATTATAGTCTGATGTTTGCCTACTAATTGTCTTGTGTATCTGACCAGTAACCTGATCTGCTTTCAGGAGGTGCAGACCCCGTACACCCAGGGCACAATCAGGAGGTACATCGTCCAGAACCCAGAGCCGGTGAGAACCAATCACACGTAACCCTGTCCCTATTGCCGTAGCCTGTGCTGTGTAGCGTGACCTTCAGATGGGGAGACCTCTGCCTGGGGATCGGGGCATCACTGACGCAGGACTCCTGTATTCTGCATTCAGATGTATTGTACATGCCTCCATGATGTCAGCGGTTCTTAGTGAATGAGTACCGGCTGCTCTTTGTGCGTTCTTCCATGTTGTCTCTAGGTCTGGGTTAGTAAATATGCTGCATTGTTGTGTATCTTGAATGCACTTATTGTGCCTCGTGCCTCACGCCTCACGGATGTTGCTTGGTCTCTGGTATTTCAGCCCATAAAATGACTACTCACAATAGTATAGGTAAATCCCTCCTGTTGCTCATTGTATTGCAGCACGAAGTCTTGCCCTGGCATATAAGGGCACCGTCACGGTTCTCAGCAATGCTCACAGGCCCAGCTCCACCGATAGAACGCCGGCGCTACCAGACACCTGCGTAATCCCTGCATCGAGTGTTCACCAGATGTGCAGCTCCCTGCATGCTCTGCGTGTGTTCCGTGTGTCTCCTCTTTACTTTGTAGTAACAGTTATTATTGCTGCAATAGGCTTCTGTATTATCCCAGAGGAGACATTCAGCAAACGCTGGCCGGGATTACAGCCGTGACTCATGTTACAGGCTTGAGGGATAAGGAGTGTCTGACATTCCTGCCAGCACAGCTGGATCCCGGGCTCCAGCCGAGGGGAATTTTCTGCGGAGGCATCGGCCCAACCTCCGTCCCAGCTTCTGTCATTAGGAAGGTGAAGCTCCCGGTTTTCTTAAATTGAAATAATTGCTGTATAATCCAGCTTCCCTTTTACAAGCGTTGCCAGCGCTGTGGGAGAGGCTGGATTCCTGCTCCCTGTATAGGTGGAGGCACCTTTATCAGGAGATTCCAGATTTCAGAGAATTTATTTATTCATAGTCTATGTCGTTCTTACAGTCTGTTTAATGACACTTAGCCCTGGTACACACTAGGCAATCGGATGATATATCATTGTGGCGCACTGTCGGAGCAATATCGCCCGATGGGACAAACCAGGAAACAGTGATCATTTGCACCACGCTGTATACCACCCGCCCCCCCCCCGTCTATATATAAATGGTTGGCACCGCAGAGTATCAATGCACACAGTGACTGTAGCGATGGGTATATGCGCGATAAATGCGGACGGAGGGTAGACTCTCTGTGTGGGGGTTATAACCTGTCAGTAACTGAATTCCGTATTGTTTGCAGGAGGTGCAGCCGTATCAGCATGAGACCGTGCGCAGGTACATAGTGCAGAATCCCGAGCAGGTGGGTCACAGTCCTGGCTGAGTTCTGTGCTGCATGGAGAGAATGTGTGCAAATGTAAGTGTGCTCATAATATAGGCACCCAGCTGCCACGTACTAGTAGTGGGTAGTGCCCTCCATCGCCCCAGGGACACGAGCTATGGGAAACCTTCCATATATCCTATTGCCCATGGTGATACGATGGCGTTGCACAGTTGTGGCAGCTGCAGATACATGCAGCGATTTCCCACCCAGGACGGAAGAAATGATAAATCCAGACCTTATTAAGGAGTAAGTGGTACCGCGCTATAAGCTTGTGGTCTCCGGGACTTGATCGCTGTCTGCCAGGAGACTTTTTCTCCCTGCTCTACAGTACAGTGCGCAGGGAAATCGATTGCTCATTATCGACGCATTTCGCATGTGGTTCAGGCTTCCTCAGGTTACACAGAGTACTGAGGAAGCCTGAACCGCATTCGTTACCTTGTTTACCATCATACAAGAATATTATTTAGACTGTGACCACAATATTCAGTGGAGTTGAATCTCCCTGCACCTGAACAAGACTTGTATGTTTCATGTGTGTAAGTGTGTTTGTCTTCGTATACCGGTATTAGGCCACACCACTTATTAATTTGTTATTGATATTGTTTGTACTTACATAAGAATTTTTTATATTTCATTAAGAATGTATCGTCAATATATTTATCCTACCGATATTGAATGGCGAACTTTTGCGCAGGAATCCCACACTTTTTTTTTCTTACGTGCCCACTCTAGCCTTGGTACCCTGCTTATAGCTGGCAGAAGTGGCACCTGGTGTGGTCTGCTACTGCTGTACCAGTGATGTCATCCATGGTTAGCAGAGTCCCACCCTCCTGTTACCATGCACCAGTCTGGCCATTGTCCTCCGACATCTCTCATCAAGGTGGTTTTTCCCAAAGAGCTGACGCTCGTTGGATGTTTTGGTTCGTGCGCATTCTCTGTAACGCTTCATACCTTTGTGTTAGAATCCCCGGAGATCAGTAGTTTCTGAGACACCGTACACAAACCAAGCTACTGCACCAACAATCATTCTACAGTCCCTTAGATGCCATTAGTCTGCATGTGTCTGTACAACAACTGAAAATGTTGACCCTGGCCACTTGCATGCATTCAGATAGGGTGACATGATTGGCTGGTTAGATGTTTGGCCACTTTATTACGTACACTTGCTCATTAGTGCAATGATATATATATGATATATAGAATGTATTCCTCTGGTGACAGAGGTGCGTGTGAGCGTTTCGCCTTTAATACTAGTGTGTGGTAACAGTGTGTGGTAACAGCTGGCCCTAGAGGCGATGGGCACGGATTAGGTAAGGGTCCGAGATCAGCTGATATCTGTACATTAGTCTTTGTCATTAGTAACTACAGTAATATAATATCTATCATTTTCAGCAAATCTACCAGACAGCTGGGAACTACATCCCCAACAATAATGTCATCTATGAGAAGACCATTAGAAGGGTGGAAGTGGCGAATCCGGAGCTGGTAAGTTTCTCATCTGGATATCTGGTCGTCCCGGACGTCGGCCATCTTGGGTCTGTGTATGGGAAGTAAAAGTATTGGTGTAGATATCTGTGTTGTCCTGTTTTTGAGGTGCCGCTACAGGATTAGTTACATTGCATTACTAATATGTGTCTCACATTTATTGCCAGAATCATTGCACATAGATCGGAGGTAGAGTAGACTTAGACATAATTGTTATTAAATTCTATTAACCGAGGCCATCTGTCTAATACAGGCGTAGGCAACCTGTGGCTCACCAGATGTTGGGAAACTACAAGTCCCAGCATGCCTTGCCACAGTTTTGCTATTATGGAGTGGTGCTATAACTGTGGCATGGCATGCTGGGACTTGTAGTTTTACCACAAAGAGCCACAGGTTGACTACGCCTGGTCTAATACAAGACAGTATGTGGTACCAAATCAGGTGTGGCTTGCAGAATCCAGTTCTGGGGTCCAGGTAGTTAGGGGGCTTGCAGAATCCAGTTCTGGGGTCCGGGTAGTTCTAGGGCTTGCAGAATCCAGTTCTGGGGTCTGGGTAGTGCTGGGGCTTGCAGAATCCAGTTCTGGGGTCTGGGTAGTGCTGGGGCTTGCAGAATCCAGTTCTGGGGTCCGGGTAGTGCTGGGGCTTGCAGAATCCAGTTCTGGGGTCCGGGTAGTTCTAGGGCTTGCAGAATCCAATTCTGGGGTCCGGGTAGTTCTAGGGCTTGCAGAATCCAATTCTGGGGTCCGGGTAGTTCTAGGGCTTGCAGAATCCAGTTCTGGGGTCCGTGTAGTGCTGACGCTTGCAGAATCCAGTACTGGGGTCCGGGTAGTGCTGGGGCTTGCAGAATCCAGTACTGGGGTCCGGGTAGTGCTGGGGCTTGCAGAATCCAGTTCTGGGGTCCGGGTAGTTCTGGGGCTTGCAGAATCCAGTTCTGGGGTCCGGGTAGTTCTAGGGCTTGCAGAATCCAATTCTGGGGTCCGGGTAGTTCTAGGGCTTGCAGAATCCAGTTCTGGGGTCCGTGTAGTGCTGACGCTTGCAGAATCCAGTTCTGGGGTCCGTGTAGTGCTGGGGCTTGCAGAATCCAGTACTGGGGTCCGGGTAGTGCTGGGGCTTGCAGAATCCAATTCTGGGGTCCGGGTAGTTCTAGGGCTTGCAGAATCCAATTCTGGGGTCCGGGTAGTTCTAGGGCTTGCAGAATCTAGTTCTGGGGTCTGGGTAGTGCTGGGGCTTGCAGAATCCAGTTCTGGGGTCCGTGTAGTGCTGGGGCTTGCAGAATCCAGTACTGGGGTCCGGGTAGTGCTGGGGCTTGCAGAATCCAGTTCTGGGGTCCGGCTAGTGCTGGGACTTGCAGAATCTAGTTCTGGGATCCAGTACAGACCCTTAATGACCTGTATTACAGATGTTACCCCAGATGGAACCGTTGCTTTAACTTGTAGCATTTTCTCTGTACAGGACAATAGGACCCGGATCCATAGTGGGGCGAGCATTTCCTCAGTAAATGAACAAGTGGTGGAACGAGTGGTTGAGCAGAACAACCAGTCCCAAGTTTCCATACAGGTAACGTGTGTGTGGGGTATTTATATATAAGGGGAACTGTCACATTGGGGTAATCTGGGTATCTCAGACACCCTATGAGCCATCCAGCTCTCATCCTAAACCTCTGTACCCCACTCACTGTGTACCCCTTTCCTATAGATGTAAGCTCTGACGAGCAGGGCCCTCTGCCCTTGTGATTTTCCTTTCTATCAGCTGACTTGCCCCTTGTCTTTCAGAACCTGGTAACGGATCAGCAAAATGTTCAGCAGAAAGTATCGGTGAAGTCCATTGAGCAGGTAGGAAACCTACACTAATATTTCTGCTGCACTGTCCATCCCCTGGCGTCTGTCAGCCTATTGCCGCGTTATCCGAGTTCTGTAGACGGATACGCTGTAACCAGTCAATGGGCCAGGGCTGTAAAAGTTGGCCAGCCTGTAGCCAAACAGAGCATAGATCTTCAAGGCTGGAACCAGCTTGTAGCCAATCGGAAATGTAGAATAGTTCCAGGTCTTTTAAAGATATTTCATTTTCAGGGAATCTGTCCTTTTTTAAAATGTTTTGAAAAAGCAAAAATGCTATTATAATTTTTTAATAGAAAAGTGTTTTAAAAAATATCGATAATGGTAGAACTGGAGTTGAATTATTTCCTAGTTGATCTTTATTATCTGAGTACAAGCGATGGGAATCTAAAGATCACAGAGTACATTATGGATGTGGTAGCGGCGTTGGAGACATTGGGGGAATTAATTCTGAAAGAATAATAATTCTTATTATTCTAGGACTGTGTGTACCGCAGGTGTGATGCTTCTTCCATTCACTATATTTCGGTGTCATACACACATAAGGCCATTGGGTCAGTACCAGGGGGTAGTGCTGCATTGGACTGGATATTACGGCTAGCTGGCACCATCTACTACATATTGACCAACAGAAACTTTACTTTAAAGAAAATTGATTCCTACAAATCCCCAGACCAGAGCTGGGAGCTATGTCTGCGCCTGGCGATGTAGTGGTGTCTATGGTGTGAGGACTTTATATACTGGGGAAAAACTAACATTTAGGGAAAGATACCTGAAAGGGCTGTGATAAGACAGCACCAAGGACCATACGTGAGCCGGCACTCGCATAAACCATAGCCTGCCACTGTATAACTAGGGGTCAGTGCAGCACATTGTACGGTATAGTCCCTGGTGGCGGTCAGTGCAGCACATTGTACAGTATAGTCCCTGGTGGCAGTCAGTGCAGCACATTGTACGGTATGGTCCCTGGTGGCGGTCAGTGCAGCACATTGTACAGTATGGTCCCTGGTGGCGGTCAGTGCAGCACATTGTACGGTATGGTCCCTGGTGACGGTCAGTGCAGCACATTGTACAGTATGGTCCCTGGTGGCGGTCAGTGTAGCACATTGTACAGTATGGTCCCTGGTGGCGGTCAGTGCAGCACATTGTACGGTATGGTCCCTGGTGGCGGTCAGTGCAGCACATTGTATGGTATGGTCCCTGGTGACGGTCAGTGCAGCACATTGTACAGTATGGTCCCTGGTGGCGGTCAGTGCAGCACATTGGGCAATATAGATAGCCCCTGGTGACAGTCAGTGCAGCACATTGTGCGGTATAGTGCCTGGTGACAGTCTGTGCAGCACATTGTACGGTATAGTCCCTGGTGAAGGTCAGTGCAGCACATTGTACGGCATGGTCCCTGGGATGGTCAGTGCAGCACATTGTACGGTATGGTCCCTGGGGATGGTCAGTGCAGCACATTGTACGGTATGGTCCCTGGTGAAGGTCAGTGAAGCACATTGTACGGTATGGTCCCTGGTGACGGTCAGTGCAGCACATTGTACGGTATGGTCCCTGGGGATGGTCAGTGCAGCACATTGTACGGCATGCTCCCTGGTGATGGTCAGTGCAGCACATTGTACGGCATGGTCCCTGGTGACGGTCAGTGCAGCACATTGTACGGCATGGTCCCTGGTGACGGTCAGTGCAGCACATTGTGCGGTATAGTGCCTGGTGACAGTCGGTGCAGCACATTGTACGGTATAGTGCCTGGTGACAGTCGGTGCAGCACATTGTACGGTATAGTCCCTGGTGAAGGTCAGTGCAGCACATTGTACGGTATAGTCCCTGGTGAAGGTCAGTGCAGCACATTGTACGGTATAGTCCCTGGTGAAGGTCAGTGAAGCACATTGTACGGTATGGTCCCTGGTGACGGTCAGTGCAGCACATTGTACGGTATGGTCCCTGGGGATGGTCAGTGCAGCACATTGTACGGCATGCTCCCTGGTGATGGTCAGTGCAGCACATTGTACGGCATGGTCCCTGGTGACGGTCAGTGCAGCACATTGTACCGCATGGTCCCTGGTGACGGTCAGTGCAGCACATTGGGCAATATAGATAGCTCCTGGTGACAGCCGGTGCAGCACATTGTACGGCATGGTCCCTGGTGACGGTCAGTGCAGCACATTGTGCGGTATAGTGCCTGGTGACAGCCGGTGCAGCACATTGTACACTGTAGTCCCTGGTGACGATACTACACAGCAATAATGAGCGGAGCAGTGATCAGAGAGCTGTGCACAATGTTATGTAATGGCAGTCCCTGTGCAGAGCATTGCGTCCTGGTATGTACATAACAGGCAGTGAGGGGATATGTGAGACGTGTAACACAACCTGCGAGGAATGTAGTCCGGCCGCCCTCTCTGGCTGATGCTTACTAGACCCCTGTGATTATCGCTCTTATGGGCTTAGAGCAACCAAACGGAACCGGTTTCCTCTATTCCCCCTTTGCTGTAAATGTCAGCGATTCTCGAGCTTTGTCCCTGTTCTGCTGATCAAACAACTTGTACTGCGTACGCCTCCTAGTTGCCTGTCCTGTCCCCAGAATGGGACCGTGCACTTGGACACATTTCTTAAATATAAAATGAGCTTTCGGAAACCTGAAAGTAAAATAATCTGATAGTTTCTGAGATGCAGCCACATGACCGAATGGAAGATGTCTGAGGTAATATTTGTTCTCTGTTGGCACACGTGTCCTGCTACACCCCACCAGCCTGTAATGTGTTCCCTGTGCACAGGAAGTGAGCAGTACAAATATATATTGTTTCCCACAACCTTCTTAGAGTCCCAGCTGGTATCCTACAGATGTACACAACGATGCTGCACTGCAGGAGGGCAGATGTAACATGTGCAGAGAGAGTTACATTTGGGTGTGTTCAAACTTCAATATAAGAATAAAGCAGCCAGTATTTACCCTGCACAGAAACAGAATAACTCCACCCCCAAATCTAAATCTCTGCTCATGTTACATCTGCCCCACCTGCGGTGCAGCATGGTTTTGTCCATCCGAAAAAATTGCAGCCTTGCGAACAGGTGTGAACCAGGCCCTGAGTGCGGAGTGTCCAGCGCGGCAAAGGATGGTAGCTGGGATTAGAGGTGTACGATGGTGAGGCAGGAGAACATTTAATATATGTATAAATACTGCATTCACTTGCAAATTGCATCTCTAGATAATTACATTTATTGGTGTATTTTTTGCTGCCGATGCTGTTCCTGCCTCCTATAATCCCATAATGATATTTGCCAGGAATAGGACCGAGGTTGTTTATCTCCTCTCTCCCCCCCAGGGTGTCTCCTGAACATCGAGTTTGTGTTGCAAACTTGTTTCCTTAATAAACTAATTGAGTTCTCATCAATCCATCTAAGTCAAAGCTTGTTTAAGGTGTGGCGCTCGCGATGTGTCAATTATCCACATGTGAAAATGGCAAAATAAAGACACAGCGCTCGCTGCTGGTATTTGTGGGGTTCTGAGCCACATGTGAAAGACTTGTAGAATCAAATCCCAAGCTTGTAGAAAGTTTGGGATTGGATTCTAAGATAGTTGAATGGATAAGAGCATGGTTGCAGGACAGAAAACAGAGAGTTGTAGTAAACGGAGTACAGTCAAAGGAGGGAAAGGTTACAAGTGGAGTACCCCAGGGATCTGTACTTGGACCAGTGCTTTTTCATATCTTTATTGGTGATATTGCAAATGGATTTGAGGGTAAAATGTGCCTTTTTGCAGATGACACAAAGGTATGCAACAGGGTAGACACACCAGGAGGGGTAAAACAAATGATTGATGATCTAGGTAGATTAGAGAAATGGTCAAGAGAATGGCAACTACAGTTTAATGCCAAAAAATGCAAAATGATGCACTTGGGTCTCAGAAATCCAAAGACTCAATATAGTATAAATGGCACTATAATGGAACCTACTGAGGAAGAGAGGGATCTAGGTGTCACTATTTCAGGGGACTTAAAAGCAGGTAGGCAATGTAACAAAGCAATGAAGAAGGCAAGTCAGATGCTTGGTTGCATAGGGAGAGGTATCAGCAGTACAAAGAAAGAAGTAATAATGCCACTGTATAGGTCATTGGTACTACCTCACCTAGAGTATTGTGTTCAGTTCTGGAGGCCATATCTCCAGAAGAATATAAATACATTAGAGACGGTACAAAGAAGAGCAACTAAAATGGTGCATGGCCTACATCACAAAACGTACCAGGAAAGACTAAAAGATCTTAATATGTATACTTTAGAGCAGAGAAGGGAAAGGGGGGACATGATAGAAACTCTCACATATATCAGGGGTTATAACAAGGTACAGGTGGGAGACATTAGTCACAGGAAGAGGAGCAGCAGAACACGAGGACATGCACTGACACTAGAGGTAGGAAGGTACAGGTGGGAGACATTCGTCACAGGAAGAGGAGCAGCAGAACACGGGGACATGCACTGACACTAGAGGGAGGAAGGTGCAGGTGGGAGACATTCTTCACAGGAAGTGGAGCAACAGAACACGAGGACATGCACTGACACTAGAGGGAGGAAGGTACAGGTGGGAGACATTAGTCACAGGAAGAGGAGCAGCAGAACACGAGGACATGCACTGACACTAGGGGGAGGAAGGTACAGGTGGGAGACATTAGTCACAGGAAGAGGAGCAGCAGAACATGAGGACATGCACTGACACTAGGGGGAGGAAGGTACAGGTGGGAGACATTCTTCACAGGAAGAGGAGCAGCAGAACATGAGGACATGCACTGACACTAGGGGGAGGAAGGTACAGGTGGGAGACATTAGTCACAGGAAGAGGAGCAGCAGAACACGAGGACATGCACTGACACTAGGGGGAGGAAGGTACAGGTGGGAGACATTCTTCACAGGAAGAGGATCAGCAGAACACGAGGACATGCACTGACACTAGAGGGAGGAAGGTACAGGTGGGAGACATTAGTCACAGGAAGAGGAGCAACAGAACACAAGGACATGCACTAACACTAGAGGGAGGAAGGTACAGGTGGGCGACATTAGTCACAGGAAGAGGAGCAACAGAACACGAGGACATGCACTGACACTAGAGGGAGGAAGGTACAGGTGGGAGACATTCCTCACAGGAAGAGGAGAAGCAGAACACGAGGACATGCACTGACACTAGAGGGAGGAAGGTACAGGTGGGAGACATTCCTCACAGGAAGAGGAGCAGCAGAACACGAGGACATGCACTGACACTAGGGGGAGGAAGGTGCAGGTGGGAGACATTAGTCACAGTAAGAGGAGCAACAGAACACGAGGACATGCACTGACACTAGAGGGAGGAAGGTGCAGGTGGGAGACATTAGTCACAGGAAGAGGAGTAGCAGAACACGAGGACATGCACTGACACTAGAGGGAGGAAGGTACAGGAGGGAGACATTCTTCACAGGAAGAGGAGCAGCAGAACACGAGGACATGCACTGACACTAGAGGGAGGAAGGTACAGGAGGGAGACATTAGTCACAGGAAGAGGAGCAGCAGAACACGAGGACATGCACTGACACTAGGGGGAGGAAGGTACAGGTGGGAGACATTAGTCACAGGAAGAGTAACAGCAGAACACGAGGACATGCACTGACACTAGAGGGAGGAAGGTACAGGTGGGAGACATTCTTCATAGGAAGAGGAGCAGCAGAACACGAGGACATGCACTGACACTAGGGGGAGGAAGGTGCAGGTGGGAGACATTAGTCACAGGAAGAGGGGCAACAGAACACGAGGACATGCACTGACACTAGAGAGAGGAAGGTACAGGTGGGAGACATTCTTCACAGGAAGAGGAGCAGCAGAACACGAGGACATGCACTGACACTAGAGAGAGGAAGGTACAGGTGGGAGACATTCTTCACAGGAAGAGGAGCAGCAGAACACGAGGACATGCACTGACACTAGAGGGAGGAAGGTACAGGAGGGAGACATTCTTCACAGGAAGAGGAGCAGCAGAACACGAGGACATGCACTGACACTAGGGGGAGGATGATTCAGGGGAAATGTGAGTAAGAATTGCCTCAAAGAGGGCGAGATGTACTAAAGGGAAAATGTGGTAAAACCCCCGGTTTACTGCATTTTCCTATGTATCAATACCCGTCCGCCCCGTTTTCGCAAGGCAGGGTATCTCCACCCTCAGGGTGGCGATACCCTATAGAAGCCTATGGGCTTCTTTCGCCGTCCGCGCGCCCCCCCCCCCCTCCCATCCTCCTTTGATCTCCTCCTCCCCCTGGTGTCACAGCCGGGAGGACATCCGGCTTCAGGGGGGAGGAGGAGACGCAGGGGGACGCTGGCAGCTGCCGGGAGGTGACTGAGACCCCCGCAGCCCACATCACAGGTATCGCAGGGGTCTCCGTCACCGCAACCCGATGCTGGCTGCATATGTTAGTACATATGCGGCAGCATCGCGGCGGCTGCCATGCAAAGGGCGGCGATGTATATTAAGAGTAGTAGATAAATGGAATAGCCTCCCATCAGAGGTGGTAGAGGCAAATACAGTAGTACAATGTAAACATGCTTGGGATAAGCATATTGATATCCTTACAAAGAAATAAGGATCAAATATGGTTTGAGGTAACATGTTTAAAAAAGGGGCAGACTAGATGGGCCAAGTGGTTCTTATCTGCCGTAACATTCTATGTTTCTAATCCTCTTGTTTCATGGCTATTTGCAAAAAAAAACTAACATGCAAATTACGATGTGTGAAAATGCCAGATTAGAATACAAGTCGGTTATGTCTGTATAATAAAGTGTTACTGATCGGATCTCTGTATCTGTAATTCATGTCCATCTGTGGCCCCCGGGAGCTCCCATCACGGTCCCCATATAATGTTTATTTCATAGTATCTGTAATAAAGATAATTAATTCATAGTGTCTAATATAGCCTCAATTATCTGGCTTCAAAGAGCAAATTATTAGATCCAGTTATTTGTAATGAAAGTATTAACAGAGAAAATAAAATACAGGTTGAAGTATCCCTTACCCAAAGAGATTGGGACCTGTAGCATTTTGGATAATGAATGAATCTGTATTTCTGAATATTTATATATAGGTATCTGGAGGACGGACCCATGTTTCCACCCAAAATGCATTTATGTTGTATAAACACATGAAATATTGTACACACATATATTTTATTGTGAATAAAACAATGTTTGTGTCCTATCTCAGTCATTCAATGTGAATGCTGAGCAATCCTTGTCCTGCACATGTTTAGTGCCAGATAAGGATGTCCCCAGTAGTGCCAGTTACAGATCATGTCCCCAGTAGTGCCAGTTACAGATCATGTGCCCAGTAGTGCCAGTTACAGATCATGTGCCCAGTAGTGCCAGTTACAGATCATGTGCCCAGTAGTGCCAGTTACAGATCATGTGCCCAGTAGTGCCAGTTACAGATCATGTGCCCAGTAGTGCCAGTTACAGATCATGTGCCCAGTAGTGCCAGTTACAGATCATGTCCCCAGTGGTTCCAGCTACAGGTGTCCCCGGTAGTGCCAGTTACATATCATGTCCCCGGTAACACCAGTTACATCAGGGCCGAAACTAGGGTTTCCGGCGCCCGGGGCAAGGCAGTCTTTTGGTGCCCCCCCCCCCCCATCCTAGTGATGCTGCGCGCCGGAGGCGCGCCGAAATTTTCGGGGGGGCGTGGCCTAATTTGGGGGCGTGGCCTATAATCACTGCTCCCTCGCGAGGCCACGCCCCCATTTTGCCGCTATGGGGGCATGACCCAGAGGCTCTGTGAGCCTCTAGCCATGCCCCCAGCCACACCGTAATGCCCATTACATACTATACAACACTGCAATGCCCATTACATACTATATAACACTACGCAATGCCCATGACATACTATATAACACCGCAATGCCCATTACAAATAAATACTCCGTAATGCCCATGTCATACTTTATAACACTAAGCAATGCCCATGTCATACTATATAACACGACGCAATGCCCATGACATACTGTATAACACACCATACACATTTGACACATAAGTGCCACTTACCTATATGCTCAATGCCAGGGGCTTCATGCCGATGCCAAGGTGGACTGAATTTGCTTGTTGCCGAGGGGGATAGATCTGTGCCTCTGTGCTCGTTGCCGAGGGGGATAGATCTGTGCCTCTGCTCGTTGCCAAGGGGGATAGATATGTGCCAGTGTGCTCGTTGCCGAGGGGGATTGATCTGTGCCAGTGTGCTCGTTGCCAAGGGGGATTGATCTGTGCCTCTGTGCTCGTTGCCAAGGGGGATAGATATGTGCCAGTGTGCTCGTTGCCGAGGGGGATTGATCTGTGCCAGTGTGCTCGTTGCCAAGGGGGATTGATCTGTGCCTCTGTGCTCGTTGCCGAGGGGGATTGATCTGTGCCTCTGTGCTCGTTGCCGAGGGGGATTGATCTGTGCCAGTGTGCTCGTTGCCGAGGGGGATTGATCTGTGCCAGTGTGCTCGTTGCCAAGGGGGATAGAATGCCAGTGTGCTCGTTGCCAAGGGGTAGAACCCCCCCCTCCCCCGCCTGCGGGAGGCAGACAGGCAGGCAGGCTTGTCAGTGTGCCTGTGCCTGCCTGCCCGTCCCCTCACGTCTCCCCCGCTGTATTCGCGGGAGAGACGTGCTGCTGCTGTGCTGTATGATTTTAACATTTCTAACTCCCGCTGCTGGACCGCTAGCCAATGGCCGTTCGCGGTCCAGCAGCCAATCAACTGGTGGCTGCTGGACCGCGAGCGGCCATTGGCTAGCGGTCCAGCAGCATATGCAGCACCGCAGCAGCACGTCTCTCCCGCATACACAGCGGGGGAGACGTGAGGGGACGGGAGCAGGGCAGCCAGCGGGGGAGCGGGGAGACGAGGGGGCAGCGGCGGGCGGCCATCTTTGATGTGGCAGCGGCTGCGGCGCTAGCTCCCCGCTGCTGCCGCTGGTCACACCAGCGTCCCCCTGCCTCCAGCGCCCCCTGCCTCCAGCGCCCGGTGCGCGTGCCCCCCCAGCCCCCCCCTAGTTACGGCCCTGGTTACATAACATGTCCCCGGTAACACCAGTTACATAACATGTCCCCGGTAGTGCCAGTTACATAACATGTCCCCGGTAGTGCCAGTTACATATCATGTCCCCGGTAGTGCCAATTTACAGATGTCCCCAGTAGTGTCCGTTTTCCGGATAATTTGGATAACTGATATCCGGATAAGGGATACTCAACCTGTAATATGGTAAGCATTGGATCCCCACGTACCTGCCAGATGCCATCTATAAACCACAGATGATTATTTAGATACTCCGGAATGTGACCTGTCATGCTCCCCTGCAGAATGGGATGACTTGGGTGACCGGTTAGAGGCAAATTAGCCGTCTGCATGTCACCAAACTGATGGTTCTGTCATTTGCTCTCTAAGGGGGATCTTTCAAAGCGTGGAGAGAGACAAAGGCATCTATGTTCTAAATCTTGAAGAGTGATTAAGTGCAGAGAGATAAAGTACCGACCTGATCCTAACTGTCATTTTCAAACACAGCCCTTAACATGGCAGTTTGAAGACGATTACTGTATCTCTCTACAAAGCTTAGTGCATAGGTGTGTGCTGTGCTTACTGTATGTGAACTTTATGATGATAAACTAAAGGCCGTCCCTCTGTTTTATTCCAGCACCACAGCTCTGACCAGTCCGGCCCGGAACAACTGGACGCTCGCTTTTTCGGCGAACTGCTGGCTGACTTGAGCCGGAAAAACAACGACCTGTACGGATTTTTGGTACAACACGTGGAGAAAATCGGAGCCAGGTAATAGCCTTCCTTTTGTAGTCGTAAAATTGCAGGTTCCGCAGATTATAAAATGCCGCATTATTACTATTACGTTTTAATTAAATGCCCCATCTGCCCATTTAATGCCCACTGCTTTGTATATAGGTTAACGCACCAGGTTGCCCCCATCGATTTCCGACCCTGATTTGCAGAACATGAAGCTACTTTTTTAGCGATTTAGTTATTTTGGATTTTCCATTTCTTACAATGATCCCCGTAGCGTAGCCCGTATCTGGTGTCTGTATTTTTGTTATTTAACTCATGGTCGCTGTTCTATTGCGCTACTTCGTGTCCTCCATTTGTATTTACACAAAGTATTTTTCTTGTGTTTTCAGGAAGCCCTCGGACTCAGAGTTTCAGGTACATAAGGGGACGTATGAGTGATGCGAATTCTCCACTTGGTGTGTAGGCTGGTGGGGTGCTCTAGTTCCACAAGGGGTGATGGAACGATGATGGTTGCCATAGTAACAATGTTTCGCCGCGGCCATGTCCGTGTGATAATGCTGCTCTTCTCTTTCCTGCAGTCTGAGGACATCGAGTCACTGATCCCAAAAGGAGCCTCAGAACTGACCAAGCAGCAGATCCGTTACCTCCTGCAGGTGAGAAGTCATGGCCGCTATTGTCTTAGGCGGTCGCTGGTATCACCTTCTCTGTTGGTTATACAGTTATCTGCCCAGTGTGTTCTACATCCCTACAAGTAATCTTCTGGATCCGGTCAGGGGATCCTGCTAGAATACTCAGGTCATCCTTTCTGTATTCCCAGATGCGACAGACGTCGGATAAGTCCATGAGACTGGTGCTGTCCACCTTCAGCAGCCTGAGAGAGGAGCTGGGACACTTGCAGAATGACTTAAATGTAAGTGTTGTGCTAGAATCGCAGGGACTCTGTCTGTGCAGCCATTCAGGAGACTGAGAGGGGAGATAGGGACAGATACAGAGGCTGAACTACCAATGGTGCAGTGAACCGGGGTCCCTGAGGACTAAGGGGCCCACTGCTGCCCCTGTCATCCTCTGCTTCTCCTTGTCACACTCTGACTTCCCCTGCCTCGCCCTCTCACACATTCCCTGCCTCTCCCTGTCACCCCCTCAATCTCCCTGTCACCCCCCCAATCTCCCTGTCACCCTCTGCTTCTCCTTGTAACCCTCTGCCTCTCCCTGTCACCCTCTGATTCACCCTGTCACCCACCTCTGCCTTCCTATGCATCTCCCGGTCACCCTCTGCCTTCTCCTGTCTCTCCCTGTCACCCTCTGCCTCTTCCTGTCACCCTCTGCCTCTTCCTGTCACCCTCTGCCTCTTCCTGTCACCCTCTGCCTCTTCCTGTCACCCCCTGCCTCTCCCTGTCACCCCCTCAATCTCCCTGTCACCCCCTCAATCTCCCTGTCACCCTCTGCTTCTCCTTGTAACCCTCTGCCTCTCCCTGTCACCCTCTGATTCACCCTGTCACCCACCTCTGCCTTCCTATGCATCTCCCGGTCACCCTCTGCCTTCTCCTGTCTCTCCCTGTCACCCTCTGCCTCTTCCTGTCACCCTCTGCCTCTTCCTGTCACCCTCTGCCTCTTCCTGTCACCCTCTGCCTCTTCCTGTCACCCTCTGCCTCTCCCTGTCACCCTCTGCCTCTCCCTGTCACCCCCTGCCTCTCCCTGTCACCCCCTCAATCTCCCTGTCACCCTCTGCTTCTCCTTGTAACCCTCTGCCTCTCCCTGTCACCCTCTGATTCACCCTGTCACCCATCTCTGCCTTCCTATGCATCTCCCGGTCACCCTCTGCCTTCTCCTGTCTCTCCCTGTCACCCTCTGCCTCTTCCTGTCACCCTCTGCCTCTTCCTGTCACCCCCTGCCTCTTCCTGTCACCCCCTCAATCTCCCTGTCACCCTCTGCTTCTCCTTGTAACCCTCTGCCTCTCCCTGTCACCCTCTGATTCACCCTGTCACCCACCTCTGCCTTCCTATGCATCTCCCGGTCACCCTCTGCCTTCTCCTGTCTCTCCCTGTCACCCTCTGCCTCTTCCTGTCACCCTCTGCCTCTTCCTGTCACCCTCTGCCTCTTCCTGTCACCCTCTGCCTCTCCCTGTCACCCTCTGCCTCTCCCTGTCACCCCCTGCCTCTCCCTGTCACCCCCTCAATCTCCCTGTCACCCTCTGCTTCTCCTTGTAACCCTCTGCCTCTCCCTGTCACCCTCTGATTCACCCTGTCACCCATCTCTGCCTTCCTATGCATCTCCCGGTCACCCTCTGCCTTCTCCTGTCTCTCCCTGTCACCCTCTGCCTCTTCCTGTCACCCTCTGCCTCTTCCTGTCACCCCCTGCCTCTTCCTGTCACCCCCTGCCTCTTCCTGTCACCCTCTGCTTTCCTCTGCCTCTTCCTCTCCCGGTCACCCTCTGCTTCACCCTGTCACCCACCTCTGCCTTCCTATGCATCTTCCTGTCACCCTCTGCCTTCTCCTGTCTCTTCTTGTCACCCTCTGCCTTCCCGTCTTGCCCTCTGCCTCTTCCTGTCACCCTCTGCTTCTCCCTGTCACCCTCTGCTTTCCTCTGCCTCTTCCTCTCCCGGTCACCCTCTGCTTCACCCTGTCACCCACCTCTGCCTTCCCATGCCTCTCCCGGTCACCCTCTGCCGTGTTGTATCTTGTGAACTTGGGTTGGGGTGGAGGAGAGTGGCCCAATTTATAATTTTGCACCTGGGCCAATCACCCACATGTTCGGTCACTGGAGAGATATTACTATAGTGTTACAGCAGGTGGGAGTATGAGTTGGAGTACGGCTGGGATGAGATGCGTTTTGGGAGGATGCACAATATAACCCGGGCGTAAGCTGCTTTATCCGGACCCCGATATCTAAGGCTTGGTTATAGATGATCTCTTTCCTTTGAATCCAGTATCACTTAATATCCTTCTAATATTCAGTTCCTCGCCCCTGACACGTTGTTCCCATGTTATCGCTATATGTATAGCTGCGGACTTTATACTCCGTGGCTAAACCCGTCCATTTGTACTGATTCAACCAGTACCCTGGTGAGGTGGCAGCAATACTCTGAGATGGCCAATGGTGTTCATAGCGTAGAGATGGGTTGTTTGGTAGCGCCATTGAGCTGTAGTAAGGGGCGGATACATCACACCGGTAGTGGCGCAGTACTGTACGTAGTTATGTAGCAGACACTCTGTGCACATGCAGTAGTTACTAATAGCAACTCTGAACATCCAAACACGATTTCCCAAAGTACAAGCCCAATGAATGGGATGGGCTGTTATACGGCTGTAGACAGGTAACCTTTGTTAGAGCTTACTGATTGGCCCCTTTCCACGCGGTGTGATTGGCCGGCTCACCAGTTTTGTGTTCATTCAGAAAAATGTAGTGAATCTGGAGCAGTTCTCGAATACATTTGCAGATCTCTTAAACTACCCGGGCATTGGTTATTAATTCTGTATAACATACAGGGGTATCAGTCACCCAGAATAAGAGCAGCCTCTGAAATACATGCAGATTTCCGGTTCCCTGTCTAATAAGCGTGTGTCCTCCGCAGAAATTAGAAATTGACAAGAAAACTCTTGCCGGAGACTTGACCTTCAAGGATAATCAAATAAAAGAGTACGAGTCCATGATGGCTTCACTGCGAGAGAAGAACCGCCTGCAGCAGGTAAGCCGTTTCCCGGACCCCATGGAATACACCTGAGCACACCTGTCATCAACAAGTGGCGCAAAAAAAAAGATGTTGCCTATAGCAACTAAGCTTGTTCCAACAGCCTTGTTTTATTTTCTTGCGGTAACATCAGTGGAAACCTGTATGGGAATCATGCGACGCCGGGCTCTGTCTGTGGGACGCCGGGCTCTGTCTGTGGGACGCCGGGCTCTGTCTGTGCGACCACCAGTTAATATCTGTATAACACTCGGTTATGTCACCTTTTGTGTATTCAGCAAGAACTAAAAGAAAATCAGATGAAGCTGCGCAGTTTGGAGGACAACATCCTGTCCCTGCGCAATGCGGACAGCGACAAGGACTATCGGCTGAAGGAACTGGAATATGCCAAAAACGCTCTTCAGCAGGAGAACAAGAATCTCAGGGTGCAGGTGGGTCTCCTGGCTACTTACTGTACAGTTCTGCTTACTAACGCTTACGGTGCTGGTACTGATTGATCCTCTGTTTTACGGTACTGTACGCAGAACAGACTGACACCAGTACCAGTACTTATTGACCCTATATTACAGTACTGTGCAGACTGACACCAGTTACTTATTGATCCTCTGTACAGTGTGCAGACTAATGCCAGTTTCTTATTGATCCTCTGTATTATGGTACTGTACATGAAGCAGACTAACACCAGTTACTTATTGATCCTCTGTACATGGAGCAGACTGACACCAGTTACTTGTTGATCCTCTCTACAATGTGCAGACTAATGCCAGTTTCTTATTGATCCTCTATATTATGGTACTGTACGCAAACCAGACTGACACCAGTTACTTATTGATCCTCTGTACACTGAGCAGACTGACACCAGTTACTTATTGCTCCTCTGCATTACGGAACTGTAAATGGAGCAGACTGACACCAGTTAATTGTTTGATACTCTGTATTATGGTACTGTACACACAGCGCATACTGACTTATTTATCCTCCGTATTATGGTACTGTACCCACGGAGCAGACTAATGCCAGTTTCTTATTGATCCTCCATAATAATATAAACGGAACAGACTGACCCCGGATACTTATTGATCCTATGTATTACGGTACTGTACATGGTGCAGACTAATGCCAGTTTCTTATTGATCCTTCATAATAATATAAACAGAACAGACTGACTTATTGATCCTATGTATTACGGTACTGTACATGGTGCAGACTAATGCCAGTTTCTTATTGATCCTCGATAATACTCTACTGTACACAGACTGATGCCAGTCCTGCTTGACACTAGTTCCTCCTCCCATTTGCACTGGTTTAACCATTGCCACCTACTTCAGTTGTCTGAATCAGAATCCACTTTATTGGCCATGTATACTCGCGTATACTAGGAATTTTTTCAATTAACGCATTGTCTTGTAAACAATGTAACTCCAGCTTTACCAGCTTCTGTGTTATTTATGGGAAATACTGCGCTGTGGCGTTGTTCTGTAATGGTACCAGTTATTGCGGTGTACATTGCGGTAGGATGCAGAAGGCAGCGTGTGTGGCGCAGAGAGCTGGCGACTTACAGTATGTTCCTGCACTTCCCAGGTCAGTGAAACCATCTCCAGCCCCCTTCTCCAAACCAAGACCGACGAAATCACCAGACACTACAAGGAAATGATTGACTGCCTTCGGGATGAGAAGGACAAGGAGATACGCTTATTAAGGGTAAGACCATTCACTAGAATTGACATAGTATAGCAGTAAAATGTCCATGTAGCATTAGTTTGCATCAATACCTAGAGGATATAAAGATGTACTGCACCCCAAAAATGTCACTACAGATCTGCAGAACATTGCTCTGCTCCATTTAAACCCTGACCAACAACACAACCAACCCATATACCTAGAATTATAATATCATCTGTTAACTAACGCGTTTCATTGTGGCCCACACAACATCTTCAGATGAATCTGTGACCACTCTCGGTGTACTGTAATTACTGTTAACATGCTGGAGTTTTCTAGAACTCCTCCCTCCTATAATATAGGATCAGGGTCTGTCTGCACGGCTTACAGTAATAATGGGGCAGATGTATTAAGCCTGGAGAAGAGATAAAGTGAAAGGAGATAACGCACCAGCCAATCAACTCCCAACTGTCATATTTCAAACACAGCTGATTGGCTGGTGCGTTATCTCCTTCCACTTTATCTCCAGTTTATCTCTTCTCCAGGCTTAATACATCTGCCCCATTATTACTGAGAGACTGCAACATTTATATTCTGGTTACTCTGGATATTTTGCAGAACAGTCAGTCCTGTCACTGGTGAATACGTAGCATTACATCTTTCTTCTAATGGACTCTAGCTGCACTTGGACAGTAGATGTACTCTATGAAAGAGTAATGTTCCTATAGAGCACAGGTTCTCAAACTCGGTCCTCAGGACCCCACACACGGTGCATGTTTTGCAGGTCTCCTCACAGAATCACAAGTGAAATAATTAGCTCCACCTGTGGATCTTTTAAAATGTGTCAATGAGTAATGGGTACACCTGTGCACCTGCCGGATGACCTGGAAAACGTGAACTGTGTGGGGTCTTGAGGGCTGAGTTTGGTAACCCCTGCTATACAGTATATGTGTGGTCCCTGAACTCTGCTCTTACACCAACTCTCTCCCCACCTCCTTCTACGTGTATATTCCTATCCCTCATGTACGGGGGAAGGTATATTATCGGCAGAGGGTTGGTGCACTATGACGTGTAGTAATATGTTGGCGGAATGTGTGTTCCAGACTCAGATCTCCAAGTTCCAGCATGACATGACCACCCATGAAGGCAGCAGCAGTGACTTTCAGATGCGACTGCTCGAGCTGACGTCCTCGCTGGAAGAGAGAGAATCCTTAATTAAGAGGCAGCAGGAGGTAAGAAGGTGACTTTCGTATGGCATGTAGGAGTAACCTGTTGGCATTATTAAGTCCCAGCATGCTCTGGTGAACTCTTTCCAATTCTAAGGTTAATATAAAGTGCTATAGGAAAAATGGCTTTTCCTTCTAAATTATCCATGGAAAGAGCAGATGTTGCCTAGAGGAAAGTTTAGGCTTAGGAATGTTTCTGCCTCCTCGGAGGGGGTGTAAGGTAAACTAGACTTTGTAGACTCCTCTTCCAGTAACCATTGGGCATCTACAGCATTGCACCCACTTTTTCTGTTTGAACCGCATTTAAATGAAATATCCAATGTTGTTTACGGACACAGTAATTGTTGCATCGTCCCAAATTGTATTCATCAAGGAATTACTTAATTTCCCCCTCTCCACATATAAGAATCCACATGATGTATCATCCTGCCGACCACGCCAAGCCGCCCAGTTTCTTTATATTTATTAATTGCCATCATACTCAGCCCATTACAGTGTACGCCATACACGAAGGGCATTACACAATTGCCAACATTGTAATACATGTAACATTGTGGAGACAACAAAGGCAGCATCCTACTGTTGTGAAATCATCCACAAACCTCTTGAAAAATATGGTTGGTGGGTCGCAGCTCCATACGGGATTGTACTGTGTGATGTTTGGCGGTTGCGGATGCCGAAAGCGTCACTTTCTCACGAGATTCTCTATATAATGAATGTTTCATGTGGAAGTTGTCATGTTGCATCAAGAAAATGATTTCTAAATTGTATTTTTCTTTCTTGTTTCACTGAAGGAGCTTTTCAAACTGCGCCAACTGAGAGAGTCATCAGATTTAAGCCGAGAAGTCATCACAACAAAGTAAGTTCCACATACATAGAGCCAACCAAAGCGACGAGCAACTAAGTTTCCTGTATCTGAGGCACATTGTAGTAATTTGGGGCATATCTAAACTACATGCGGAAGTATCCGGTCAACCTTCTAATTAGTGTGGTAACAGATGCATAGCGCCGTGCTCTCATGTTCGCAGTAGGATAGGTTGTGAGGAGCTCAGACTGTCTCCTTGGCACTTCCATAGGCTGAAGCCTTCTCTGGTCACCTTTAGGTGCCGTTATTGCAAGGTGAAAACACTAAGTAAGCACAAGAAGTCCAGACTGCATCTAGAACCATTGCAAGAACAAGAGCAGTATATGGCAACTTGGGTTCCCTTGGCTGAGTTACCACGCATCAGTTTCCGATCAAAATATGCAATGCCAGGTGGAGTGGTGCAAAACACACCGCCATTTTGTTGCGGAGCAGTGGTGATGGGTTCTCGAAGTGACTGGTTACCCAACGGTCGGATCCGGGGAATGCTCACTCAACGTTTTGCATTTTATATGATTGCTGCTTTAAAACATCGGCTAGTCTCGTTGGGAGTATTAATATGCTTGCAAATTGAGGCAATTAAATTTACCCCTATGTGTTCACCCATAGAAACCAATCAGATTCCAGATTTTATCCTCTAGAAGGTGCTAGACCTAAGTAGAGTTTATTTGCTATTGACAACTACTCTTGCTTCTAAGAAATCACACTTTAGTAAATTTACCTCATAGTGTTGCATGAATGCCAGGTAAACGCTGAATATGTTGTTGTGGTACAGGTACAGCACCCAATATCCCATCCTCCGACTGTTGTCAGACTACAAAGATAAATCTCCTTCTTCAACTACGGGGACTCGGACTGTTGTCATCGAGCGCAGAGCAAACGCATGGAAGCAGGTACGTGTGTACTTTGTGTGGTTACCGTACGTACTGTGTGGAATTGTCTTCTGTCCACAAAACCATAATGCTGTAGCCAGCCAACGTATCTTATTCCGTATAACTGCCTCTGTATACACTAGTCGGGGGGGGGGGGTTAAGGGCCAGCGCCCTACCAATATGGGAAATGTAATCTGTCCATCTGGTGGTTTTGCTGCCTTCAACGTAGAAGAGTAATCCAAATTCTCAAATTCAGCAGCATCCAAAGTCCTTTCTGGCTCCTCATATTAGAGTCAATGAGATTTTTTTTAAGCCGTATTTAATAAGGATTCATCATAGATCATAAACTTAATCACATTGATCTCTTTAAAAGTTGACAATCTCATACAGCAGGCATCAATTTCTGCATAAATGGTTACGCGTTTCGTGGGACTACTTCCTGCATTTTACTGACAGGAAGCGGCCTATAATCTGGCATACTGCAAGGAATAAAGTGCACCATTTTTTACCCCAAGATTCAGGAATTCAATCCTCAGAAAAATTGCATATAAACAGGAAGACTGTGCTAGCTGTCTGTCGAAACGCGTTAATATAAGTTTATGCAGAATTGACATCTGCTGTGGTGCGACCTTTTTAAGATACAGGTGCGATTACATTTATAATATATTGTGAATCCTTAATAAATACTGTTTGATTTTTTTTAAAAAAAGAATTATCTACAGTGCTCCTATAGAACGCAATAATTTGGCTTTTCTATGATGGATGATTGTGCATCCAGAATATTATATGCGCTATTTCTGTTTTCAGGAATGAACGAGATCGGGACAGATGTGGAGTGGTGTCAGGAAAACACACCCGGAAGTAGTCTGACCAAGAAGACATCCTATTTATCATTGTTAGAGATTCAGTCCGCGTAAATGCTGGGCACACACATGGAGGATAGAATTGCGTAACAGTCCGTCCTTGTAAACAAAGTTTGGTCCTATTCAGTTGATGTAGCCGGTTTTCTGTGCCAAAGTATAAGAAGAAATGAGTGAGAATGTGATGGGTAGGGGCTGTAGTTGGGGTCCCCGGCAATGGGGAAGTCACTATAAGGGGTAGGATTAGGTGGTTTTGGAAATCTTGCTTTGTATTATTACTGTTATTGCTGTCCGCACTGTACAAAAGTTTAGCGCTGTCTATATTCTGGGTTTTGTGCACAGACCAACTTGTTATATTGAATTTACTCCACTGAAGTTTACTAATAGCTGAATTGGTTTTATATTTTTATATGGTTTTACGTTTATATAAATGGTAAAGACACTACTTCTACACAAATTACAGATTAGCCTAAGAGACCAGCTACAAAACAGAGGGGACATTTGATCTGAAGATTTTACTTAATCAACCAGCTAGTCGTTGGAGCATTTGCGCCAGACTGGTGATAACGTTTCAGCGGCTGGGAGTTCCAGCTCATGAATCCTGTGTGTGTACCGTGTGGACTGGAACTCTATACTGAGAAATGGAAGTGACATTCTGTATTATAAACCATTCCCCCTTCCCTTGTATAATGTTTTTTGAGCCGTTTCCAAAAATGTATCTTCTTCGCCAAGTTAGTCCATGCCACTGGTAGCCGAGAGCGGTCACTATTCCCCTCCCGCTGCAGGTAAAATGCTTACTGGAAGGGGGGGGGCCTCTCCCGCTGGAAGGTGAGGTAATGGGTGGTCTTATCCTGTATTTTAGGTTGTGGATGAAGTTAATATAGGTACTGTGGTATGTAATACTTATCAGATGAGGCTGCTCATAAAGCACCCAAGGAAGAGCTGAGGAACATGCTATTTCTCCTAAACAACATTCACAAACATAGGTGCCAAATGTTCCATGACGGGTACAGACATGAGAACCTGGGAGAGGGGTCTCTGCTGTGCCCACTTCATCTGACGTTCCCATCTGTATATTTGTCAATGTTCTATAAACGCTCTGTATCGCCTCAAATCTTTGTCTCTGCAGAAGCCGATGCCAAGTTATCTTAAAATGTACGGTACTTATGTAATGACCTATAACAGTTATTCTGATAGCATTATTATACTGTATGCCGTCTATTAATATCGGGTCTCAGCTGGCAATTGGCATTTATAAAAACAAAGCTTCAGAAAACTCTGCAGTAAACTCTGGCTGATGGAGCACCTGAGTTCTGGAAGCCTGGATTCCAGGGCATAGCATTCATCCCGGCTATAAGTGTGCCAGACCCTATAACATAAATAACAATACAGGGTTCATTACATCACTGTGTAACTTTCTCTATGCTTGCTTGATAGTGGGTGTATATTTTCTATAAACGTGTATTTTTGTAGGTTATTACTGATGTTTAAATGTTGCTGTGGAATATAAACCGCTGTACAATAAAAAAGAAATCAAACCCCTAGATTTGATGTGTGATTATGAAATAATGGGGGGCGGGAAGGTGTTCTGGATTCTAAATTAACTAATCCTATTCAGAAATGGCTTCTTGGACACCTCTTTAACACATCTGTTCCTCAGTGCCTTACCCACTGGGCTATTTGCAGCATTCTGCTCTGCCATTATTCGAAGGATATTCTGCTTGGTGCTGTGTGGTCGGTAGAACAGCAAGTGCCCTCCCAAATAGTTTTCGGATGGCTTTTGCAACAAATACAGTATAATTATGGGACCTAGAATGGTAGGTAAAAGGAGCGCTCTATGTAAAAGTTAAAATAAAAAAAAATAAACACCTGTAAAAAAATTTTGGGGTTAAAATCAATGTTTACACTCCTTTTGGAGCATTTGGGAGTCCCTGGTGTTATTTGCCTATCTGTCCCTAACTTTAGAAGCTGGCGGCGCAGCTCAGCCGTGTCCCGCAATGGTGTCCTCTTCAGCGGGTGCTGGATATCGGGGTTTGGTGGTGGGGATTAACTCCTCTGTTCCAACGCGTTTCATGCCACTGGGGGCACTTTGTTAAGTATGCAGACTGTTTGAAAAGCATTCTTTTTTTATTCTCGGATTATTCAAAAAACTTTATTATTCCCGCAGGAAATGGATTTCCGGAAGTTAAAACTTTAGGTGTGAACCGCATGTTCTTCTTATGGTGTCACTCTTAAAAAATGTGGAATTAAATTTGGATGTGTAAGGGTTTTTTTTTTTGTATATAGATCGTATTTAGTTTAAAAATGCATTCAATTCTATATCAATATTTAAACCCCGTGGATGAAGGGTTTTTAATTCGAAGATCCACTTTGTTTCATTTTTTAAAAGCTCTTTAACTATGTCCCCTCCTCTCAAATTTTGATTTATTTTTTTGTATTCTAGTGAATTTTAGTCCCGTAAGGTTTTTCTGATGGCATTCTGAGAAATGGTTTGACGCACTGTGTGTGGTTAGTCCTTTTCTTATATTGATGATGTGTTCAGCTATCCTGATCTTTGCTTTTCTTTTGGTTTGACCAACATATTGGAGTTTACAGGGGCATTTTAACAAATATATTACACCTTCGGTGTCGCAGCTTATTCTATTTCTTATATTATATTTGTTTCCCGTAATATTTGATTTGAAGGTTTTTATAGGTTTTGTGGTTGGTGAGTTTATTTTACATCCTTTACAGTTGCAGCAGTAATGGAAGCCTCCATTACTAGTTTTTATTTTTGTGTTTTCTGTCGGTAAATAACTGGAAGTGATTTCTTGCTTCAGATTTTTTTGCTTTTTTATATATTATTCTTGGTTTTTCTGGAATGTTTTTTAGAGCATCATCTAATTGTAATATGCCAATTATTTTTTTATTATGTTTTCAATGAGTTTTGAGTTACTGTTATATTGTGTTTATAAAGGATATTGTTTGGAAAGCGTCAGTGATGTTTTTTTCTTTGTATTTTAATAGGTCTTCTCGTTTCATTTCTGTTACGGCTTCTAGTTGTTATTTCTTTTCTTCGTATCCTTTTGCTTTGAATTTTTTTTAAAATTTCTTGGCTTTGTTTTGTGAAGGTTTCTTTCTCAGTGCAATTTCTCCTGAGTCTACGAAATTGTCCACCCACTATATTGTGTATCCATTTTGTGTGATGATTACTGGAAGAATGAAGAGTATTGTTTCCTGATACTACTTTTACATGGGTTATCATGTTGATGACATTGTTTTTGATGTATATTTCTAAATCTAAATATACTATTTCTTGTTTTGCCGTTTGTAGTTGTAAATTCAAGGTTCATATAATTGGAATTGATATAGTCTGAATTTTTTCAGGTCTTCTTCTTTTCCTTCGCAAATAAAGAACACATCGTCGATATAACGACGCCATGTAATGAGATGGTTTTTGTAGATGTTGTTGCTCCATATCTTGTCGTCTTCCCATATGGTGACGAATAGGTTGGCATAACTTGGGGCAAGGGTTGTCCCCATTGCCGTGCCGCAGCTCTGGAGGTAGAAGGTGTCGTTATACGAGAAGTAATCGTGCGATAATATAAAATCGATATTGGCCATGATGACATTTATTTGTTAGTTTTGAAGATTGGTTTGTTCTGTGAGGTAATGTCTGATATGATTACAACCTTTTATTGTATTGAGGTGTATAGTGATTTTACATCTGCGGTGCATAGAATATAATGGTCTTTCTACAGTATTTTTTCCAATATTTGTAAAATGCTTGTGGTGTCTTGCAAGTAGCTCTTTTGTTGAGAGACTAATTCTTGTAAGAAGCTATCTGTGTATTTTGACAAGTTTGATGTTAATGAATGAATTCCTAATATTATCGGTCTGCCGGGTGGGTTTTCGATGTTTTTGTGGATTTTCGGCAGAAAATAGAACGTTGGTATCTTGTTTTTCTTTTTAAAAATCTAAAAATTATATTATTTTTGGTTCAAAATGCTTATCTGTAGACCTTCTTGTAAATGTTCTGTTAATTCTTTGTTGAATTGGTCAGTTGAATCATTTTTAAGAATTTTGTATGTGGTGGTGTCTGAAAGAAGATGATTGGCTTCTTTTTCATAGTTTTCTTGTGACATGATGACCACTCCGCCTCCTTTATCTGCAGCTTTTATGACGATTGTGTCATCGGATTTCAATTCTTTAATTGCTTTCTTCTCTTCATTTGATATATTCATATAACTAACACCACTGACTGTCCAGGTCTGGAAGGAGATCCCTCAGGAGACCATCCGCCACCTCATCAGGAGCATTCCCAGGCATTGTAGGGAAGTCATATAGGCATGTGGAGGCCACAGACTACTGAGACTCATTTTGACTTGTTTTGAGGACATTACATCAAAGTTGGATCACCCTGTAGTGTGTTTTTCCACTTTAAATTGGATGGTGACTCCACTCCAAATCCAGACCTCAATGGGTTAATAAATTTGATTTCCATTGATTATTTTTGTGTGATTTTGTTGTGAAGTATTTTATAAGAATATTTCATTCACTCAGATCCAGGATGTGTTATGTTAGTGTTCCCTTTATTTCTTGTGTAGTGTATTTTCGCACGTTTACTTCTAGTATAACGACACCTTCTACTTCCAGTGCTGCGGCACGGCCCAGCCCAAGTTATGCCAAATGGGAAGATGACAAGATATGGAGCAACAACATCTACAAAAACCATCTCATTACATAACGTCATTATATCAACGATGTGTTCTTTATTTAGGAGGGAAAAGAAGACCTGAAAAAATTCAGACTATATCAATTCCAATGATCTGAACCTTGAATTTACAACTACACAATATACCGGGTGGACAATTTCGTAGACTCAGGAGAAATTGCACCGAGAAAGAAACCTTCACAAAACAAAGTCAAGAAATTAAAAACAATTTCAAAGCAAAAGGATACGAAGAAAAGAAATTACAACAACAACTAGAAGCCGTAACAGAAATGAAAAGAGAAGACTTATTAAAATACAAAGATGAAAACACCACTGATGCTTTCCAAACAATATCCTTTATAACACAATATAACAGTAACTCAAAACTCATTGAAAACTTAATAAAAAAGAATTGGCATATTACAATTAGATGATACTCTAAAAAACATCATTCCAGAAAGACCAAGAATAATATCTAAAAAAGCAAAAAATCTAAAGCAAGAAATCCCTTCTAGTTTTTTACCGACAGAAAACACAAAAATAAAAACTAGTATTGGAGGCTTCTATTACTGCTACAACTGTAAAGGATGTAAAATAAACTCACCAACCACAAAACCTATAAAAACCTTCAAATCAAATATTACGGGAAACGAAGATCAGGATAGCTGAACCTGTCTTAATCAACAATATAAGAAAAGGACTAACCAATCACAGTGCGTCAAACCACTTCTCCGAATGCCATAAAAAAAAACCATGGGACTAAAATTCACTATAATACAAAAACTAAATCAAAATCGGAGAGGAGGGGACATAGTTAAAGAGCTTTCCAAAAATGAAACAAAGTGGATCCACGGGGTTTAAATATTGATATAGAATTGAATGCATTTTTAAACAAAATACGATCTATATACAAAAAAACAAAACCCTTACACATCCAAATTTAATTTCACATTTTTTATGAGTGACACCATAAGGCAGAGGTTCCCAAACGCAGTCCTCAAGACACTCCAACGGTCCAGGATTTGCTTCAGATTTTTGCTTTTTTAGATATGCTTTTTGTGATATGCCAATTCTATTTTATTATGTTTTCAATGAGTTTTGGACCGCGTTTGGGAACCTATGCCATAAGGAGAACATGCAGTTCCCCCCTAAAGTTTTAACTTCTGGAAATCCATTTCCTGCGGGAATGTTTTTTTTAATAATTTGAGAATAAAAAAAAACGCTTTTCAAACAGTCTGCATCCTTGACAAAGTGCCCCCAGTGGCATGAAATGCATTGGAGCAGAGGAGTTAATCTCCACCGCCAAACCCCGACATCCATCAGCCGCTGAAGAGGACGCTGTGCCAGGATGCCGGCCACGCTCAACCACACTGCTGTTATCTGCCGCACACTGACGTGGATAACTTTCCATCTGCAGCCACTGAGCTGCGCCGCCAACTTCTTAAGCTAGGGACAAATAGGCAAATAACATCGGGGACTCCCAAATACTCCAAAAGGAGTGTAAACATTGATTTTAACCCCCCAAAATTTATTTTACAGGTGTTTACTCATATTTGTTTTTTGAGTTTAACTTGTACATAGAGTGCTCCTTTTACCTACCATTCTAAGTCACAAAATATTGGAGCTGCCACAGACAAATGGAGTGAGGTAATCACACAATTTTTTTTAGCCCTGGGACCTGTCTACTTTGCAGTGGTCCCAGAACTAATAAAAGAGCAGTGGAGACAGAATTCCTGTTTCATCCAAGCGAAACACGCCATGCTCTGTATGATTGCTATAAGTGGCAGAGGTACCCTGATGAAGAATATAAGGTTCTTTAGTAACCCGGATGTAAAATGACTGGTCAGAGTGAGCATAGTAACTTCTAAGAATATTAACAATCTACAAACACGAGTAATGCAGCTTACTCTTCGCTTCACCATTGATTGGAAGAACAGTAAATTATCTGCATATTCTCATGTCGTAAATTAATCTGTCGCCTCCATTCGTCTATCCGATACACCTTAAATCAAACAGTGGCGAAACGCAAGAGTTTGCTCTTTATTTTCTGCTCATTGTGATGAGTAAACACATTAAGAAATAGTCTCACGTTAACAGTAACAACATTCTTACAACATAGACAATCAGTTACAGCCACATAAGCCTTGGGGGATCTTGGGAGGTTTTTTTCCTAAGAAACGGGGAAAAAGTTTTAAATTATATATAATAAATTCATAGACTTCTCTTTATACAAACGATGAAAAAAAAAAATGGACTCTTGATGCTCACAGTCTGTTTCTCTTACTCCATCTGGGGGACACTTCCAACCATGGCGTGTAGAGGGCACTCAAGAAGGAACTGGGCAAATTTGTTAGAAGCCAAAAACTTTTCTTTACATCACATCAACCCCTCTCAGCCAACCAGAAGTTAGTTTACATGTAACGCATATAGGGGGGTTGCGCCAAAGCTGCTTGTTAAACCTCCTTCGTTGTCCATCATACAAGATGAGAAGACCCTCAAGGCCCAAATCACATTGCCACTACCTGAAACATAGCGCAATGCCCGGATTACAAGTCGGCTTGGACACAGCCTTCAGCTTATCTGGAGGACCAGTTCACAACACAGCATGGTCTTGTTGGAAAACCAAGTATGGGCATCTGAAGTCCACATGCCTAGAACTAACAAGGTCCCTGAAGGAACATTTATACCTTATAAAATAGGAGCCATATATCTTCGGCTATGGTGGGACCAGACATACAGGAAACTGTTCACCAACAGTCCTCTACTGCACAACAGTCCTGCACCGGTGGGAGAGTAATGCAATGAGAGTGAGTGAGTCCTGGCTGCCCTGTTCCGGTCGTAGGTTCTGGCGCAAGGTAACAGAAAACCTAGCATTTGGCGGTAGAGAATAACCACTTGACCCATTTAGTCTGCCCAAGTGCCAGTGCAGCAGACAGAGGGCTAAGAGCAATCCTAACCCCGTGGAGTAAAAAAAACCAGAATAAAACTATTAAAACTCAGTAATCTGCTCCACATATGGTGCACTCAATAGGCATGAGTCAAACTGTCTTCCGATTGGCTGAGAGGGGCTGGTGGGATGTTGAAGGTATACAGCAGCTTCTCTACGTCCAGGTTAGTTTGATGGGGTTCTAGACTATGGGTTTAACATGAACAATAGGTCAACACAAGCAAAATGTAGTCATGGTCAACGCATGAAAAGATCGACGTGAGTTTGTTTTTTTGCAGAATTTTTGAAAAAAACTTTTCATACTTTCCCATCCAGACGGACTACGAATGGGAACGTAAAATGGGTCAAGCACAGCGGTAGCAAGGCACCTGGTCCGAATCATAATTAGTGAAGCTGTAAACTCGCTGTAATATACAGACACCAAACAAAAAACTGTGGCCCCTTTTTAAATGTCAACCCAGACACACCCATTTGATTTGCCTGCTCCTCACAGGGACCTCTACACCAGGCCTGGACAACTTGTGGATCTCTAGCTTTTGTGAAACTACACCTCCGAGCATGCCTTCCACAGTTTTAGCATTCTCTAATAGCAAAACTGTGGCAAGGAATGCTGGGAATTGTTGTTTTAAACAGCCGCAGAACCACAGGTTGGCCTGCTCTATACCCCATGGTTGCCACTATCCTCCAGATGGGCCAATAAACAGCCTTTTGTGATGCCTTTTTATATTCTTTTTGTTTTGTGTACAAGAGTCCAACCAGTCACATTTTAAAACCTAAAAAGACAACATAAAAATTTCTGATTAACAGGGATATTTTCTTTTCTTCTAATGAGATAGGTTGTTTTGTCCGAAGCATGCGAACACATGGCGTTATTTAGATGCGTAACTTATTATGGGCGACTGTAGGACTTGTATAGTGGCGTCATTGTGTAATGGTTACTTACGGCATGGCCACATCACAGCATGGATGTATAGACAGACTGATATACATATTCCCACCAGCGGCCAGGGTGGCGCTTAATGACCCTCTCCGACATTTGCTCTCACTCGGAACAGAACTCTCATCAGAAATAACAGTGCTAACCTTTCGTTACGGGTATAATTTTCCATCTATAGATATATTTGTATATATATATTTTTAAGATAAAAAAAGCATTAGACTCATACATACATACATACATACAATAAAACATGTTCCCACCAAACAACATTCAACTGTAATACAAGATAAAAAGGGATCTTCTGTACACTCTTCTAGCACCTTATCTTGCAGTATTTCACCTTCGTCTTAGAAGACTGCTACTCTAAATACTGTATTATATAACGCCGTGGCGTTGGCGGCTCTGTAAACGCTTTATAGAAACACTTTATACTCCACCTGAAAATCTGACTTTTCCCCAATAAAGCCAAACGAGGTTGATGATCACTCGGCTTTATTGGTGATTAGGAACCTCGGCAGAGACGAGGACAACCACTGTTGGCCAAATTACTAGTCAACGTCCCCGGCAGATCTGAGGCGGGCAGCCTATTGCTGGGCAGGTGTGCTGGGACTTGTAGTTCATCGGATATCAGATCACAGGCTGCCCCTCTCTGCCATCTAGATTAGTAGTTCTTTTCAATTCTCTGAACTTTGATAGGGACAAGGTGCTCTCCTGGCACCCGAATTAACCTCTTCACTGCTGAGGACTAAGCAACCAAGTGCAAATAAGGAAAATGGGGAGTTTAGTCGCCATACCCATCAGTGAAGGGGCTAACCTCGCTCTCTTGTTGCTAAGGAGACAGTCCAATGTCCGTTGCCGTGGGAAGTGCGCAGTTACAGCATGGCCTCTTTGTGGTGCCTCATTATATGCTGATTTTTTTCTGACGGCCGCCGAAATCCCTTTTTGCAAAACTCGCACCGATGCGGGTAGTCCTTTGTGTGTATTGAGATGACGTGACGCTTAAATCCCGACGCGTCCGTCGTGCTATATTCGCAATACTGGCACTGGTAGACCTTCTTCCCACTGTGCGTTTTCATGTGCTTCTTCAGTTCCGGCTGGAGCCGAAAGCCGCGTTTACATTTTTTACATTTGAAAGGCAAGTCCTTGGTGTGGACTGAGAGGATGTGGCCGCTCAGAATAAATGGGTCGGAGGTTTTAAAGTCACAGTGTCTGCACTGGTGGATCTTCTTCCCCTTATGCGTCTCGCTGTGCTTCTTCAGTTCCGAGGGGCGGTGAAAGCCTTTCTCACACACCTCACATTTGTGGGGGAAGTCCTTTGTGTGCACGGATATTATGTGGCGTTTGAGGTCGCTGGAGTTGGTGCTCTTGTGGTCGCAGTGGGGGCACTGGTGCGTTTTGTGACCCTGAAAGAGCTCCGTGTGCCGTAAGAGTTCCTTCTCGTCTGTAAACGCCTGGGGGCACTGTTCACACTTAAAGGGCAAGTCCGTCCCGTGACGGCTTTTAATGTGCGTTTTTAGGTTGGACTGGTCGGCGCAGCGGAATTCGCAAAAATGGCACAAGTAAGGCTTCTCGCCCGTGTGCGTCCTCATGTGTTTCTTCAGCTCGGAAGGGTGTCTGAAACCCTTTCCGCATTCAACGCACACGTGGGGAAAGTTCTTGCTGTGGACTGCCAGCAGGTGGCGGTTCAGAAGGCCCTGCTCGGCTGTCTCGTAGTCACAGTATTTGCACTTGTGGAGTTTGGGTTCTTTGTCCCTCAGGATAAGTTTGTTGGAGCTGAGCGGGCTGGCCTCCCGGTATCTCCGCGTGTATTCGGTGAACTCGTGCGACTTGTCCACCTTGCTGCTCAGCTTGTGACTCTCCAGGTGGTTGTGGAAACTCACCTTCTTGTTGGTGGTGAAGTCGCAGTCCGTGCACTGGTACTTCTTCTTCATCACCATGTGATCTGGGTGGTTCTTCATGTGTCTCTTCAGGAAACCCCGAGACTTGAACTTCTTCCCACATATGTGACAGGGATACACCGTTAACGGCTGACCGTCCGGACCAATAATGACCGCTGGAGGAAGGAAACCAAACACAATTGTTGCCATGTATGTTAAAGATGTAATAACTACCGCATATATATATATATAACACTTAGCAGGCTTCCTATATGTGGCACTTACAATCCTATACACAGTGGATAGGTCCTGCTTCAGCTTTATTAACAAAACACACAACTGGGCAAAACCATGCTGCACTGCAGGTGAGGCAGATGTAACATGTGCAGAGAGAGTTAGATTTGAGGGGATTATTTTGTTTCTGTGCAGGGTAAATACTGGCTGCTTTATTGTTACACTGCAGTTTAGATTTCAGTTTGAACACACCCCACCCAAATCTAACTCTCTCTGCGCCTTAAACATCTGCCCCACCTACAGCGCAGCATGGTTTTGCCCATTTGCATGCGTTTTTTGTTTTGCTAACAAAGCTGAATATAGACCCATAATGATGTCCTGCCACAAACGCACACATGCGGCCCTGGATTTCTTGTATCTCAGTGTCTATGACAATTCTTATTACGCTTAAACATTATTAGACTAAAACGCAACCATCTGATGCTGGCATGTTACCCAGACACCACTGACCGAATGATATACGGCCAAATGAGCATGACCAGCTAGAGAGAAGTGCAAACACAAAGTATCTTTATAGGTTGTACAAAGAAGGGCAACTAAAATGGGGCATGGCCATCACAAAACGGACCAGGAAGACTAAAAGAGCTGAATATGTATAGTTTAGAGCAGAGAAGGGAAAGGGGGGACATGATAGAAACTCTCACATATACCAAGGGTTATAACAAGGGGATACCTTCCTGGCTGCGATGCACAGACTGGATATCTGCGTGACTGCGCTGTAGGGGTGGGATACCTTCCTGGCTGCGATGCACAGACTGGATATCTGCGTGACTGCGCTGTAGGGGTGGGATACCTGCCTGGCTGCGATGCACAGACTGGATATCTGCGTGACTGCGCTGTAGGGGTGGGATACCTGCCTGGCTGCGATGCACAGACTGGATATCTGCGTGACTGCGCTGTAGGGGTGAGATACCTTCCTGGCTGCGATGCACAGACTGGATATCTGCGTGACTGCGCTGTAGGGGTGGGATACCTTCCTGGCTGCGATGCACAGACTGGATATCTGCGTGACTGCGCTGTAGGGGTGGGATACCTTCCTGGCTGCGATGCACAGACTGGATATCTGCGTGACTGCGCTGTAGGGGTGGGATACCTGCCTGGCTGCGATGCACAGACAGGATATCTGCGTGACTGCGCTGTAGGGGTGGGATACCTGCCTGGCTGCGATGCACAGACTGGATATCTGCGTGACTGCGCTGTAGGGGTGGGATACCTGCCTGGCTGCGATGCACAGACTGGATATCTGCGTGACTGCGCTGTAGGGGTGGGATACCTGCCTGGCTGCGATGCACAGACTGGATATCTGCGTGACTGCGCTGTAGGGGTGAGATACCTGCCTGGCTGCGATGCACAGACTGGATATCTGCGTGACTGCGCTGTAGGGGTGGGATACTTTCCTGGCTGCGATGCACAGACTGGATATCTGCGTGACTGCGCTGTAGGGGTGGGATACCTTCCTGGCTGCGATGCACAGACTGGATATCTGCGTGACTGCGCTGTAGGGGTGGGATACCTTCCTGGCTGCGATGCACAGACTGGATATCTGCGTGACTGCGCTGTAGGGGTGGGATACCTTCCTGGCTGCGATGCACAGACTGGATATCTGCGTGACTGCGCTGTAGGGGTGGGATACCTGCCTGGCTGCGATGCACAGACTGGATATCTGCGTGACTGCGCTGTAGGGGTGGGATATCTGCCTGGCTGCGATGCACAGACTGGATATCTGCGTGACTGCGCTGTAGGGGTGGGATACCTGCCTGGCTGCGATGCACAGACTGGATATCTGCGTGACTGCGCTGTAGGGGTGGGATACCTTCCTGGCTGCGATGCACAGACTGGATATCTGCGTGACTGCGCTGTAGGGGTGGGATACCTGCCTGGCTGCGATGCACAGACTGGATAGCTGCGTGACTGCGCTGTAGGGGTGGGATACCTGCCTGGCTGCGATGCACAGACTGGATATCTGCGTGACTGTGCTGCAGGGGTGGGATACCTTCCTGGCTGCGATGCACAGACTGGATATCTGCGTGACTGCGCTGTAGGGGTGAGATACCTGTCTGGCTGCGATGCACAGACTGGATATCTGCGTGACTGCGCTGTAGGGGTGGGATACCTGTCTGACTGCGATGCACAGACTGGATATCTGCGTGACTGCGCTGTAGGGGTGGGATACCTGTCTGACTGCGATGCACAGACTGGATATCTGCGTGACTGCGCTGTAGGGGTGGGATACCTGTCTGACTGCGATGCACAGATTGGATATCTGCGTGACTGCGCTGTAGGGGTGGGATACCTGTCTGACTGCGATGCACAGACTGGATATCTGCGTGACTGCGCTGTAGGGGTGGGATACCTGTCTGACTGCGATGCACAGACTGGATAACTGCGTGACTGCGCTGTAGGGGTGGGATACCTGCCTGGCTGCGATGCACAGACTGGATAGCTGCGTGACTGCGCTGTAGGGGTGGGATACCTGCCTGGCTGCGATGCACAGACTGGATATCTGCGTGACTGCGCTGTAGGGGTGGGATACCTGCCTGGCTGCGATGCACAGACTGGATATCTGCGTGACTGCGCTGTAGGGGTGGGATACCTGCCTGGCTGCGATGCACAGACTGGATATCTGCGTGACTGCGCTGTAGGGGTGGGATACCTGCCTGGCTGCGATGCACAGACTGGATAGCTGCGTGACTTCGCTGTAGGGGTGGGATACCTGCATGGCTGCGATGCACGGACTGGATATCTGCGTGACTGCACTGTAGGGGTGGGATACCTGCCTGGCTGCGATGCACGGACTGGATAGCTGCGTGACTGCGCTGTAGGGGTGGGATACCTGCCTGGCTGCGATGCACAGACTGGATATCTGCGTGACTGTGCTGCAGGGGTGGGATACCTTCCTGGCTGCGATGCACAGACTGGATATCTGCGTGACTGCGCTGTAGGGGTGAGATACCTGTCTGGCTGCGATGCACAGACTGGATATCTGCGTGACTGCGCTGTAGGGGTGGGATACCTGTCTGACTGCGATGCACAGACTGGATATCTGCGTGACTGCGCTGTAGGGGTGGGATACCTGTCTGACTGCGATGCACAGACTGGATATCTGCGTGACTGCGCTGTAGGGGTGGGATACCTGCCTGGCTGCGATGCACAGACTGGATATCTGCGTGACTGCGCTGTAGGGGTGAGATACCTGTCTGGCTGCGATGCACAGACTGGATATCTGCGTGACTGCGCTGTAGGGGTGGGATACCTGTCTGACTGCGATGCACAGACTGGATATCTGCGTGACTGCGCTGTAGGGGTGGGATACCTGCCTGGCTGCGATGCACAGACTGGATATCTGCGTGACTGCGCTGTAGGGGTGGGATACCTGCATGGCTGCGATGCACAGACTGGATATCTGCGTGACTACGCTGTAGGGGTGAGTTACCTGCATGGCTGCGATGCACAGACTGGATATCTGCGTGACTGCGCTGTAGGGGTGGGATACCTGCCTGGCTGCGATGCACAGACTGGATATCTGCGTGACTGCGCTGTAGGGGTGGGATACCTGCATGGCTGCGATGCACAGACTGGATATCTGCGTGACTGCGCTGTAGGGGTGGGATACCTGCCTGGCTGCGATGCACAGACTGGATATCTGCGTGACTGCGCTGTAGGGGTGGGATACCTGCCTGGCTGCGATGCACAGATTAGATATCTGCGTGACTGCGCTGTAGGGGTGGGATACCTTCCTGGCTGCGATGCACATACTGGATATCTGCGTGACTGCGCTGTAGGGGTGGGATACCTTCCTGGCTGCGATGCACATACTGGATATCTGCGTGACTGCGCTGTAGGGGTGGGATACCTGCCTGGCTGCGATGCACAGATTAGATATCTGCGTGACTGCGCTGTAGGGGTGGGATACCTGTGTGACTGCGATGCACAGACTGGATATCTGCGTGACTGCGCTGTAGGGGTGGGATACCTGCCTGGCTGCGATGCACAGACTGGATATCTGCGTGACTGCGCTGTAGGGGTGGGATACCTGCCTGGCTGCGATGCACAGACTGGATATCTGCGTGACTGCGCTGTAGGGGTGGGATACCTTCCTGGCTGCGATGCACAGACTGGATATCTGCGTGACTGCGCTGTAGGGGTGGTATACCTTCCTGGCTGCGATGCACAGACTGGATATCTGCGTGACTGTGCTGTAGGGGTGGGGTACCTGCCTGGCTGCGATGCACAGACTGGATATCTGCGTGACTGTGCTGTAGGGGTGGGATACCTTCCTGGCTGCGATGCACAGACTGGATATCTGCGTGACTGCGCTGTAGGGGTGGGATACCTGCCTGGCTGCGATGCACAGACTGGATATCTGCGTGACTGTGCTGTAGGGGTGGGATACCTTCCTGGCTGCGATGCACAGACTGGATATCTGTGTGACTGTGCTGTAGGGGTGGGATACCTATCTAACTGCGAAGCACAGATTACATATGGCACATTACCCGTCTGCCATTGCCTGGCGTCGCCTCGTCTCCTCTTCTTGGCTTTCTGCTTGAGCGCCCTGCTGGTGGCGATGCTGTCGCAGATCTGCAGGTACTGCGTGGCCGTTCCATTCTTATTCTCCAGCCGGGATTCCAGGTTTCCTGAGGGACGAAGAGATCACATAATAACCTGGATTCCAGACACAACGATCAGTGCTGCAAACAGTGGGGTCCTATGCATCATGCAGCCCCTCCGCAGGTTTCCACCCCGACTGCCATCTACTCACTCTATGGGCCAAATTCATACGTGATCTGCCAGCTCAGAATTAGGATGCTGGCTAATGTTTGGGCTACTGCGCTTGCTCAATGGCCGCAATGCGCATACGCAAGGCCTGCTGTAAATATTTCTATTTGCAAGCCGACCACAGCATGACTGACAGGGAGTGGGCGTGTGGGGGTGGATCCCGGCCGTATCATGGGTGTGTCTGGGAAAACGCAAGCGTGTGATGCCTGCTGGGGGAGGGTGGATGACATCATCAACTGACCGGAAGCCGCCAAATAAGTCCTGGGCTACGCGGTGGCTGCAAACACCAGGGACAAGAGGAAAATTAATTTGATTATAAGTAAAAATCAAAATTTTCCTCTAGCCGGCCTGATGCGAATGGACGTGTACATGGCGGGGGTTCTCGAGGGGGGCGACAGACCTGAATCAGGCCTAATGGTCGTGTGGTCTGCACTTGATAGTATAGCCCCAGGGCATATACAACGTCTCAGACCATATCGCCAAGCTTCCTGGTTTGACAGCAGTCTTAATGCGCTCAAGAAAAGGGGGCGTAGAATTGAAAGACAATGGAGGAAGACTAACCTTATGGAGGACAAGATAGAACTAACTAAGCATATTGAGGAATATCAATCAACAATAACCGTAAGAAGTCAGAGTTCCTGTCAACTGAGATCATGGCAGCAGCCGATAGGCCGGCTCAACGTATCCGCACAGTGGAAATGCTTTGCAAGCCAGCAGGCCCAAAGCCTGATGAGCCACTGATGAGCCACTGATGAGCCACTGATGAGCCACTGATGAGCCACTCTCCCAGGGAGGATGTAACGAGTTTGCAAAATTATTTTCAGATAACATATCTGCCATCAGGGTTGAATCTCCCCAGATGCCGCCAAACTACCAAGCCTGACAATGTAAGCCACCTATCCTCATGGTTTGACCATGGACGATGTAAAGGACATTGCTGAAATTGTCTGGATTTTGCGTCCCACTTCCTGTGATCTGGACCCTGCCCCAACCAAGCTCCTAATAGGGTGCATGGATATAATTGGCCCTGTCTTTGCAAAGCTTTTTCAATGCTCTTTGCAGACAGGAATTTTTCCTCAACCCCTAAAGGAAGCAATTGTTAGACCTCTACTTAAAAACAGTAATTTAGATCCAGACTGCATGACCCACTACAGACCGGTATCAAACCTTCCTTTTCTAGGAAAAGTCATTGAAAAAGTGGTTGCAAACCAACTGGAAACCCGCCTGATATCTCATGATATGTATGATCTATTCCAGTCAGGATTCAGGAGAGGACATAGCACTGATACAGCTCTGGTATATGTGCTCAATGATCTTCTGATGGCAAGAGACAGAGGAGGCTGCTCAATCTTCATCCTTCTGGATCTCCCTGCAGCATTTGATACTGTGGACCATGGGTCTCTGGTACTCATCTTCATCCGTGCCACTGCCATGCGGTGCCCCACAAGGTTCTATACTATCCCCATGCCTTTTGCAGTGTACATGCTACCACTGGGTGACATAATTCGGCACCATGGCCTTATCTGCTATGCAGATGATACACAATTGTACTTGTCCCAATAACAACCCTAAATGGCTGTCTAGCTGAGCTCCAGGAATGGATGATGCCAGTTGGCTGAGACTGAATCCTGATAAAACAGAGGTCCTTATGATTGGACCTCAACATCAAAGGACAAGACTGCGGCAAAGCCACCCAACTGGACTGACACTTGGGGGTACAGAATTACAAAACTTTGATCATGTGCGGAATCTTGGCGTGGTACTGGATGGTGGCTTGACACTTAAGCATCAGCCACAATCAAATACTGAGGAACATAGCCAGAATCAAACACTTAATCCCCTAAAGATCTGCCAAAAGTCATCTTTGTTGGATTACTGCAATGCTCTCTACCTGGGTCTACCAGCAAAAGAACTGCACCGATTACAGCTGGTACAAAACACAGCTGCCAGACTATTAACCAACCAGCCCCGCTCCTGCCACATAACTCCCATTCTCTACTCCCTTCACTGGCTGCCAGATGGTGAATCATCTTCATGATTAACTTACTGAGCTTCAAAGCTCTACATGACCAAGGCCCAAGGTACCTGCAGCAGCTTCTGATTCCATACTGTCCCACCCGATTACTGCGGTCTGAAGACAAAGGACTTTTAGCAGTACCTAGGATCTCCCATAATTCATCTGGGAATTGAGCCTTTAGCCATTCAGCTCCGACTTTATGGAACTCACTTCCCCGCACAGTTCGAGAGACCCCACTCTAGAATACTTCAAAAGCAGACTTAAGACTTTCCTGTTTACTCAAGCGTTTCCTTCACTCCGTTAAGCATTGTTTATGAAAAGCTTTTCTGTACTTCATTGTTCCTGTACTGTATTATATTCATTCTATCTGTTAAGCGCCTTGAGTCCTTTTGGAGAAAGAGCGCTACATAAATAACATTAGATTATTATTATTAGACTTGCCATATGCACCGTAATGAGCGGTAAATGTAAGAAACAAATAGCCGTATATATAACAGCAAATACATTTACTCATAGTCAGAACATCCATGAACATCACATGATGTCAGTAAATCACCCGTGTGCACAAACCACGGTACATGTGTGTGTCCTGTGGGCACCCATGGTAGCGGACACATGATCTGTGCATCAGCCTATCAGCAGAATGATCCGTCTCTGGGAGGAGTTAATAGACCAATACTGTTCTTCTATCATCACATGGGGGGACAGGCCCCTGATGCATGGAGCTTCCTATACGCACCCACATTGAGCCGCTATACACCCCATCCTGCAGGGACACGGGACACGGTTACGCTCCATAACAAAGCCTGGATGTCACTGCTCGTTTATCGGAGCTATCCTTGTGTCAGTCATCACCCCTCATCCAAGGGGTATCAGGTTCAGGAGGTGGGGAGAGACCACAGGGGCACATGCCTCTTGATATTGAGGACTGAAGCAGCCAAATCCACCATCCATGAAGTGATGAAGAGAAATATATTAGTGGCCTTCCAGCCCGACAGCAAGGTGATACTACTGCGCCAACCAGCACCCCCAGATCCCTACTACACCTGCAGCTTACTTCTGGCCAGAGGAAGTCTATGCATTATAAGGAGGGCAGGCTGTACTTCTTCCATCAAGTATCTTCCACAGACAAATCCTTTAATTAATAGAGTCCATTGATGCCATGATCCTTAAGAAAAGGGGTTCTTGTCCCAAGATCTGGAAGACTTGTGTCAGAGGGTCCAAATACTGTTTTCCATTTCACTTGCTTGCCCTAGGACATGTTGACACTGTGGTGTCGGCATTATGAACCACTACATCCGCTGTAGGGTGTTTGGCTGCGTTATCTGCATCCACTGGATGGTCACAGTCTGGATTCTGGATGGTCACAGTCTGCTTCCTCTGAGCAGCCACATGTTCCTCTGAGCGCCCTTTAACAAATCTGCACATGTTCGCCAGTTTGGGGTGAAAGGAAATACAACTTTGTGAGCGTACCTACCCCATACCTCCCAACATGACCCTCTCCAGGAGGGACACCAAGCTCTGCTTCTGGACTTTCCTCTGAATGTATGATTGCCATCACCTGTGTTAAAAGGTTAACTCAGGGGTTCCCAAACTTTTTTGAATCACGGCACCCTAGAGTATCAGAATATTTTTCAGGGCACCCCTAGGCCAAATTTTGTTACCAAGAACAATTTTTTTTTTTTTAAATGAAATAAGTTGTGCTTAAATGTTATCCTTAGGTATTCTATTTCCCCACATATTTTATAATTGGAAGCCCCAAGCACTGATTTTGCCTGTTTCATTGGCCATAAATAATTTGAATTTGTTCTGGACCACCAACCTGAGGCACCCCTGCAAGTGCTACGAGGCACCCCAGGGAGCCTAGGCGCACAGTTTGGGAACCACTGGGTTAACTGATAAGAAAGGTGTTTCAGCACAGGTGAGGGTAATGATAAATGTATAGGGAAGTCCAGGAACAGAGCACTGTGTCCCTCCTGGAGAGGGGCATGCTGGGAGGTATGGTACCCGGAAGGGCATATTTAGGACAGCACCAGATTCCACCACAGGATGACAGAGAAAACAGGATTCTTATACTTGCTTTACATGCTTTTCTCCTCCTCCATCGGGGAGCCCTGTGCCCCCACACATTACGCTCTAGTTCTCCTGCTTACAGACGTACAATGTGTTTTCAGGCATGAAGTTTCTCTTTAGGTAATTTCTCTCCTGTGGGACGTAGTGGAATAAGAGCGCTCCCTGCAGAATGGGGATGTATAAGAGGCAGGAGTATAAAACACATGAAAAGCCAATGTCCTAAAGGAGACTATACCCCAGGCTCCAGTGTCCCCTAGTAGAGTCAACATCAGTATTCAAATCTGCAAGTGTGGTTCTCCAGGCTACGTATCTGCGAATGTCAGCAAGTGACGCTGCGCCCAGCAGTGAGAAGAGACGCTCACCGAAGCCACCGCACACTCATTCACAGCTAGAAAATAAGGGGGTGCCCTATGGGTACACAGACTGGTCACAGCACAAGTGGCACAGGTGCCATGTTTCTCTGTATGTCTGCTATGACATGCCTGTACTTTTCCGACCACTCCCCATTAAACACCCTGAGACGGCCGCTTCCTGTCAATCGCTCTGCAAGCGGGATCGCAGCGGCACCTGTAAGCATGCGCACTGTGATTGCAGCACATGCGCAGTCTGACAATCGCTATAAGTAAGATAATCAGCCGCGGTGTACAAAGACGGGACTCGCTGCCGTCAGTAATGATACGGTCATGTTCAAGGAGCATTCTACAATGATTGGTGTCTCTTGCGGCTCTCATGTTCCGATAACCCGATACTACAGCATCGGGCCAGGATAACAGGGACAGAGAATGTGGGGATAAGATAATTGGAGCGTACCAGTTTCCTGCCAGTCTCCGTATTTCCTTGGGATCTCTCGCTCGTCACCTAGGGCACAACAACAAATGATTACACGTATATAGCCTTGTGTGAACATTTACCGTACTTATATGTCACATTTCCCCCCTGCACAGTTTTGCTGACACTATGTATCACCTTAATAATACATTATAATAATAACAGTCATGTGACAAATGGGTGGGGCTAATGATGACGGCGGGATCAGGAAATAAAGAAACTGGGAAACAGAAGGCAAATGGTTTCTTAGGGAGAGACTTCCTGCGCCCTGTTCCATTCGCCGAGGCGATGACAAGCCGACAAGTCCACTAAATCACATTTATTGAAAATGAGATTAGGAACCCAATGAAATGTATTTAACTCTAGACGGACCTCTAACTGGATAACTTCATTTTACACTGATTTTATCTTGTCCCTGAGTCTCTCGCATGCATTGTAACACTGCCTGAACTGTGAGTAGAGATGTCAGTGGAAACAAGGGCACTGAGTGTCAGCTCTTTGGACGATAGTCTGAATGTTATGGTGCAGGATAAATATGGGTACCTGTGCGCTGAGGTAGAATTTTTAGATAGGTCAATATTAAAAATAAAATTTAGGGTACAATTTTGATCTGCCACCAACAGAGCCGGTCACTAGATCTTCTGTGTCCCCTGCCCCTCTGGCCGCCATCCCTGATGTAAATATCTGTTACCAGTTATTGTAGTTTGACTACAAAACTTGGACCTTACAGTCTCTTCTCTCCTGCACTGATTTTAGTTAATACCCATTTCCGATATTTGAGTTCAATGTTGATGTGGCAATGGCGACCCGCCACCCCGGCTGCTAGCTGAATTGACTACATCATTTTCCAGTTTAGGGGGGTATTCAATGTGGGGTCACGGCTGTCGAACTGGCTCAACAGCCGTGACCCTGTCCCGTTCTCGGTCACCTCGACTGAGAAATCGCACTGCTGTGCTGCAGGTGGGGCAGATGTAACAGGTGCAGAGAGAGTTGGATTTGGGTGAGTTATTTGTTTCTCTGCATGGGTAAATACTGCCTGCTTTATTCTTACACTGCAATTTAGATTTCAGTTTGAACACACCCCACCCAAATGTAACTCTCTCTGCACATGTTGCATCTGCCCCACCTGCAGCGCTGCATGGCTTTGTCCATCCGAAAAAATTGCAGCCGAGCTAACATTTCTGAATCCGAATCAAATGGAGCAACAGTCATTCCAAGTTCACTAATACCAGAACACACGATGAAGAGCGCACACGCTACACACTGACTCACCGTACGCAGCGGCCCAGGCGACGGGGACAAATGTTTTGCTTAAGCCGGAATCTTCTGCCTGGGCGTCAGGAAGAGACGCGGCTTCTTCCTCCCCTACAATGACCTCCATGTAAACCTCATCTGCTATTTCGGCACACCCTGGAAAAAATGGAAGGAGAGTCATTGGGCGCGATGTAACAGCGAGGTCAGAGGTCACGCATGAAATCGCCGGAACTCAGAGGTTTTATAAAAGGGCAATCTTTTACACTGCAATCTTTTACGATTGCCCCTTTAAAAAACGTCGTTGCTCGGCCAGTATCCGCACAGCTGCTGGACCTGTGCACCAATACAGCCGGCCCGTGGTCTTCCACTCCACTATACAGATATTCCATTACCAATATCTTCATCTTCTTGAGAGGAGTCTTTCACGGTCATGTAAACCATCTTCTCTCTCTGAATTCGCCCCAGGCCGCTTTGTTCCAAGACGCCAGCGACGGAGTGTCCGTTGTGGAAGTCGCTCTCTGTAACTATTTCTGTTCCCCCTGGCGGATAACACAAGGACAAATATTTGAGGTGTTGCGTATGCCATTCAATCCTTTGTGTGTGTGTATTGTGCACCAATGACAATGGACTGACTTTCACAAACATATGGCAGCGTGCAATAAGCAACATTTGAACTTTTTTGAAGTTCCGTCCCACATAGCAATCCTTAGCCAAAAATAATGTCACGTCATACACAGAAACATCGAAACATTAGGAGCACATGTTGGTATGGACCCGGTGAATGGGAGTTTGCAATGCAGTTCAGGAGTGGGCGCAGCCGGTGCGGAGGGAAGATTAGCGGAGACAACAGTCTGCATTCAGTATAAACAGACAATACGGGATTAACGCACAGAAGGAGACACTTGTGTCTGGTACTGACCTATTTCCACATCATCATCTGCCTCCGCTTTGAATATGTAAACTTTAATCACCTCTGAACCAAACCCATCTTCCTTAGACGCGTCCCCGTGGGAAATCTCGGTGCTGATTTTCAGAGGCGTGCTGCCGATGTGTTCCAGCTTGTCTCCGACGTCATCTACTGGATAAAGCAGGAGCGGTTCAGCAGTTAGACAGGAGCAGAGGAAAGCAGTGACCGGCTATCGGCCTTCCCTCATTGGCCGCCTGAGGGGGAGGGGCACCGAGCATCAGGGATACGGCGAGGAACAAGCAGAACTCTGGCTACTTATAACAGTTATGGTATACAAAATCTACAGTGTCTGGGTCTACATGTATATGGTTGACAGTCACAAGGTCGACAGGGTCAAAAGGTTGATATTGAAAAGCTCGACAGGGTCCAAAGGTCGACATAAAAAGGTTCATATAGTCAAAAGGTCGACATCAAAAAGGTCAACATAAGTTTTTAGGGTGTCTCCCTCCGCGCCCTAGTGGATGGTAGGGCATGAAATACCACCTGACGGCACATGTCGGCTGAAGATTTTGTTAAAAAAATGCATGTCTACCTTTTAACCATGTCAATCTATTGCCTGCTGACCTTATGACTGTCGACCTAGAGTCATTCTATGATCAGTCCGGATACCATATAACGGTGCAAATGACAATGTCAGTGAGGAGCAAAAGATCAACCGCGTATAATCTAACCACGTACCTAACCCTCCACCACGTACCTAACCCTCCACCACGTACCTAACCCTCCACCACGTACCTAACCCTAACCCTCCACCACGTACCTAACCCTCCACCACGTACCTAACCCTCCACCACGTACCTAACCCTCCACCACGTACCTAACCCTCCACCACGTACCTAACCCTCCACCACGTACCTAACCCTAACCCTCCACCACGTACCTAACCCTCCACCACGTACCTAACCCTCCACCACGTACCTAACCCTCCACCACGTACCTAACCCTCCACCACGTACCTAACCCTCCACCACGTACCTAACCCTCCTCCACCACGTACCTAACCCTCCACCACGTACCTAACCCTCCACCACGTGCCTAACCCTCCACCACGTACCTAACCCTCCACCACGTACCTAACCCTCCACCACGTACCTAACCCTCCACCACGTACCTAACCCTCCACCACCACGTACCTAACCCTCCACCACGTACCTAACCCTCCACCACGTACCTAACCCTGCCCCTCCACCACGTACCTAACCCTAACCCTCCACCACGTACCTAACCCTCCACCACGTACCTAACCCTCCACCACGTACCTAACCCTCCACCACGTACCTAACCCTGCCCCTCCACCACGTACCTAACCCTGCCCCTCCACCACGTACCTAACCCTAACCCTCCACCACGTACCTCACCCTCCACCACGTACCTAACCCTCCACCACGTACCTAACCCTCCACCACGTACCTAACCCTCCACCACGTACCTGCCCCTCCACCACGTACCTAACCCTAACCCTCCACCACGTACCTCACCCTCCACCACGTACCTAACCCTCCACCACGTACCTAACCCTGCCCCTCCACCACGTACCTAACCCTAACCCTCCACCACGTACCTCACCCTCCACCACGTACCTAACCCTCCACCACCTACCTAACCCTCCACCACGTACCTAACCTTCCACCACCTACCTAACCCTCCACCACGTACCTAACCGTCCACCAGGTACCTAACCCTCCACCACGTACCTAACCCTCCACCACGTACCTAACCCTGCCCCTCCACCACGTACCTAACCCTGCCCCTCCACCACGTACCTAACCCTAACCCTCCACCACGTACCTCACCCTCCACCACGTACCTAACCCTCCACCACGTACCTAACCCTCCACCACGTACCTAACCCTCCACCACGTACCTGCCCCTCCACCACGTACCTAACCCTAACCCTCCACCACGTACCTCACCCTCCACCACGTACCTAACCCTCCACCACGTACCTAACCCTGCCCCTCCACCACGTACCTAACCCTAACCCTCCACCACGTACCTCACCCTCCACCACGTACCTAACCCTCCACCACCTACCTAACCCTCCACCACGTACCTAACCTTCCACCACCTACCTAACCCTCCACCACGTACCTAACCGTCCACCAGGTACCTAACCCTCCACCAGGTACCTAACCCTCCACTACGTACCTAACCCTCCACCACGTACCTCACTCTCCACCACGTACCTCACCCTCCACCATGTACCTAACCCTCCACCACGTACCTAACCCTCCACCACGTACCTAACCCTCCACCACGTACCTAACCCTAACCCTCCACCACGTACCTAACCCTCCACCACGTACCTAACCCTCCACTACGTACCTAACCCTCCACCACGTACCTAACCCTCCACCACGTACCTAACCCTCCACCACGTACCTAACCCTACACCACGTACCTAACCCTAACCCTCCACCACGTACCTAACCCTAACCCTCCACCACGTACCTAACCCTCCACCACGTACCTAACCCTAACCCTCCACCACGTACCTAACCCTCCACTACGTACCTAACCCTCCACCACGTACCTCACCCTCCACCATGTACCTAACCCTCCACCACGTACCTAACCCTCCACCACGTACCTAACCCTAACCCTCCACCACGTACCTAACCCTCCACCACGTACCTAACCCTCCACTACGTACCTCACCCTCCACCACGTACCTAACCCTCCACCACGTACCTAACCCTGCCCCTCCACCACGTACCTAACCCTAACCCTCCACCACGTACCTCACCCTCCACCACGTACCTAACCCTCCACCACCTACCTAACCCTCCACCACGTACCTAACCTTCCACCACCTACCTAACCCTCCACCACGTACCTAACCGTCCACCAGGTACCTAACCCTCCACCAGGTACCTAACCCTCCACTACGTACCTCACCCTCCACCACGTACCTCACTCTCCACCACGTACCTCACCCTCCACCATGTACCTAACCCTCCACCACGTACCTAACCCTCCACCACGTACCTAACCCTCCACCACGTACCTAACCCTAACCCTCCACCACGTACCTAACCCTCCACCACGTACCTAACCCTCCACTACGTACCTAACCCTCCACCACGTACCTAACCCTCCACCACGTACCTAACCCTCCACCACGTACCTAACCCTACACCACGTACCTAACCCTAACCCTCCACCACGTACCTAACCCTAACCCTCCACCACGTACCTAACCCTCCACCACGTACCTAACCCTAACCCTCCACCACGTACCTAACCCTCCACTACGTACCTAACCCTCCACCACGTACCTCACCCTCCACCATGTACCTAACCCTCCACCACGTACCTAACCCTCCACCACGTACCTAACCCTAACCCTCCACCACGTACCTAACCCTCCACCACGTACCTAACCCTCCACTACGTACCTAACCCTCCACCATGTACCTAACCCTCCACCACGTACCTAACCCTCCACCACGTACCTAACCCTCCACCACGTACCTAACCCTAACCCTCCACCACGTACCTAACCCTCCACCACGTACCTAACCCTCCACTACGTACCTAACCCTCCACCACGTACCTAACCCTCCACCACGTACCTAACCCTCCACCACGTACCTAACCCTACACCACGTACCTAACCCTAACCCTCCACCACGTACCTAACCCTAACCCTCCACCACGTACCTAACCCTCCACCACGTACCTAACCCTAACCCTCCACCACGTACCTAACCCTCCACTACGTACCTAACCCTCCACCACGTACCTCACCCTCCACCATGTACCTAACCCTCCACCACGTACCTAACCCTCCACCACGTACCTAACCCTAACCCTCCACCACGTACCTAACCCTCCACCACGTACCTAACCCTCCACTACGTACCTCACCCTCCACCACGTACCTAACCCTCCACCACGTACCTAACCCTGCCCCTCCACCACGTACCTAACCCTAACCCTCCACCACGTACCTCACCCTCCACCACGTACCTAACCCTCCACCACCTACCTAACCCTCCACCACGTACCTAACCTTCCACCACCTACCTAACCCTCCACCACGTACCTAACCGTCCACCAGGTACCTAACCCTCCACCAGGTACCTAACCCTCCACTACGTACCTCACCCTCCACCACGTACCTCACTCTCCACCACGTACCTCACCCTCCACCATGTACCTAACCCTCCACCACGTACCTAACCCTCCACCACGTACCTAACCCTCCACCACGTACCTAACCCTAACCCTCCACCACGTACCTAACCCTCCACCACGTACCTAACCCTCCACTACGTACCTAACCCTCCACCACGTACCTAACCCTCCACCACGTACCTAACCCTCCACCACGTACCTAACCCTACACCACGTACCTAACCCTAACCCTCCACCACGTACCTAACCCTAACCCTCCACCACGTACCTAACCCTCCACCACGTACCTAACCCTAACCCTCCACCACGTACCTAACCCTCCACTACGTACCTAACCCTCCACCACGTACCTCACCCTCCACCATGTACCTAACCCTCCACCACGTACCTAACCCTCCACCACGTACCTAACCCTAACCCTCCACCACGTACCTAACCCTCCACCACGTACCTAACCCTCCACTACGTACCTAACCCTCCACCACGTACCTAACCCTCCACCACGTACCTAACCCTCCACCACGTACCTAACCCTCCACCACGTACCTAACCCTAACCCTCCACCACGTACCTAACCCTCCACCACGTACCTAACCCTAACCCTCCACCACGTACCTAACCCTCCACCACGTACCTAACCCTCCACCATGTACCTAACCCTAACCCTCCACCACGTACCTAACCCTCCACCACGTACCTAACCCTAACCCTCCACCACGTACCTAACCCTCCACCACGTACCTAACCCTAACCCTCCACCACGTACCTAACCCTCCACCACGTACCTAACCCTAACCCTCCACCACGTACCTAACCCTCCACCACGTACCTAACCCTAACCCTCCACCACGTACCTAACCCTCCACCACGTACCTAACCCTAACCCTCCACCACGTACCTAACCCTCCACCACGTACCTAACCCTCCACCACGTACCTAACCCTTCACCACGTACCTCACCCTCCACCATGTACCTAACCCTCCACCACGTACCTAACCCTCCACCACGTACCTAACCCTAACCCTCCACCACGTACCTAACCCTCCACCACGTACCTAACCCTCCACTACGTACCTAACCCTCCACCACGTACCTAACCCTCCACCACGTACCTAACCCTCCACCACGTACCTAACCCTAACCCTCCACCACGTACCTAACCCTCCACCACGTACCTAACCCTAACCCTCCACCACGTACCTAACCCTCCACCACGTACCTAACCCTCCACCATGTACCTAACCCTAACCCTCCACCACGTACCTAACCCTCCACCACGTACCTAACCCTAACCCTCCACCACGTACCTAACCCTCCACCACGTACCTAACCCTAACCCTCCACCACGTACCTAACCCTCCACCACGTACCTAACCCTAACCCTCCACCACGTACCTAACCCTCCACCACGTACCTAACCCTAACCCTCCACCACGTACCTAACCCTCCACCACGTACCTAACCCTCCACCACGTACCTAACCCTCCACCACGTACCTAACCCTCCACCACGTACCTAACCCTTCACCACGTACCTAACCCTCCACCACGTACCTAACCCTCCACCACGTACCTAACCCTAACCCTCCACCACGTACCTAACCCTCCACCACGTACCTAACCCTCCACCACGTACCGAACCCTAACCCTCCACCACGTACCTAACCCTCCACCACGTACCTAACCCTAACCCTCCACCACGTACCTAACCCTCCACCACGTACCTAACCCTAACCCTCCACCACGTACCTAACCCTCCACCACGTACCTAACCCTAACCCTCCACCACGTACCTAACCCTAACCCTCCACCACGTACCTAACCCTCCACCACGTACCTAACCCTAACCCTCCACCACGTACCTAACCCTCCACCACGTACCTAACCCTCCACCACGTACCTAACCCTTCACCACGTACCTAACCCTCCACCACGTACCTAACCCTCCACCACGTACCTAACCCTAACCCTCCACCACGTACCTAACCCTCCACCACGTACCTAACCCTCCACCACGTACCTAAACCTCCACCACGTACCTAACCCTCCACCACGTACCTAACCCTCCACCACGTACCTAACCCTCCACCACGTACCTAACCCTCCACCACGTACCTAACCCTCCACCACGTACCTAACCTTCCACCACGTACCTAACCTTCCACCACGTACCTAACCCTCCACCATGTACCTAACCCTCCACCACATGCCTAACCCTCCTCCACCACGTAACTAACCCTCCACCACGTACCTAACCCTCCACCACGTACCTAACCCTCCACCATGTACCTTACCCTCCACCACGTACCTTACCCTCCACCACGTACCTTACCCTCCACCACGTACCTAACCCTCCACCACGTACCTAACCCTCCACCACGTACCTAACCCTCCACCACGTACCTCACCCTCCACCACGTACCTAACCCTCCACCACGTACCTAACCCTCCACCACGTACCTAAACCTCCACCACGTACCTAACCCTCCACCACGTACCTAACCCTCCACCACGTACCTAACCCTCCACCACGTACCTAACCCTTCACCACGTACCTAACCCTCCACCACGTACCTAACCCTCCACCACGTACCTAACCTTCCACCACGTACCTAACCCTCCACCATGTACCTAACCCTCCACCACATGCCTAACCCTCCACCACGTACCTAACCCTCCACCACGTACCTAACAATAACTCTCCCCCTAGTACCTCAACCCCCCTCAGCAGTTACCCCTAACCCTCCACCATGTACCTAACCCTCCACCACGTACCTAACCCTTCACCACGTACCTAACCCTCCACCACATACCTAACCCTACACCACATAGCTAACCCTCCACCACGTACCTAACCCTCCACCACGTACCTAACCCTCCACCACATACCTAACCCTCCACCACGTACCTAACCCTCCACCACGTACCTAACCCTTCACCACGTACCTAACCCTCCACCACGTACCTAACCTTCCACCACGTACCTAAACCTCCACCATGTACCTAACTCTTCACCACATGCCAAACCCTCCACCACGTACCTAACCCTCCACCATGTACCTAACCCTCCACCACATGCCTAACCCTCCACCACGTACCTAACCCTCCAGCACGTACCTAACCCTAACTCTCCCCCTAGTACCTCAACCCCCCTCCGCAGTTACCCCTAACCCTCCACCATGTACCTTACCCTCCACCACGTACCTAACCCTTCACCACGTACCTAACCCTCCACCACATACCTAACCCTCCACCACGTACCTAACCCTCCACCACGTACCTAACCCTACACCACATACCTAACCCTACACCACGTACCTAACCCTCCACCACGTACCTAACCCTCCACCATGTACCTAACCCTCCACCACATGCCTAACCCTACACCACGTACCTAACCCTCCAGCAAGTACCTAACCCTAACTCTCCCCCTAGTACCTCAACCCCCCTCCGCAGTTACCCCTAACCCTCCACCATGTACCTAACCCTCCACCACGTACCTACCCCCTAACCCTCCACCATGTACCTAACCCTCCACCATGTACCTAACCCTCCATCATGTACCTAACTCTCCACCACGTACCTAACCCTCCACCACGTACCTAACCCTAACCCTCCACCATGTACCTAACCCTGCCCCTCAACCTGAACCCTAACCCTCCATCACGTACCTACCCCTAACCCTGCCCCTCAACCTGAACCCTAACCCTCCACCACGTACCTAACCCTCCACCACGTACCTAACCCCCCACCACGTACCTAACCCTGCCCCTCAACCTGAACCCTAACCCTCCACCACATACCTAACCCTCCACCAAGTACCTAACCCTCCACCACGTACCTAACCCTAACCCTCCACCACATACCTAACCATCCACCACGTACCTAACCCTAACCATCCACCACGTACCTAACCCTAACCATCCACCACGTACCTAACCCTCCACCACGTACCTAACCCTGCCCTTCCACAGAGTACCTAACTCTCCACCACGTACCTAACCCTAACCCTCCATCACATACCTAACCATCCACCACGTACCTAACTCTCCACCACGTACCTAACCCTAACCCTCCATCACATACCTAACCCTCCACCACGTACCTAACTCTCCACCACGTACCTAACCCTAACCCTCCATCACATACCTAACCCTAACCCTCCATCACATACCTAACCCTCCACCACGTACCTAACCCTCCACCACGTACCTAACTCTCCACCACGTACCTAACCCTAACCCTCCATCACATACCTAACCCTCCACCACGTACCTAACTCTCCACCACGTACCTAACCCTAACCCTCCATCACATACCTAACCCTCCACCACGTACCTAACCCTCCACCACGTACCTAACCCTCCACCACGTACCTAACTCTTCACCACGTACCTAACCCTAACCCTACAGCACGTACCTAACCCTGCCACTCCACAGAGTACCTAACTCTCCACCACATACTTAACCTTCACCCTCCACAGAGTACCTAACTCTACCCCTCCCCCTGGTGCCTAACCCTCCACCACATACCTAACCCTACCTCTCCACAGAGTATCTAACCCTCCCTCACCACCTGATGCCTAACCGTCCACCACGTACGTAACCCTGCCCCTCCACAGAGTACCTAACCCTGCCCCTCCCCCTGGTGCCTAACCCTCCATCATGTTCCTAACCCTACCCCTCCCCCTGATGCCTAACGCTCCCCCATCCCCTGGTGCCTAACCATCCACTACATACCTAACCTTGCCCCTCCACCACGTATTTAACCCTCCACCACATACCTAACCCTACCCCTGACCATGGTGCCTAACCCTAACTCCCCCCCCTCCCCGTGCCTAACCCTCCCTCTGGTGCCTAACCCATCACCACGTACCTAACATTACTCCTCCACCAAGTACCTAACCCTGCCCTCCACCTGATGCCTAATCCTCCGCCACGTACCTAACCCTCCACCAAGTACCTAACCCTGCCCCTCCCCCTGATACCTAACCCTCGACCAAGTACCTAACCCTAACCCTTCACCAAGTACCTAACCCTGCTCCTCTTCCTGATGCCTAACCCTCCACCACGTCCCTAACCCTACCCCTCCAGAGTATCTAACCCTCCCCCACCCCGATGCCTAACCATCCACCACGTCCCCAACCCTGCCTCTCCACAGAGTACCTAACCCTGCCCCTCCCCTGATGCCTAACCCTCCACCAAGTACCTAACCCCCCCTTCCCCTGATGCCTAACCCTACAGCACATACCTAACCCTAACTCTCCCACAAGTACCTAAAACTCCCCTTCCCCCTGATGCCTAACCCTCCATGTACCAAACCCTGCTCCTCCCCTGATGCCTAACCCTCCACCACGTCCCTAACCCTACCCCTCCACAGAGTATCTAACCCTCCCCCACCCCGATGCCTAACCATCCACCATGTCCCCAACCCTGCCTCTCCTCAGAGTACCTAACCCTGTCCCTCCCCCTGGTGTCTAACCCTCCACCACATACCTAACCCTGCCCCTCCACCATGTATCTAACCCTCCACCAAGTACCTAACCCTCCCCCTGATACCTAACCTTTCACCAAGTACCTAACCCTCCCCCTCTCCCAGATGCATAAGCCTACCTAACCCTAACTTTCCCCAAGTACCTAACCCTCCACCAAGTAACTAACCCCACCCCTCTCCCTGGTGCCTAACCCTCCACCACGTATCTAACCCTGCCCCTCCACCAAGTACCTAACCCTCCCCCTGGTGCCTAACCATCCACCATATACCTAACCCTGCCCCTCAGCCACGTATCTAACCCTCCACCAAGTACCTAACCCTACTCCTCCCCATGGTGCCTAACCCTCCCTTTGGTGCCTACCCCTCTCAAAATCCTCCTCCAAGTGCCTAACCCTACCCCTCCCCTAAGTGCATAGGCTTAAGCCCTCGCCATTTGCCTCGTGTCGATCCCCTAAAACCATGAACAATTGCCGAAAAGCCATGTGTTAATCCTCTCTGTACATTGTGGCCCTTTGAACCTGTTGACCTTAGTCCATATCGACCATTCACACGTTGACCTTTCTGACCCTGCCGATCTATTCTGGTGTTGCCCGTGGATATATTTTGAGAGTGATTCAGCTTTAACATTAACGTCTAGGGATCATTCTAGCACCCTATAGCACAGATTGGTCTGCATCTCTCTTCTGAAATACAGACCAGTCTGTGCTAGAAGCACCAAAGCAGAGAGTGACACCCCAGGCAGGAAACAGGAACTGCACAGGTATTGAAAGGTGCAGGGTGGTAGAATAGGAAACATGAAGGTACATAGACAGTATAACATGGGCAGGTCACATGACATGCCCGGTACTTACACACAATGTACAATGTGATGGGAAACTGACAATTATGGCTCAGCCACTCACATAGGGATCACTATCCCCTCTCTGAGGACTACAAGCTGCAGGAGCCCGGCATGAAATCTGGGCTCTCTGAGTTTGAAACCTCATTCATACACACTGTAATGAGAAAACAAAGATGGCAGGGTTTAGTGTATAATCGTATAGTGTCACCCCTCTATATGCTCCATACATATTCACAATTACCAGCTATATAAGGACAGTACATAATAGGAACCAGGTCTGGTTCCCCCGCATTAACGCTGAGAGGCAGCTGATGGTAATGGTCCACCGCCGGTTCCATACTCCAAACCCCAACCTCCATGGAGGAAGGACACAGCTACCGGTGGGAACATAATAACGGAGGAAGGTAAAGGCTACCGGAGGGAATAATAACGGAGGAAGGACACAGCTACTGGAGGGAATAATAATGGAGGAAGGACACAGCTACCGGAGGGAATAATAATGGAGGAAGGACACAGCTACCAGAGGGAATAATAACGGAGGAAGGACACAGCTACCGGAGGGAATAATAACGGAGGAAGGACACAGCTACCAGGAGGGAATAATAAAGGAGGTAGGACACAGCTACCGGAGGGAATAATAATGGAGGAAGGACACAGCTACCGGAGGGAACAGAATAACGGAGGAAGGAAAAGGCTAACGGAGGGAATAATAACGGAGGAAGGACACAGCTACCGGAGGGAATAATAATGGAGGCAGGACACAGCAACCGGAGGGAATAATAAAGGAGGTAGGACACAGCAACCGGAGGGAATAATAATGGAGGAAGGACACAGCTACCGGAGGGAACAGAATAACGGAGGAAGGAAAAGGCTACCGGAGGGAATAATAACGGAGGATGGACACAGCTACTGGAGGGAATAATAACGAAGGAAGGGCACAGCTACCGGATGGAATAATAACGGAGGATGGACACAGCTACCGGAGGGAATAATAATGAAGGAAGGACATAGCTACCGGTGGGAACATAATAACGGAGTAAGGGAAAGGCTACCGGAGGGAATAATAATAGAGGAAGGACACAGCTACCGGATGGAATAATAACGGAGGAAGGACACAGCTACCGGAGGGAATAATAAAGGAGGTAGGACACAGCTACCGGAGGGAATAATAATGGAGGAAGGACACAGCTACCGGTGGGAACATAATAACGGAGGATGGACACAGCTACCGGAGGGAATAATAATGAAGGAAGGACATAGCTACCGGTGGGAACATAATAACGGAGTAAGGGAAAGGCTACCGGAGGGAATAATAATGGAGGAAGGACACAGCTACCGGATGGAATAATAACAGAGGAAGGGCACAGCTACCAGAGGGACCAATAACAGAGGAAGGGCACAGCTACCGGAGGGAATAATAACGGAGGAAGGACATTGCTTCCGGAGGGAATAATAACGGAGGATGGACACAGCTACTGGAGGAAGGACACAGCTACCGGACGGAATAATAACGAAGGAAGGACACAGCTACCGGATGGAATAATAATGGAGGATGGACACAGCTACCAATAATAACAGAGGAAGGGCACAGCTACCGTAGGGAATAATAACGGAGGAAGGACACAGCTACCGGAGGGAATAATAAAGGAGGAAGGGCACAGCTACCAGAGGGAATAATAACGGAGGAAGGACACAGCTACCGGAGGGAATAATAACGGAGGAAGGACACAGCTACCAGGAGGGAATAATAAAGGAGGTAGGACACAGCTACCGGAGGGAATAATAATGGAGGAAGGACACAGCTACCGGAGGGAACAGAATAACGGAGGAAGGAAAAGGCTAACGGAGGGAATAATAACGGAGGAAGGACACAGCTACCGGAGGGAATAATAATGGAGGCAGGACACAGCAACCGGAGGGAATAATAAAGGAGGTAGGACACAGCAACCGGAGGGAATAATAATGGAGGAAGGACACAGCTACCGGAGGGAACAGAATAACGGAGGAAGGAAAAGGCTACCGGAGGGAATAATAACGGAGGATGGACACAGCTACTGGAGGGAATAATAACGAAGGAAGGGCACAGCTACCGGATGGAATAATAACGGAGGATGGACACAGCTACCGGAGGGAATAATAATGAAGGAAGGACATAGCTACCGGTGGGAACATAATAACGGAGTAAGGGAAAGGCTACCGGAGGGAATAATAATAGAGGAAGGACACAGCTACCGGATGGAATAATAACGGAGGAAGGACACAGCTACCGGAGGGAATAATAAAGGAGGTAGGACACAGCTACCGGAGGGAATAATAATGGAGGAAGGACACAGCTACCGGTGGGAACATAATAACGGAGGATGGACACAGCTACCGGAGGGAATAATAATGAAGGAAGGACATAGCTACCGGTGGGAACATAATAACGGAGTAAGGGAAAGGCTACCGGAGGGAATAATAATGGAGGAAGGACACAGCTACCGGATGGAATAATAACAGAGGAAGGGCACAGCTACCAGAGGGACCAATAACAGAGGAAGGGCACAGCTACCGGAGGGAATAATAACGGAGGAAGGACATTGCTTCCGGAGGGAATAATAACGGAGGATGGACACAGCTACTGGAGGAAGGACACAGCTACCGGACGGAATAATAACGAAGGAAGGACACAGCTACCGGATGGAATAATAATGGAGGATGGACACAGCTACCAATAATAACAGAGGAAGGGCACAGCTACCGTAGGGAATAATAACGGAGGAAGGACACAGCTACCGGAGGGAATAATAAAGGAGGAAGGGCACAGCTACCGGAGGAAGGACACAGCTACTGGAGGGAATAATAACGGAGGAAGGGCACAGCTACAGGATGAAATAATAACAGAGGAAGGGCACAGCTACCGGAGGAAATAATAACGGAGGAAGGGCACAGCTACCGGAGGAAATAATAACGGAGGAAGGACACAGCTACCGGAGGGAATAATAACAGAGGAAGGGCACCACTACCAGAGGGAACAATAATGGAGGAATGACACCGCTACCGGAGGAATAATAACAGAGGAAGTAATAACGGAGGAAGGACACAGCTACCGGATAAAATAAAATCAGAGGAAGGGCACCGCTACCAGAGGGAACAATAACGGAGGAAGTACACAACTACCGGATGGAATAATAACGGAGAAAGGGCACAGCTACCGGAGGGAATAAGAACTGAGGAAGGGCACAGCTAGTGGAGGGAATAATAACGGAGGAAGGACACAGCTACCGGATGGAATAATAACGGAGGAAGGGCACAGTTACCAGATGGAATAAGAATGGAGTAAGGGAACAGCTACCGGAGGGAATAAGAATGGAGGAAGGGCACAGCTACTGGAGGGAATAATAACGGAGGAAGGACATAGCTATGGGATGGAATAATAATGGAGGAAGGGCACAGCTACCGGAGGGAATAAGAACGGAGGAAGGGCACAGCTACTGGAGGGAATAATAACGGAGGAAGGACACAGCTACCGGATGGAATAATAACGGAGGAAGGGCACAGCTACCGGAGGGAATAATAACGGAGGAAGGACACAGCTACCGGATGGAATAATAACGGAGGAAGGGCACAGCTACCGGAGGGAATAAGAACGGAGGAAGGGCACAGCTACTGGAGGGAATAATAACGGAGGTAGGACACAGCTACTGGAGGGAATAATAACGGAGGAAGGGCACAGCTACCGGAGGGAATAAGAACGGAGGAAGGGCACAGTTACCAGATGGAATAAGAATGGAGGAAGAACTGTTAGATCTATGAACGCGCTCTAATAGAACAGACATGACTTACATGAAATCATCAGATAATCTTCAGTAGTGCCTTTTACATCGTCATCATCCTCACTTTTAACAGTAACAGAGGACCCGGTGGCTTGGATGGCAGGAGAATGTATAATCGCGTCCGAATCACAGCTGGCTACTAACACCTCCTCCGAGACCAAGCTGGGAGAATGAGGTCCAGACACAGCATCCTCCACCACCTGCGCCAGCTGTCCATCCACCCCAGTGACCAGATCAGCCACGAAGACTTGGTCGGGGACACTAACGGTTTCTGTGATGATGTCGGACTCCAGGACATGATGGCTGCCGTCTAACTCCTCTTCCATAGCAACGTCCGTTTCCAGGACAGCCTCGGGAATGATGACATTTTCTTCCACCACGTCGGCCTCTGTGATAATATCTGGGCCCTGGATGACTTCGTCTGACAGCTCACCGTGCTCCAGCGTCAGTTCCTCATCTGTGATGATGTCGGAAACTAAGACGGCTTCTGGAACCGACACAACTATGTGGTCGCCGTCGACGTGGGCTGTGCCAGTTATCCCGGCCGCTGTGTAAACAACAGCAGATGGTATAAAGTAACAGCTAAGACTTCAACAACATTAACAATCGCCATGCATGGGGGGTGTGGGGGGGGGGGGTACTGTTCTAAACTGTAGAGGAAATCAATGCATCTAACACCGGGTCCAATGCGTGTTTAACTGGATGCTTCTGGCTTTGGGCAGGACGAGTAATGTTGGGTAACGTGTGCTAATACCGCTTCTCCCCTATAACGCATCACTTCATTAAGATAATACATCTCCCCCAAAGTACCAACCAACCAGCTCCTAGCTGCCATGGTACAGGCAGACTGGCATAGGTTCCCATGCGCAGTGTTGCAGCCCTCTGACTGATGGGGACACAAATGCGCTGTGATTTAGACAAATGCACTGCGGCAAAAAATTAGCCCCGGCAAACAGTAACCCTGGTGCGTAAGCAAATGTGTGTACTACACATGGGCAGACTAGGTGGGCCAAGTGCAATCATATTCTATGTATCCTTCCGCCATGGTCTAGACCTGGAACATTCACACAGAACACATACAACAATGTGACAGCCAGGTGCATTACCAAAGTCCTGCATGATCATGGTGTGACGCATGCTGGACTCTTGTGCCTGCAGGTCCAGCCCTCCACCTACAGGATCCATAATTATTTTGAGTCATTCACAAAACCTACGAACAAAAAAAGTACATGTCAGCCAGCTCCCTGGAGGTTGTATGGCAGGGATGGGGAACCTTCGGCCCTCCAGCTGATGTTGAACTACACATCCCATACTGTCCTGCTACAGTTTTGCTATTTGGCCATGATAAAACTGTAACAAGGCATGCTGGGATGCATAGTTCAACAACAGCTGGAGGGCCGAAGGTTTCCCCATCCCTGTTGTATAGGAACATACTATACAATCATCAAACAACTACATTGTATTGTCACAGGGGAGCAAACACAAAGGATATAACACCCCTTTTTCCTGGGTCTGACCCAATATTTGAGACACGGGGTGATTCTGGTTGGCTCGGTAAGATGCGAGGATCTGAGCTTACCGAACAACAGAGACGCCGTTATCATTGATCAACAGCAATTGGTAGAATAGGATTGATCATTAGTGATAATGATAACTGATTACAAATAAGTAGAGATATGATGGATCAGTAATGATCAGTAGGGATACAATGGATCACTAACGATCAGGTAGGATATGATGGATCACTAATGATCTGGTAGGATATGATGGATCACTAATGATCTAGTAGGATATGATGGATCACTAATGATCAGGTAGGATATGACGGATCACTAATGATCTGGTAGGATATGATGGATCACTAATGATCTGGTAGGATATGATGGATCACTAATGATCTGGTAGGATGTGATGGATCAGTAATGATCTGGTAGGATATGATGGATCATTAATGATCTGGTAGGATATGATGGATCACTAATGATCAGGTAGGATATGATGGATCACTAACGATCAGGTAGTATATGATGGATCACTAATGATCTAGTAGGATATGATGGATCACTAATGATCTGGTAGGATATGATGGATCACTAATGATCAGGTAGGATATGACGGATCAGTAATGATCAGGTAGGATATGATGGATCACTAGTGATCAGGTAGGATATGATGGATCAGTAATGATCTGGTAGGATATGATGGATCACTAATGATCTGGTAGGATATGATGGATCACTAATGATCAGGTAGGATATGATGGATCACTAATGATCAGGTAGGATATGATGGATCACTAATGATCTGGTAGGATATGATGGATCACTAATTATCTGGTAGGATATGATGGATCACTAATGATCAGGTAGGATATGATGGATCAGTAATGATCTGGTGGGATATGATGGATCACTAATGATCTGGTAGGATATGATGGATCACTAATGATCAGGTAGGATATGATGGATCACTAATGATCTGGTAGGATATGATTGATCACTAATGATCTGGTAGGATATGATGGATCACTAATGATCTGGTAGGATATGATGGATCCGTAATGACCAGGTAGGATATGATGCATCAGTAATGATCAGGTAGGATATGATGGATCAGTAGTGATCTGGTAGGATATAATGGATCAGTAGTGATCAGGTAGGATATGAGGGATCACTAATGATCAGGTAGGATATGATGGATCAGTAATGATCTGGTAGGATTTGATAAATCACTAATGATCTGGTAGGATATGATGGATCAGTAGTGATCTGGTAGGATATGATGGATCACTAATGATCAGGTAGGATATGATGGATCAGTAATGATCTGGTAGGATATGATGGATCAGTAATGATCTGGTATGATATGATGGATCACTAGTGATCAGGTAGGATACGATGGATCACTAGTGATCAGGTAGGATATGACGGATCAGCAATGATCAGGTAGGATATGAGGGATCACTAGTGATCAGGTAGGATATGATGGATCACTAATGATCAGGTAGGATATGATGGATCAGTAATGATCAGGTAGGATATGATGGATCAGTAATGATCGGGTAGGATATGATGGATCACTGGTGATCTGGCAGGATATGATGGATCAGTAATGATCAGGTAGGATATGATGGATCAGTAGTGATCAGGTAGGATATGATGGATCACTAATGATCAGGTAGGATATGATGGATCACTAGTGGTCAGGTAGGATATGATGGATCAGTAATGATCTGGTATGATATGATGGATCAGTAGTGATCTGGCAGGATATGATGGATTAGTAATGATCAGGTAGGATATGATGGATCAGTAGTGATCAGGTAGGATATGATGGATCAGTAGTGATCAGGTAGGATATGATGGATCAGTAATGATCTGGTAGGATATGATGGATCACTAACGATCTGGTAGGATATGATGGATCACTAGTGATCAGGTAGCTTATAATGGATCACTAATGATCAGGTAGGATATGACGGATCAGTAATGATCTGGTAGGATATGATGGAACAGTAATGATCTGGAAGGATATGATGGATCAGTAATGATCTGGTAGGATATGATGGATCAGCAGTGATCTGGTAGGATATGATGGCTCACTAGTGATCTGGTAGGATATGATGGATCAGTAATGATCTGGTAGGATATGATGGATCAGTAATGATCAGGTAGGATATGATGGATCACTAGTGATCAGGTAGGATATCATGGATCAGCAGTGATCTGGTAGGCTATGATGGATTACTAGTGATCTGGTAGGATATGATGGATCAGTAATGATCTAGTAGGATATGATGGATCAGTAATGATCAGGTAGGATATCATGGATCAGTAATGATAAGGTAGGATATCATGGATCACTAGTGATCAGGTAGGATATGATGGATCAGTAATGATCAGGTAGGATATGATGGATCAGTAGTGATCAGGTAGGATATGATGGATCAGCAGTGATCTGGTAGGATATGATGGATCACTAGTGATCAGGTAGGATATGATGGATCAGCAGTGATCTGGTAGGATATGATGGATCACTAATGATCTGGTAGGATATGATGGCTCACTAGTGATCTGGTAGGATATGATGGATCAGTAGTGATCTGGTAGGATATGATGGATCAGTAATGATCTGGTAGGATATAATGGATCAGTAATGATCAGGTAGGATATAATGGATCAGTAATGATCTGGTAGGAGATGATGGATCACTAGTGATCAGGCCGGATGGCTGAGCAGACACCCGGCCGGGTAATGACGGGTGAGAGGGGACCAGGCGGGTGAGCGATGACGGGCAGGTGACAGCTCCCGTACACACCGGGCTCGGGGGTCTCCGGTTCCCCGGCCGCCGCGGCCTGCAGAGGCCTCTCCTCCTCCTCCTCCTCCCCCCCGGGCCTAGCCCCGCTCCGTCCTCCCCGCCTGCCCCCAGTACCTGGCCGGGGTCCCGGGCGTCCCTCACCGTGCCGTGTCCGCGGGATCCGGAGCAGGGGGCTGCGGGGGACTCGGCCAATCAGCGCGGGGAGCGGCGGGCGCGGCCTCCTCCTCCTCCTCCCCCCCGGCCTGGCGCGGCCTCCTCCTCCCGCCGCCTCACGTCACTGCCCGGGGAGGGGGAGACCGAGCGGCCGGGGCCGAGGCCTGTGCCCGGTGCTGCTGCCTCCCGCCCAACGGGCCCCCGCTCCTGGGGAACTACAAGGACCAGCCAGCAGCTGGGACCCTGATACCCTGTCATGTCCTGCAGTACAGATCCATTACATGGCCGACATGCAGGGATACATATACAACATACATACATACATACAAATACACACATACATATAAACATACATACATAGCTAAGCCCCCGCTCTGGGGAACTACAAGGACCAGCCAGCAGCTGGGACCCTGATACCCTGTCATGTCCTGCAGTACTGATCCATTACATGGCCGACATGCAGGGATACATACATACATTACATACATACATTACATACATACATACATACATACATACATTGCTAAGCCCCCGCTCTGGGGAACTACAAGGACCAGCCAGCAGCTGGGACCCTGATACCCTATCATGTCCTGCAGTACAGATCCATTATATGGCCGACATGCAGGGATACATACATACATTACATACATACATTATATACATACAAATACATACATATAAACATACATTACATACAAATACGCCCATACATACATTACATACATACATACATACACACACACATTGCCAAGGCCCTCTTTGGGGATCTACAAGGACCCTGATACCTTGCCATGTCTTACTGTACATTACATGGCTGACATGCAGTGATACATTCATGTTATACATACATACATCACAATTACATTAGACAGTCACGCTATTAAGACGGGGTCTGGAGGGGTGGCATTCCTGGACTATACGATGTCCGGGAACAGGCAGTTAACCCCGGACGCTGGTCTTAATTACCAGACTGTCTATATATATATATATATATATATATATATATATATATAGTCCAGGATGGTATCCTAAGATACCCTAGGGCGGCACTCAACGGATTGATTCTGTTCAAAATGATGCAGACCACAACCAGCAAATTTGTTCTAACATTTCGGTATTTTACTACCTTTATCAAATACTGAAACGTTAGAACAAATTTGCTGGTTGTGGTCTGCATCATTTTGAACAGAATCAATCCATTGAGTGCCGCCCTAGGGTATCTTAGGATACCATCCTGGACTGTATTTACTATTGAAGGGCACCACGGGAGCTGCAGTGATTAGCGGGAGTGTCGGACCTGGTCACTAGCTATATATATATATATATATATATATATATATATATATATATATATATATATATATATATAAATATGTGTGTCTGTATCTGTCCTTGAAAACGGGGGTATGTTGCCCCGAAACGCCGTTGGAGAATAAAGGCATTTTAATCCAACCACTGGAATGGAGTCTATTTGAGTGCTGCCCACACACTGGTATATATCTATATATATATATATATAGATATATAGTACTTCCTCATATTTGCAGCCACTGCTATGCCAGTTACATTACCCGCTACTTAACCGTTACGTAAGGATTTTTGGCCACCCTCTTGTGTCCATGCCACCATCTATTACCATTAGTAAAGTTGTGGCGAGTGGAGCACTACGTAAGTTCTGCAGCGTAAGTGGTGGCCGCAAAGATGAGGAAGTATATATATAACTATATATACATACAGCCAGCCATGGCCAAAAGTTTTGATAATGACACAACTATTGGTTGTCAACAAGTTTGCTGCCTCAGTGTTAAGGTGGCCATACATCAGAAATTACAATCATGATTGTGTCCAATTTCCCTTCAACTCCCCGGCAGTCCTTGGTTTTTGGGCACACAATGTACTCACAATCCGTCGTACAATCCATCTGCTGCATGATTGAAGCTTCATTTAAATAGGGAGCTGACCTACTAGGATCAAAAGGGTTGGGTGTATCGAAAATTCAGTTTATTTTTTTTAATTTACAGATTGCCACAACTACCAATCTGCTCACATCTGCTGCGCTGTGCCATTATTACATAGCCCTAATTCAGCAATACTCTGTAATACTGTACTTCTGCGACTCCCAGCATCTTCATTGCCACGGGCTGCCCGAAAGCTGCACCTCTCTGCTAGTCAGGGAGCGAGTGTCACAGGACTCTGGTTGTATGAGCCATCTAATGACAGATTGCATATGCTTATTATAAGTGTCAGAGGCTTTTATTGCTGATTAAGTTACGTTTATGCAGAGTCAGTATTTGCAGTGCTGACCCTTCTTTTTCAAGACCTCTGCAACTCACCCTGGCAGCTGTCAGTCATCCTCGTTGCCACATACGGACTGACGGCCGCCCATTCTTACCTCATCAATGCTTGGCGTTTGTCAGAATTTGTGGTTATTTGTTTGTCCACAGCCTCTTGTGTGTTGACCACAAGTTCTTAATGGTATTCCGGTCTGGGGAGCTTCCTGGCCATTGACCCAAAGTGTTGTTTCCCGAACCACTATTGTCTTATGGCAGTGCCCTCCATCATGTTGGAAAGGCTTTGTTCATCACCAAACTGTTCTCGGATGGTTGGGATAAGTGCTCTTGGTACCATTCCTTATTCATGGATGTGTTCATTGTGAGCCCACTCCCTTGGCGGAGAAGCAGCCCCAACATGAATGGATGCTTTACTGATGCTAGCGCTCACCTTTCCTTCTCCAGACAAGCTTCAGCCGTCCACCAATCAGAGTGCAGCATTCTCTATCTGCCTTCCAGCCTGCAACCAGACAGTGAATAGTCTTCAGCGCGCTGATTGGTGGAGGGCTGGAGCTAGCCACCAATCAGAGTGCAGCAATCTCTACCTGTCTCCCAGTCTGCAGCCCGGCAAGCCTATTACAGGTGTCCAGCGCAGCTGGACTACTCCAAGTGATCCCGGAGAGAAGGGGAGGCACTGGAGGTGAGGAGAAACACTTGTGGGAGTGGCTAAAGGGGGAAAGGTGCCAAACTGGCTACACTACCCCGCTGAAGCAGAGACTTGGTCTCTTCCTGCTCCGTGTGCTGGCGCCATTTCTCGCGGAGCTGAAACCTGGCTATCTTTTCCATGTACAGAGGGTGCAGTTTCTCCTGAAAAGCGCTATCCCCGCTGACACTGAGGTCACGATGTACATAAGAGAGGGTGGCCTGCTTCTAAGCAGACCATTGCCAGATGGTTGAGATCAGTAATTGCCTACACTAAGGCTGTGCATCATTGGGCTACAGCGGAGCAGTTGTGTAGGGCTGCCACCTGGTCCTCTGTTCATGCCTGTAGCAAATTTTACAGATTCCATGAGTTCGCATCGGAGGACGCTTCATTTGGACGGGCAGTGATGAGAACTGACGGTCTGAGCGTACCCTCCCAAAGGACCGGCTCGTGAACGTCCCAAGGTGGAGCTGTGTCACCAGGATGGACGAAAGAGAAAAGGGGATTTTTGTAAGAACTTACCGTTTGAACCCCTTTCTCTGAGTCCAGTCCGGGGACACAGCGATCCCTCCCCTACGCTCAGTAAGTCATGCCGTGCATGTGTGTCATGTTATGGATATATGTTTGTGCATATACGATGTCGGGCATTGCATGATGGGATGCAGAAGGGAGGAGCCTGCGTCCAAAGACTTCAGCATAGGTGCCTTGGCTCCTGCGGACCCTTCTACATCCCAATGTTAGCCGTGTCACCAGGATGGACTCAAAGAAAGGGGTTCGAATGGTAAGATCTTACAAAATCCCCTTTTTAGCTGATTTATATGAATTCACCTTACACCAATGTGCCAGCGGTGCCTCTCATACCAGCGGTGCCTCTCATACCAGCGGTGCCTCTCATACCAGCAGTGCCTCTCATACCAGCGGTGCCTCTAATACCAGCGGTGCCTCTCATACCAGCAGTGCCTCTCATCCCAGCAGTGCCTCTCATACCAGCTGCATCCACGCTGTATTGCTTTAGAAGTTCTGTAGACAAATAACATTGATTACTAAGAACTGGAGATCATTGTTCTATTATGGAGGAAGACAATAAACGTGATCATCAGAGAGGCTTCTGTCCTCTTCAGTGCTGTTTGGGGGGGGGGGGTCTAGCTATAGTAATAACCTCTTACCCCCCCCCCCCCCCCCCCCCGAATAAGAGATTATTATTGAGAAATTTTAAAAAAATTATAATGAATTAAGTAGTGTTTATATATCGTCCTTATCTTTAATTGTGTGGGAGGGACAGGATTCGCTTCTGTTTATTTATACAGTTTATGATTGGCCGCCACCAGCACTGGTTTTGCCTATTACAATGACCATTCAAAATTTGCATTGGTCCTGAACCACCAACCCGACGCACCCCTGCAAGTGTATGGAGGCACCCCGGGGTGCCACAGCACACAGTTTGGGAACCACTGCAGTAATGATTGATCCTCCATCCCCTGAACCGCTCTAGGCGGAATCATTCTTTACAATGCATGAAGTGACCTCTCCCAGCAGTCGTAGAGGACTGCAAGTCTCAGCATGTCATTGGTGGGGCATCCTGGCATCTACTGGCAGTTAGAGAACCGAAATATCAGTAGATATATATATATATATATTCCAAAATAAGGATCACACTTGCCTTCATCCAATATCAGTTGCCGAGGTGTCAGCTCAGGTGTCCCAGAAAATCCAGTAAACCAATATATCTTTTGAAAGAATGAGGACACTCACCGGTTCCTTTTAATCCATCAAATCATACTAAAGTGCATAGGAGGAGATAGTGGGGGCCTTGGATAAGGTCGGATGGCAGCCCGAAACGTTGGCCCATGGCCCACTGTCATGCACTTTGCACTTTAGTATGATTTGATGGATTAAAAGGAACGCTCGTTAATGCAGAAGACCGGTGAGTGTCCTCATTCTTTCTAAAGAGATATATATATATATATTTATAATATGTGCCTCCGTAAAGACAAATGTGTCAAATCCCAGCATCTACAAGCAAGGTAAATATTATTATCATAAATACATTTAAAATAAAGTTGGACAAACATTTATTTATTAAAAACATCCAGGGGTTCAAATAAGAATCACAACCTGTCTTTACAAATATCAGAATACACTATACAACAAGGGACAAGCTATTAAAACCTAGGTTGATCTCGATGGACGCAAGTCTTTATTCATCCTTAACTACTATGTGACTATATTTGTGGATCTGCAATTAGGGGGGGGGGGGGATATAATTCCGTGAAGGTCGATGTCTGATTTCTGACAACTGCTGACATGTGAGTGACAGGTGCACTCCCTGCAGATGTCTCCGCTCTGCTCCCAATCGTTAACCCTTTGAATTCCATGAAGGGTTTGGGAAAACAGGACACGTTAAGGACGTCCAGAGTTAAGAATCAGTTTGCCCATCCGCCACTTGCGCTGACAGGATCCCGTCTGTAGTCAACCCGAGGAATCCTCTGCGGAAACAGAGTGCAGGAGTTAGTACTGCTGGTAATATGTACAAAGGACCATAAGGTATCGATAGGACGGCAGTGTCGACTCTAGGACGACTCCATATGATCGATATCGACAAGGTCGGCACAGACCAAATGTGACAAGCAAAAATGACAGTAAGTGACACTTGGAAAGGTTGACATGATTTTTCTTTAAATTTTTGGGAATTTTTTGCATATTTTTCCATTCAAGGTAGCGAAGCGAGGCACCTAACCTCAAGCACGGCGAGCAAGGTGAGTCATGCAGGAAGATGCTGTACACTAATCTGGGGTCCATGTGATGAAATCTACAATTGGACACCAAAAAAGAAGTATGTCGACCTTTTTTTTCTGTGGACCCTTTTCATGTTGACCCTTTGCTTTTATTGACCTTTTGGCTGTGCTGACAATTTGGTGTCGACGTAAGTGTGACATAAGTGAAGTAGGCATCAGTGTGGTGAGATGCCATTTATATAACGCTGGAGAAAGCGGCGCTGGGCAGCCTGGTGTTACCGTGGGGAACATCTTCCACCTATAAGCAGGTATACTGGATGCTTCTATAATGTGCAACAATCAATAAATCAAAATAAATTCTAGTAGCGTCAGTAGACAATGGGATATTCATAACAGCGCACACTGCAATGAAGAAATGGGTACAAATCATGATCTTTAAGTGGCGAACGGAATTTAAAACACATCCGAAAAGCTTTTATTGGAGGCTCTGATACACCAGACAGCACCAATTGGTGACAGCAGTGTTTGTAAACCTCTATGCATCCATGTCCCAGTGCACACAGTCTTCCAGCGCACACCCTTACTGTGCTTGGCCTATGTAGTAATGCCCCTCCCAGATGCAGGCTGATATCAGCGTCAGAGAATATAGGGGAGTATTTCCAGTTACTTACAAAGATTTTCTGAGGTCCGTCTTCTTCTGTTGTGCCATAATCTGGCAGGGGTCTGGGGTCACCATACGCTGAGGACCGATTGTCTCCAGGATGGCTACAAACAGAAGACAATTGTTCTAGACACACGATAGAAGGGTCTGTAGAGTATTGTTATCCTGGCTTGTTCATGTTCCCAACATTTCTCCATTAGTTAACATATTATAAAAGGATTAGACAGCAATAGTGAGGCTGATAATTATAGTTATTATATTACCTATATAACAAAATCCTCACCTCTATGGGGGAGAATTCAAGTGTTTTGAATGGTGGTCACTGTATGCTACCCGACTGACAATTGAAGTGATCCTGCGTTCAATTTAAGATCCCTTATATATTGGGATCAGGTAATAAAAATGACTTTACAGGATGTGGGCAAACAAACCCTTTCTGGCATGTACTGAAGTAACCCTAATACGCAGGGTGTGAGGTTACACAGCTCTTCAGTCTACTCACGCTGATGTAACTACTCACAGGACACAGATCAGAACCTCCCCTTATTTTATCTGTTTTGACATAAAACAACTATTTCTATGATAGCTGAGAGCTTCCAAATTGATGACAATATATTTGTTAGATTAAATACAATTTAGGGGCTATTTGAACGTATGATTTCAGAAAGGAGGTATCTCACCAATTCTATATCATATTGCAGTCATACACAAAAAATATCTTAAATAATGGAGATTAAGGTGCAAATGCCATATACTAGTTAGTTATTACACAGGGGAAGTTAACCACAGCTTTTTTAAGTTAAAAGTTACATGGGCAGTGCTAATGTGATCCCAGATTGAAGAGATTCGGGTGACATATTCCATGAGGTGTGGGGACTAGATGAAATAAAGTACCCCCATGCACAGAGCGGACAGCACCTCTTCCTATACATGCCCCAGGATTCATCTGGCCTCACATATGTACTGTAATCCTGACAAGGAGATGGTCATGATTGAGTCACGGATGTTCATCCTTGTGTTGCTTATTTCAGATTTCCCTTAATGGAAATTGCAGCTATAATAACCCCCATTATGTAGTTCTGATAGCGACTTACCGCCAGGTAAGACTGATACCCACCTTAATCTGCTCGGGTAAGCTGGCGTGGGTTTTTTCACTACCTGTGCATAGATGTTAGCCTTAATCAGATAAGAGATAAGAACACTTGATAAATAGGTTTGCGATACAGAATACATTACAAAATGTTAGGTTACAAAAAACAGCAAAATTAGGTGCATGGCGCACGCTCTCCTTGCTTTGAGGTCACTGGGTGACACTGAATGCAGCAAACCATCACCCTCTATCTGCAAGGTAATTGCAAACAAGGTCATAAGCACTGGCATCGCGTGTGTTGGACATGGGCAGCCGGGGTCCACACCGCACACCCTGCACCTATTTTTTTCTTTTGCTGAGGCCATGGTGCAGTAGGTCAGTATGCAGCCAGATAAGGCCATGGTGCAGTAGGTCAGTGTACAGCCAGATAAGGCCATGGTGCAGTAGGTCAGTGTGCAGCGAGATAAGGCCATGGTGCAGTAGGTCAGTGTACAGCCAGATAAGGCCATGGTGCAGTAGGTCAGTGTACAGCGAGATAAGGCCATGGTGCAGTAGGTCAGTGTGTAGCCAGATAAGGCCATGGTGCAGTAGGTCAGTGTGCAGCGAGATAAGGCCATGGTGCAGTAGGTCAGTGTGCAGCGAGATAAGGCCATGGTGCAGTAGGTCAGTGTGCAGCGAGATAAGGCCATGGTGCAGTAGGTCAGTGTGCAGCCAGATAAGGCCATGGTGCAGTAAGTTGGTGTGCAGCCACGTAAGGCCATGATGCAGTAGGTTGGTGTGCAGCCACGTAAGGCCATGATGCAGTAGGTCTGTCTGTGAACAGGTAAGGCCATGATGCAGTAGGTCAGTGCACGGCCAGATAAGACCATGGTGCAGTAGGTCAGTGCACGGCCAGATAAGGCCATGGTGCAGTAGGTCAGTGCACGGCCAGATAAGGCCATGGTGCAGTAGGTCAGTGTGCAGCCAGATAAGGCCATGGTGCAGTAGGTCAGTACGTAGCCAGATAAGGCCATGGTGCAGTAGGTCAGTGCACAGCCAGGTAAGGCCATGGTGCAGTAGGTCAGTGTGCAGCCAGGTAAGGCCATGGTGCAGTAGGTCAGTGTGCAGCCAGATAAGGCCATGGTGCAGTAGGTCAGTGTGCAGCCAGGTAAGGCCATGGTGCAGTAGGTCAGTGTGTAGCCAGATAAGGCCATGGTGCAGTAGGTCAGTACGTAGCCAGATAAGGCCATGGTGCAGTAGGTCAGTGTGTAGCCAGATGAGGCCATGGTGCAGTAGGTCAGTGTGCAGCCAGGTGAGGCCATGGTGCAGTAGGTCAGTGTGCAGCCAGGTAACGCCATGGTGCAGTAGGTCAGTGTGCAGCCAGATAAGGCCATGGTGCAGTAGGTCAGTGTGTGGCCAGATAAGGCCATGGTGCAGTAGGTCAGTGTGTAGCCAGATAAGGCCATGGTTCAGTAGGTCAGTGTGCAGCCAGGTAAGGCCATGGTGCAGTAGGTCAGTGTGCAGCCAGATAAGGCCATGGTGCAGTAGGTCAGTGTGCAGCCAGGTAAGGCCATGGTGCAGTAGGTCAGTGCACGGCCAGATAAGGCCATGGTGCAGTAGGTCAGTGTGCAGCCAGATAAGGCCATGGTGCAGTAGGTCAGTGTGCAGCCAGGTGAGGCCATGGTGCAGTAGGTCAGTGTGCAGCCAGGTAAGGCCATGGTGCAGTAGGTCAGTGCACGGCCAGATAAGGCCATGGTGCAGTAGGTCAGTGTGTAGCCAGGTAAGGCCATGGTGCAGTAGGTCAGTGTGTAGCCAGGTAAGGCCATGGTGCAGTTGGTCAGTGTGCAGCCAGGTAAGGCCATGGTGCAGTTGGTCAGTGTGCAGCCAGGTAAGGCCATGGTGCAGTAGGTCAGTGCGCAGCCAGATAAGGCCATGGAGCAGTAGGTTGGTGCGCAGCTATGTAAGGCCATGGTGCAGTAGGTTGGTGCGCAGCTATGTAAGGACATGGTGCAGTAGGTTGGTGCGCAGCTATGTAAGGCCATGGTGCAGTAGGTTGGTGCGCAGCTATGTAAGGCCATGGTGCAGTAGGTTGGTGCGCAGCTATGTAAGGCCATGGTGCAGTAGGTTGGTGCGCAGCTATGTAAGGCCATGGTGCAGTAGGTTGGTGCGCAGCTATGTAAGGCCATGGTGCAGTAGGTTGGTGCGCAGCTATGTAAGGTCTGGAACTGTTTGTTCCTGTGTAGTATCACCCATGTATCTTTATCCTCACCTAGTTACAGCGTTAGATGTCTATGCGGTACAGCCTGGAGAGGCCACCAGCGGCTGTATATCAGTACATAATAGTGCGCTGGCTGCCACTTACAGAGTGTTGGTCACTGGTGCCATAGTCCCGCTGAGGCAGCGATCTGGGTTCAACGTACGCTGATGGAGGTATGTCTCCATAATGGCTAAAAAGAGAAGACACAATCCTGGTAAATCTCCTACAACATTTCCTCATCAGTGTCGTTAACTTGTTCTACATACACGTGTGTCTCCCCACTGTACACTGACACCACGATCACACACATGTATGACTGCCTTCCCAATACCATCACATACATACACGTGTGTCTCCCCACTGTACACTGACACCACGATCACACACATATGTATGACTGCCTTCCCAATACCATCACATACATACACGTGTGTCTCCCCACTGTACACTGACACCACGATCACACACATGTATGACTGCCTTCCCAATACCATCACATACATACACGTGTGTCTCCCCACTGTACACTGGCACCACGATCACACACATGTAAACTGCCTTCCCAATACCATCACATACATACAAGTGTGTCTCCCCACTGTACACTGACACCACGATCACACACATGTATGACTGCCTTCCCAATACCATCACATACATACACGTGTGTCTCCCCACTGTACACTGACACCACGGTCACACACATGTAAACTGCCTTCCCAATACCATCACATACATACACGTGTGTCTCTTCATTGTACACTGACACCACGATCACACACATGTATGACTGCCTTCCGAATACCATCACATACATACACGTGTGTCTCTCCACTGTACACTGACACCACGATCACACACATGTATGACTGCCTTCCCAATACCATCACATACATACACGTGTGTCTCCACTGTACACTGACACCACGATCACACACATGTATGACTGCCTTCCCAATACCATCACATACATACACGTGTGTCTCTCCACTGTACACTGACACCACGATCACACACATGTATGACTGCCTTCCCAATACCATCACATACATACACGTGTGTCTCCACTGTACACTGACACCGCGATCACACACATGTATGACTGCCTTCATAATACCATCACATACATACACGTGTGTCTCCCCACTGTACACTGACACCGCGATCACACACATGTATGACTGCCTTCATAATACCATCACATACATACACGTGTGTCTCCCCACTGTACACTGACACCACGATCACACACATGTATGACTGCCTTCCCAATACCATCACATACATACACGTGTGTCTCCACTGTACACTGACACCGCGATCACACACATGTATGACTGCCTTCATAATACCATCACATACATACACGTGTGTCTCCCCACTGTACACTGACACCACGATCACACACATGTATGACTGCCTTCCCAATACCATCACATACATACACGTGTGTCTCCCCACTGTACACTGACACCACGATCACACACATGTATGACTGCCTTCCCAATACCATCACATACATACACGTGTGTCTCCACTGTACACTGACACCACAATCACACACATGTATGACTGCCTTCCCAATACCATCACATACATACACGTGTGTCTCTCCATTGTACACTGACACCACGATCACACACATGTATGACTGCCTTCCCAATACCATCACATACATACACGTGTGTCTCCCCACTGTACACTGACACCACGATCACGCACATGTATGACTGCCTTCCCAATACCATCACATACATACACGTGTGTCTCCACTGTACACTGACACCACGATCACACACATGTATGACTGCCTTCCCAATACCATCACATACATACACGTGTGTCTCTCCATTGTACACTGACACCACGATCACACACATGTATGACTGCCTTCCCAATACCATCACATACATACACGTGTGTCTCTCCACTGTACACTGACACCACGATCACACACATGTATGACTGCCTTCCCAATACCATCACATACATACACGTGTGTCTCTCCACTGTACACTGACACCACGATCACACACATGTATGACTGCCTTCCGAATACCATCTCTCCCATGTGTCTCTCCAGCATCACCCCCTGTCTGTCTCTCCCATGTGTCTCTCCAGCATCTCCCCCTGTCTGTCTCTCCCATAAGTCTCTCCAGCATCTCCCCCTGTCTGTCTCTCCCATGTGTCTCTCCAGCATCACCCCCTGTCTGTCTCTCCCATGAGTCTCTCCAGCATCACCCCCTGTCTGTCTCTCCCATGTGTCTCTCCAGCATCACCCCTGTCTGTCTCTCCCATGAGTCTCTCCAGCATCACCCCCTGTCTGTCTCTCCCATGTGTCTCTCCAGCATCACCCCCTGTCTGTCTCTCCCATGTGTCTCTCCAGCATCACCCCGTCTGTCTCTCCAGCATCACCCCCTGTCTGTCTCTCCCATGTGTCTCTCCAGCATCACCCCCTGTCTGTCTCTCCCATGTGTCTCTCCAGCATCACCCCTGTCTGTCTCTCCCATGAGTCTCTCCAGAATCACCCCCTGTCTGTCTCTCCCATGTGTCTCTCCAGCATCACCCCTGTCTGTCTCTCCCATGAGTCTCTCCAGCATCACCCCTGTCTGTCTCTCCCATGAGTCTCTCCAGCATCACCCCCTGTCTGTCTCTCCCATGTGTCTCTCCAGCGTCACCCCCTGTCTGTCTCTCCCATGTGTCTCTCCAGCATCACCCCCTGTCTGTCTCTCCAGCATCACCCCCTGTCTGTCTCTCCCATGTGTCTCTCCAGCATCACCCCTGTCTGTCTCTCCCATGAGTCTCTCCAGAATCACCCCCTGTCTGTCTCTCCCATGTGTCTCTCCAGCATCACCCCCTGTCTGTCTCTCCCATGTGTCTCTCCAGCATCACCCCCTGTCTGTCTCTCCAGCATCACCCCCTGTCTGTCTCTCCCATGTGTCTCTCCAGCATCACCCCCTGTCTGTCTCTCCCACGTGTCTCTCCAGCATCACCCCCTGTCTGTCTCTCCCATGTGTCTCTCCAGCATCACCCCCTGTCTGTCTCTCCAGCATCACCCCCTGTCTGTCTCTCCCATGTGTCTCTCCAGCATCTCCCCCTGTATGTCTCTCCCATGTGTCTCTCCAGCATCACCCCCTGTCTGTCTCTCCCATGTGTCTCTCCAGCATCACCCCCTGTCTGTCTCTCCAGCATCACCCCCTGTCTGTCTCTCCCATGTGTCTCTCCAGCATCACCCCCTGTCTGTCTCTCCCACGTGTCTCTCCAGCATCACCCCCTGTCTGTCTCTCCCATGTGTCTCTCCAGCATCACCCCCTGTCTGTCTCTCCAGCATCACCCCCTGTCTGTCTCTCCCATGTGTCTCTCCAGCATCACCCCCTGTCTGTCTCTCCCATGTGTCTCTCCAGCATCACCCCCTGTCTGTCTCTCCCATGTGTCTCTCCAGAATCACCCCCTGTCTGTCTCTCCCATGTGTCTCTCCAGCATCACCCCCTGTCTGTCTCTCCCATGTGTCTCTCCAGCATCACCCCGTCTGTCTCTCCCATGTGTCTCTCCAGCATCACCCCCTGTCTGTCTCTCACATGAGTCTCTCCAGCATCACCCCCTGTCTGTCTCTCCCATGTGTCTCTCCAGCATCACCCCCTGTCTGTCTCTCCCATAAGTCTCTCCAGCATCTCCCCCTGTCTGTCTCTCCCATGTGTCTCTCCAGCATCACCCCCTGTCTGTCTCTCCCATAAGTCTCTCCAGCATCTCCCCCTGTCTGTCTCTCCCATGTGTCTCTCCAGCATCACCCCCTGTCTGTCTCTCCCATGTGTCTCTCCAGCATCACCCCCTGTCTGTCTCTCCCATGTGTCTCTCCTGCATCACCCCCTGTCTGTCTCTCCAGCATCACCCCCTGTCTGTCTCTCCCATGTGTCTCTCCAGCATCACCCCCTGTCTGTCTCTCCCATGTGTCTCTCCAGAATTTCCCCCTGTCTGTCTCTCCCATGTGTCTCTCCAGCATCACCCCCTGTCTGTCTCTCCCATGTGTCTCTCCAGCATCACCCCCTGTCTGTCTCTCCAGCATCACCCCCTGTCTGTCTCTCCAGCATCACCCCCTGTCTGTCTCTCCCATGTGTCTCTCCAGCATAACCCCCTGTCTGTCTCTCCCATGTGTCTCTCCAGCATCACCCCCTGTCTGTCTCTCCCATGTGTCTCTCCAGCATCACCCCCTGTCTGTGTCTCCCATGTGTCTCTACAGCATCACCCCCTGTCTGTCTCTCCCATGTGCCTCTCCAGCATCACCCCCTGTCTGTCTCTCCCATGTGCCTCTCCAGCATCACCCCCTGTCTGTCTCTCCCATGAGTCTCTCCAGCATCACCCCCTGTCTGTCTCTCCAGCATCACCCCCTGTCTGTCTCTCCCATGTGTCTCTCCAGCATCACCCCCTGTCTGTCTCTCCCATGTGTCTCTCCAGCATCACCCCCTGTCTGTCTCTCCCATGTGTCTCTCCAGCATCACCCCCTGTCTGTCTCTCCCATGAGTCTCTCCAGCATCACCCCCTGTCTGTCTCTCCCATGTGTCTCTCCAGCATCACCCCCTGTCTGTCTCTCCCATGTGTCTCTCCAGCATCACCCCCTGTCTGTCTCTCCCATGTGTCTCTCCAGCATCACCCCCTGTCTGTCTCTCCAGCATCACCCCCTGTCTGTCTCTCCCATGTGTCTCTCCAGCATCACCCCCTGTCTGTCTCTCCCATGTGTCTCTCCAGCATCACCCCCTGTCTGTCTCTCCCATGTGTCTCTCCAGCATCACCCCCTGTCTGTCTCTCCCATGTGTCTCTCCAGCGTCACCCCCTGTCTGTCTCTCCAGCATCACCCCCTGTCTGTCTCTCCCATGTGTCTCTCCAGCATCACCCCCTGTCTGTCTCTCCCATGTGTCTCTCCAGCATCACCCCCTGTCTGTCTCTCCAGCATCACCCCCTGTCTGTCTCTCCCTGTGTGTGAGAGATGGTGTACATCAGCTGTGGCGTCAGCCGCTGTTACAGCGCACAGAGGAACACAGCTGCAGCCAGTCCCATAATGTGATAGTCCTCACGTGCAGGGCCTCATACGATGCTCACCTTACTCTACCTGGGTCCCCCTGCGGATTCCTCAGCACTTGTGCACGGTGATCAGCCTGGATGATGAGGAGGAAACACCATTATATTACACAAACAGCAATAGTGAGCGGCGGGTGCACATCTCCCTGGCTTCCGGGGATGCCGGAGGGCGCTGAAAGGTGGCGGTGGTGGGGTACACTTCTTTATCTTGGCCTGAGCTATTCATAGGGCCCAGGAGGATCCCATGTCCCAATGCCCCCCCCCCTCCTATTACCATGGGGCCTGGAAGGGATTCGGTATGAAATCCCGACGGTGAAAATCCCGACAAGGACAAAATACCGACATATAGAATGTACAGGTGAAACTGTCAACATGACTTTGGGTCGACAGGTCGCGAGGTCGACATGGGTTTTTGCAGGTTTTTTACCCAAATGTCGACACAGTCGACATGGACACAGTTGGAGGTGAACCGCAGCCGCTCGCATCGCTCGCTTCTCTCGCAATGCTTCGGGCACGGTGCCTCGCTGAGCTCGGCACACTATTTTATTCTCCCACGACGCCCTAGTGCAGGGCTGGGCAAGGCACCGGAGCGCCCCAGGCGAGTCGGGGTGGGGGCGCCCCGGTGCCGGGGGGGGGGGGTGGGGGTGGTACCTGTGAAAAAACGAAAAACGTGCGTCCCCGGCGTCCCTGCTGAGTGCTGGTGCGTGCTAGTTATTTTCTATTCACTGTAGGGACCCCGCCGGCCGCGGCCAGCTTACACACAATAACAGCGCCGCAGGTTCCCCCGGCGGCACGGACACCCCTGCACGCACCAGCACTCAGCAGGGACGCCGGGGACGCACGTTTTTTCACAGGTACCGTTCGCTAAATGCTGGGGTTGAGGGCGAACTGCCGCCCTCCAGGTGCCGGCGTCCTAGGCAAATGCCTAGAGCTGCCTAATGGTGGCGCCGGCCCTGCCCAGGATGCTTTGCATTAGTTTTGCTATGTGGCCATGCTGAAACTGATGCAAGGCATGCTGGGATGTGTAGTTCATCAACATCTGGAGGGCCGGTTTTGCCCAGCCCTGCCCTAGTGGATGGTAGGGCATGAAATACCACCTGTCGGCACGTCGGGTCAAAAAACTGTGAAAATACCCATGTCGACCATGTGACAAGTCATGTTGACAGTTTCGACTGTACATTCTATATGTCGGTATTTTGACCTTGTCGGGATTTTAAATGTCGGGATTTTGACCTTGTCGGTATTATGACCCATTCGAGATTTTGACCATCGGGATTTTGACTGCATCCCCCTGGAAGATATGTTGGCTTGCGCAGTGCAAGTAGGGAGGGAGGGAGGGAGTAAAAGGATGGGTCCTGCGGCTGCCCAGTTGCTAGGGGAGTGCTGGGCAACCCCCGAAAATGATAAAAATGGGAGTTGTGGCGCTGAATGACCACGCCTTTGGCGCAGCAGGTCGCCAATTCAGAATAGAAAATGTTTGTAAGTAGCCTTGGAGAGAGGTAAAGTATCAATCAGCTCCTACCGATCATGTTACAGGCTGTGGCATAAGCTGGTTGGTATTTACATTTCTCTCTGCGGGGCTCAGTACATAGACCCCCATCCAGGTGCCGTGTGGACCTCTCAGATGTAGAGATTACCGGAGGGAAACAACAGTAACAATCCTCTGCCCATTGTCTGTAGGAGTAATACGAGGAATCGCAGGTAACCCAGATGAATTGTGCAGCGCTCAGGAGCTGGGGAGAAAGTGCTGGGGGTGGGGGGGCTGTGTGCTGTTTTGCCATTAAGCTAATTGCACCAATTAACAACAAGATGTCCTGTGTAACTAAACACCAGGTTCTGCTTTTGTGTCAGAGCAATCTCACTAATGAGTCCATAGACACAGAACAATGGACCCGTTTGCTAATTTAGCTTACCAAGGTGTTTTCATAAGGTAAAGTATAATTAAACATCTCGTTACCTCAAATGGCGAATGTGCCGGTGCCTCGGACACAAAGGCGCGATTGTAGTGGGAGTTAGTTGCCTGTCGCTCTGACTTTGACCTGAAACACAAAAGCACGAGAGATAAGAGACGACTATACGCGGGTCCCACGCCCGTTATACCTGTACTGCGGCCTACAACATACTGCTGCGCGGGGCTGCCATCAGTATTTGTGGGGTCCGGGACTGACAAAATAGGCAGCATCCCCCCTCTAGTCCTCTGTGAACTTATGACAAATTACTGATAGACTCCACTCCTGGGCCCCCTTTCTGTCCAGGCCCCTTTCTGTAAGGGTTCGGTATGGGAGTCTCGGCAGCTCCCCCTGATGGTGAACCCGAATAAGTCTCCCAAGGTGAGGGATGTCTATCCACTATAGATGGTGGAGTACCGACTACTTTTTGAATCGATGGGGGAGTACTAGATGGTTTGCCACCATCGATGATATGGAGCTACCGATTTCATTTTTTTCTTCCTTCATGGTGTGGAGACCCCTCAATACCTACAATGCCCAGTACCCGGGTTGTGATTGGCCGTAGCTCATTGCACACTAAAGCAGGGGTGACCATCGGAGGGTGCAACTATCGCTGGTTACCTTGCAGATGGTTTCACACCTTTGAGAGCATCCATTAATGGTACCATCGATGGTGACCCACCGATAGCCATCCCTAATCCAGATATTACATATTACAGAGAAAACGGGTTACTATACTATCACAGCTTGTTCCATAAAATGCCTCGTTACTGACTTACGGCGGCTCTTTCGTAGTCTTGCTCTTTGATGTTGTCTTGTAGCAGTGGATGATCTGCGCGGTGACAGCCACAATAAAGGCCAGCGCCACGGCCGGTAACACAGCGATTATGACCAGGTCCTGCGTACTCCACAGATAATCACACTTGGGGCCCATGTACCAGTAATCTGTATTTGGGCCTTTATAGTATGGACAACTGGAGAGGGACAAAGCAAATAGTTATCATGTCAATGTGTCCGTCACAGGCGATCTGAGAGTGATCGGGCGTCAAACAATACAATGGGCTGGCATTAATGTTATGGAGCAATCAGATGGTTCCCAGGGACTGGGTGTTATGGCTGGCTGGGGTCCCTGCTATCCAGTGTGCTATCATGCTGTTTGGGCGCACAGGCGCATCCTCAGACGCCTGCTGTGTCTCTACACATTTTATGCCAGGCACATAGGGGGTTATTCTAGTTCACTCAGAAAGGCCTTTCAGAGTGAATCAGAATAACCCCCATTGTGCGACAGAAACTTATCCTACTTATTCTAGGCTGCTGAACAGTTTTGACTCGAGGGGGGGAATTTACTAAAATGAATATTCTACTTCACATGTGGTGTTGCTATGGGCAACCAATCAGATCTTGTCTACTATCTTCAATCTAGATGGTGCTAAATAAATAATAAGTAGATTCTTATTGGTTGCCCACAGCAACATCGCATGTGAAGTAGAATACACAGACGATCGGGACGGAGGTGGTGGAAATACTGGCGCTAAAACCCCAACTAGTGGCCACAACACTGGTGCCAGAATCTCAAAATCAGTGGAGTTGCCGATGCAGGAATCCCAACAGCCAGCATCCTAACAGCCGGCACCCCAACAGCCAGCACCCCAACAGCGGGCCTCACAACAGTCAGCATCCCAACAGCGGGCATCCCAACAGCCGGCATCCCAACAGCCGGCACCCCAACAGCCGGCATACCAACAGCCGGCATCCCAACAGCGGGCATCCCAACAGCGGGCATCCCAACAGCCGGCATCCCAACAGCCGGCATCCCAACAGCCGGCATCCCAACAGCCGGCATGCCAACAGCCGGCATGCCAACAGCCGGCACCCCAACAGCCGGCACCCCAACAGCGGGCACGCCAACAGCGGGCATCCCAACAGCCGGCATCCCAACAGCCGGCATGCCAACAGCGGGCATCCCAACAGCGGGCATGCCAACAGCCGGCATCCCAACAGCCGGCATCCCAACAGCCGGCATCCCAACAGCCAGCATCCCAACAGCCAGCATCCCAACAGCCGGCATGCCAATTCCAACTCCGGGGGCTGTATTGTTAGACTGGGAGGGGTATTAGGTTTAGGCACTAGGCTGATATTTATACCCCTCTTAATTAAAAAATCTAGTTCACATGATGAACAGGCAATCCCACATTTCAAAAGACCATAACAAATAGTAAATGCTTTACTTTTGTAGAGAGCAGAAGACAAACCTGAATCTAATGGTACAGTATATGGTACGGTATATGGTACGGTATATGGTACGGTATATGGTGCGGTATATGGTGCGGTATATGGTACGGTATATGGTACAGTATATGGTACAGTATATGGTACGGTATATGGTACGGTATATGGTACAGTATATGGTACGGTATATGGTACGGTATATGGTACGGTATGTGGTACGGTATATGGTACGGTATATGGTACGGTATATGGTACAGTATATGGTACAGTATATGGTACAGTATATGGTACGGTATATGGTACGGTATATGGTATGGAATATGGTACGGTATGTGGTACGGTATGTGGTACGGTATATGGTACGGTATATGGTACAGTATATGGTACAGTATATGGTACAGTATGTGGTACAGTATATGGTACAGTATATGGTACGGTATGTGGTACAGTATGTGGTACAGTATGTGGTACAGTATATGGTACAGTATATGGTACAGTATATGGTACGGTATATGGTACAGTATATGGTACGGTATATGGTACAGTATATGGTACAGTATATGGTACGGTATATGGTACGGTATATGGTACGGTATATGGTACAGTATATGGTACAGTATGTGGTACAGTATGTGGTACAGTATGTGGTATGGTATATGGTACAGTATATGGTACAGTATATGGTACGGTATATGGTACAGTATATGGTACAGTATATGGTACAGTATGTGGTACGGTATGTGGTACATTATGTGGTACAGTATATGGTGCGGTATATGGTGCAGTATGATACGGTATATGGTACAGTATGTGGTACAGTATGTGGTACGGTATATGGTACAGTATATGGTACGGTATGTGGTACGGTATGTGGTACGGTATGTGGTACGGTATATGGTACAGTATGTGGCTATCCCAAAAATGAGGTTAGTTAGGAAATGGTGGTTTTTCTTTATTTTGAAATTTAAAAATATCAGTCAGGGCATTTCCGCCGGACAACAGAGGATCCTCTTCTATACCTCTGTTTGTCTGACTATATCCTTTGGCCCATAGAGGACGCACTAATGCAATGTGGACTAACAACGAGAACATGGAAACCTGTTCGGCTGAGTTCCAGCAACTGGAAGCCCAATGTGATCTGAAACCAGGGCCAGAGCTACCACTAGGCAACTTTAGGCAGCTGCCTAGGGCGCAGGCCAATAGAGGGCGCCACTTAATTCCCCAACATTTTATTATGATGATTTTTGTGGCATCCACGTTTCACCCAGCACCCAGAAACAGATATTCAGCGATGTGGGCAGAGAGAGGGAGAGGAGAAGGCAGCGGGCAGCCGGGATAGGAGAGAGAGGAAAGGTATACTGTACTGCAGCAATCTGCGGTCCTTCAGCCACCCTCCCGTCCACCCCTTATCAGTAGCAGCTCCAGTCCTCCGTCGTCAATATCGCCCATCAATCTCATAGCAGCAGCGCAGAGTCCTTTATACGATCTGCGCGCCCCTTAGCAGAGGCAGCGCCGCTGTCATCAGTCACACCTGCCCGTTCCGCAGCAGCAGCAGCGTCCTCCTTTAAACCGTCAGTGCACCCTAGCAGCAGCGGCGCAGCCGTCGTCAGTGCCGCCTTCCCGTCTTTCAGCAGCAGCAGCGTCAATCCGGCTGCCAGCTGATTGAAGTAACAGAGGCCCGGAAACAGGGTGGTCCATGTTCGGGCAGGCAGACTTGGCCAGTGAGTGTATAGTTGTCATTTTTATAAAATCCATCAGGCCTGTGAAGGGGGGGGGGGGGGGGGGGTGGGGGGGGTGGGGGTGTTCGGGGGGGCGCAGCTGGCAACAGTTTTGCCTAGGGTGCAACAAAACCTTGCACGGCCCTGTCTGAAACACGTCATTTTGCGTTCCAAACACTGGAAATGCGTCCTGTTTTACGCTCCAAATACGGGAAGTCCGTAGGAAATGCCTGGACTCTGATATTTTTAACTTTCAAAATAAAAAATCACCATTTCCTAGCCTAGTTTTTGGCATAGCCATATACTGTACCATTAGGTGCAGGTTTGTCTTCTGCTCTCTACAAAAGTAAAACATTTACTATTTGTTATGATCTTTAGAAATGTTTATCATGTGAACTAGAGTTTTATTAAGAGGGGTATAAATATCACCCTGGCTGTGTCCACTACACGCCTTGAAAATGCTGTGATAAAGACAGCGAAATGCGTTGGTGCAGGAGACCAACCAGCCAGCCGATGCCACCCACATCATAGAGAGGACAATGGGGCCACAGCATCTAGTCCACAGATCTTCTCCAGCGGTCTTTCACTTACCAGGACATTATAAACCACCGTGGATTATAGGAACCCAGCATTCCTCCAATCTGGCCACATTTAAATGGTTGCTCTCCATAGATTTCACAACAGCCATACTAATCTAAAGATTGTTTTTAGCATTGATCGATTTACATTGTTCTTATGTTAATAAATATTTGAATTTATATTTAAAAGCATTTCAGACAATCCCACCTACTAATTTGTGTCTGCACGTATTGTCGTATTTCCCCTATAGAAGGGTTTGACTATCCGCTTCCCCCAGCAGCTGCTGCTATAGAACCAGATCACGAATTTCGTCCCATTGGTAATTGTCCTATATTGGGATTGTGTTTAGCAGGATGCCGCTGTTGGTCTCCTGACGCCATCATCCCGACCACCAGCCGCGCACACTGAGCCCCTTTCAACTTTATTTTAGGATGGAACTGATCTTGGGGCTATTTTACAATAGTGACATTATAAGTTTTCTGTAGAACCCACCATAGAGATCTCACCTGCAGAACGCCCGCTCGTCCTTACAGCTGCAGTCAATACCGCCATAGCAGAAGTCGCCCGTATCACCCATGCAGTGCCCGTAGTCTGGCACGCCCTCGCAGCTGGCTGCAGTTACAGAGAAGCACAAGGTCATGCACAGAATGGCGCATCATCACCATTATCATACGTTCCTGGGAAATGGGGCTCATTCACAATCAGGCATTTCTCTCTGTACATGAGCGCAGGTCAATGATGGTAAGTATGGGAGTGACACTGTCCTAGCTGCGGTCATACATACATCATACATACATCCAGCCCACTTACCTGAGAGGTGAGTCTGCGTCATTTATTTCTATCCCAGTCATGTTTCATTTGGGGATTGGATGAAAGTACGGTCCGGACTCCAGAACACTGGAGCGGTTACCTGCAGTGACCTGGGCTGCCGGGGAATTCTGTGCATATCCCCAGTGCAGGGAGATGTACAGTCCCCTCCGGACCCACAGCTGCGGCACTCGGCCATACAAAATAGCAGCTGTACGGCCGGAACTATCCGGTGTGCGGAACGTCAAACGGAACCGGCTCCCTACAGCGCCTTTTGCCAATTGGAGCTCTCTCCTGTCCCCATGTGGAGTCCCAGTTTGACTGACAGGAAGCCGGCGTTTGGGGGCGAAAACCTACCGTTTTGTGGCGTTTTCAGGCATTGGGATGGGTGGGATGGCAGCACTGACCACTTCCAGCCCGCATCAGTCGCAGATTAGTGGAAGCCTCAGAGCTACTCTGATTTTGGAACGTCGCCCCTATGCCGCGCGGGTGGAACATGTATGTCATGATGCGTGTGTGCGCCGGTGTGCGTCTGTGTCGCACCAGTAGACCATTAACATTACATTAGCCAGCAGCCCGGCACAGCCCGGTGTTCTGAGACAAACGGGCACAGCGGCTGTAATTCACTATAGTGGATGGGTGCCGTAGCTACGTAGCTCGGAGGTTTAGGGGCCTAGACACAGTTATAAAGGTCCATGCTAATTTCCCAGATTTGGGTGGGATCTATTGCCAGCCTGTACTGTGTGACATCACACTGTCAGCGAGAGGAGTGTGTAGTGGGTGTTATAATGATGGGGGGGGCGCTGTGATGTCAACAGGAAACCACAACAATTTGTAACCGGCTCGTGGGTTCGCTGGTGTGGACCCAAGTGTGGGACCCCCTCCGTCAGTTGATCACAACCCCCCCCCCCCCCAACAGAGCACAGGTGAGCAGCCCAAAGGGACCCGATGATGAGATTTGTGCTGAATCACAATATTTTAGCCCCGCCTCTGCTATGCCACCTGAGAGTGCCCGCTAATGTGGCACAATATGGAGGGCACTGTAATGTATCATAATCTGCTCATTGTAACGGTATCTGGACTCATGATAGATTGACTCTAGGACGACAATCATAAAGACCACCACTATTAGTTAACAGTAAAAAGGTCGATAGACTCAAAAGGTCGACAGGGTCAAAAGGTCGACAACCAAAAGGTCGACACGGTCAAAATTTTGATGTGAAAAAGGTTGACATGCAGTTTTATACAAAATTTTGAGCTGACATGTGCCGACAGGTGGTATTTTATACCCTACCATCCACTACGGCGCGGAGGGAAAATATAACAGTGTGCCGAGCCCGCAGCGTGGCAAGAGGATGTGGTACACTTAGACGGTGTCCAGGTCGGCCAATGTTGACATAGACACCCCAAAAACATGAAAAACACATGTTGATCTTTTCCATGTTAAACTTTTTACTGTCTTCTTTTTTACCCTGTCGACCTTTTCACTCTCAACCTTTGGACCCTATTGACCTTTGGACTGTTGACCATATGACTGTAGATATAGACATTGTAGATCTAAAATGTTGCATAATAAGAACGGTGGCACTTTAATGTGGTACAATGCAAAAAAAATATATACACTATAGTGAACTGAAAACATTGTCATAATGTCAGTTGAGGACACTGTGTGGCGTAATGTGTACTGGCAGCTCTACAATGTGACATCATGTAGGGAATTATGGTGGTTTTTAAAATAAACTGGAGCTATGCGGCATATTACCTAGGGCACTACTATGTGACATGTTACCTAGGGCACTACTGTGTGGCATGTTACCTAGAGCACTACTATGTGGCATGTTACCTAGAGCACTACTGTGTGGCATGTTACCTAGGGCACTACTGTGTGGCATGTTACCTAGGGAACTACTGTGTGGCATGTTACCTAGGGCACTACTGTGTGGCATGTTACCTAGAGCACTACTGTGTGACATGTTACCTAGGGCACTACTGTGTGACATGTTACCTAGGGCACTACTGTGTGGCATGTTACCTAGAGCACTACTATGTGGCATGTTACCTAGAGCACTACTGTGTGGCATGTTACCTAGGGCACTACTGTGTGGCATGTTACCTAGGGAACTACTGTGTGGCATGTTACCTAGGGCACTACTGTGTGGCATGTTACCTAGAGCACTACTGTGTGACATGTTACCTAGGGCACTACTGTGTGACATGTTACCTAGGGCACTACTGTGTGGCATGTTACCTAGAGCACTACTATGTGGCATGTTACCTAGAGCACTACTGTGTGGCATGTTACCTAGGGCACTACTGTGTGGCATGTTACCTAGGGAACTACTGTGTGGCATGTTACCTAGGGCACTACTGTGTGGCATGTTACCTAGAGCACTACTGTGTGGCATGTTACCTAGGGAACTACTGTGTGGCATGTTACCTAGGGCACTACTTTGTGGCATGTTACCTAGGGCACTACTGTGTGGCATGTTACCTAGGGCACTACTGTGTGGCATGTTACCTAGGGCACTACTGTGTGGCATGTTACCTAGAGCACTACTGTGTGGCATGTTACCTAGAGCAGTACTGTGTGGCATGTTACCTAGAGCACTACTGTGTGGCATGTTACCTAGGGCACAACTGTGTGGCATATTACCTAGGGCACTACTATGTGGCATATTACCTAGGGCACAACTGTGTGGCATATTACCTAGGGCACTACTATGTGGCATATTACCTAGGGCACAACTGTGTGGCATATTACCTAGGGCACTACTGTGTGGCATGTTACCTAGGGCATTACTATGTGGCATGTTACCTAGGGCACAACTGTGTGGCATATTACCTAGGGCACTACTATGTGGCATGTTACCTAGGGCACTACTATGTGGCATGTTACCTAGGGCACTACTGTGTGGCATGTTACCTAGGGCACTACTGTGTGGCATGTTACCTAGAGCACTACTATGTGGCATATTACCTAGAGCACTACTGTGTGGCATGTTACCTAGAGCACTAATATATGGCATATTACCTAGAGCACTACTATGTGGCATGTTACCTAGGGCACTACTGTGTGGCATATTACCTAGGGCACTACTATGCCCTAGAGCACTACTGTGTGGCATGTTACCTAGGGCACTACTATGTGGCATGTTACCTAGGGCACTACTATGTGGCATGTTACCTAGGGCAGAACTGTGTGGCATATTACCTAGGGCACTACTATGTGCATATTACCTAGGGCACTACTGTGTGGCATATTACCTAGGGCACTACTAGGACATGTTCTGGGTGTGCCCCTGCTTGTGAGCACTTACAGTAACATCTGTAATGGGCCTCACTCACAGCTAGACTCCTGTAGTTACTAAGTATACCTTCACGCTGCTAAAATACATAGATGTTTTGTATTTAAGCCCCAGAACCTGTTGTATATGTGTCTGCCTACTGATCTGCGGGCGTTTGCAAATGCACAAACATACCATTATTACCCTTGGCCTGCATTCAAATGCCCTTTAGTTCCCAAGTCCCATCTCTACAGATGCGGGCCAGCATAAGTGCCGGATTAACGCGCCTCAGTTTTATGGGTGATATTTCTGCTATGTAGTCTGGCCCAGTGATCCCTCTGCACATTGCCATGTGCTTAGCTTGTAATAGAGGTGGTCCAATACTCATATAGGAGTGGAATGGTGAATGGGAACACTCAGAGAAATATGGCAGCATGTGATAACCAACATATGAATGAATCTCTGAGCTGCTTAGCATTTTAAGAAGGGAAATAAGGGCAGCAAGCTATCACTTTGATATACCGCCAAGTTACCCCATCACAATAAACCAATAAGGGTGATCTTACGCTGTCCAGCTGCCATCGCCACCAAGGTGCATATCAGCGCAGAGAAGAGACGGTATCTCCGGGAAGGCATCGTGTCCAAGCCGAACCACACACAGCACTAAGCGGCTTCTTCCTCCTCCTCATCATTAATTTAGCCCAAGTTACTGATTAACTGCGCTGATAATGTGGCTGCTATCAATCTTTGCACCGTGATGATTATAGCTTTTAATTGCACACAGATTTATATGTGATGTTATTTGGATTATTTCCTGCATCATAATTCATGGCAGGGATCACAGTGCACTGAGGCATGGTATGATATGTCGTCAGTCATAATGTTGGCATGAGAATGACGACATGGTCAGAACGTTGACATTGCACACTACCGATTAAAAGTTTGGAGTCACTTAGAATTTTCGGTACTTATGTAGTATCTGGGCTGCCGATTTCTAAATCGGGTCGAATCGGGCACATCGCATCGCATCGCATGCGACCATCGATGCGATGCGATGCGATGACCCGATTTTTCCATAGGAATCAATGTTAAAATGGACTGAGTCCATTTTAACATGGAATTCAATGGGAAAAAGGGGTCCTTTTCATACCCCTACTATCCAAGTGGGCATGGAGTTGGATATAAACCTGTGGCGAGCGTAGCGAGCCACCGAGCCCGAAGCGTGGCGAGCGTAGCGAGCCCCGCGAGGGGACACAGAATACCGGCCGCTCGCCACGCTTCGGGCTCGGTGGCTCGCTACGCTCGCCACAGGTTTATATCCAACTCCATGCCCACTTGGATAGTAGGGGTATGAAAAGGACCCCTTTTTCCCATTGAATTCCATGTTAAAATGGACTCAGTCCATTTTAACATTGATTCCTATGGAAAAATCGGGTCATCGCATCCGATGGTCGCATGCGATGCGATGCGATGCGATATCGCATCGCATCGCATCTGATTGTATGCCTTAACTTAAGGCATACAATCAAAAAATCGGCAGCCCAGATACTACATAAGTACCGAATTTTCTTTATTTCTGATAGAAAAGCACTGTGTTTTTTTTTCAATAAATATAACATTAAATGAATCAGAGATACACTCTACACATTGTTAATGTGGTACATGACTGTACTGGCTGCAAATGTCTGTTTTTTAAAGGAATATCTACATAGGTGTATTTTCCAGAAACCATCGCTCCAGTGTTCTAATGGTACATTGTGTTTGCTAATCGCGTTAGAAGACTAATGGATGTTTACAAAACCCTTGAAAACCCTTGTGCAATTATGTTAGCACAGCTGAAAATGGGTTTGCTCATTTGTGGCCAGAAAAAAAAGAGAACTTTCATGTGAAACCGTCTATTCTTGTTCTTTGAAATAAAGGCTATTCCATGCAAGAAATAGCCAAGAAACTGAACATTTCCTACAACGGTGTGTACTACTCCCTTCAGAGAATGGCACAAATAGGCTCTAACCAGAGTAGAGAGAGAAGTGGGAGGCCCCGGTGCACAACTGAGCGTTAGGCAGAAAACATGGTGTTAGGGGAAAGATGGTGCTCAGATAAGCATCCCTATTCATTTGTGGGTTGTGGCTACACTTGCGACACTTAGCATCACCGCTGTGTAACTATTAGTGTACAAATTGAAATCAGGCCCAAAGTGCATTACAAGCGCAATACAAAAATAACAGGACAAAGCGTACCCCATGATATATAAGCATTGAGGAAAGGAGGTACACAGCGCTAGGTTTGACTGAAAAATAGGCTAACACAATTAACCAATAAAGTACATTTATTATACAACAGTAAAAAGACAATTAAAATTGTTGAGCCATTACCTGTTCCCTCTTCACCTGCACCTTTTGCTAGACTACCCGGAGCGGCTTAAATGACAAACAGGATTCCACAGTCTCAGATCTTCTTGATACAAGACAAACTTGGGTACACTGTACACTGATACCATCTAACCCAGTGGTAGCCAACCCTAGCCCTCGGGAGCTACCAACAGTTCACATTTTCCAGAAAACCTAGCTGCTGCACAGCTGCACTCATTAATCACATTTTAAAAGATACACAGATGGAGCTAATTAGCTCACTTGTGATTCTGTGAGGAGAGCTGCAAAAGATGCACTGTTGGTAGCTCTCGAGGACCAGGGTTGGCTACCCCAGATCTAACCCAAATAACCTTGCCGTCTTACTGAGTTAATCCGGATCCAAAAAATTGCTGAACAATTCTCCGGGATTCTACCAATTCTTCTCCAAAAAACATAGGAGATAGACCGTCTACCATATCTGGTAACTATCCAATCATTATTGGTGCATTTGAACTGTTGCTTTAACCAACTCACTGGAGCAATACCCGTCCAGACTGTTTTTATACATCCCCTACTTTTTTTGCGGATTAAGAGAATTCTCTATAGTCAATAATGTAATTGTCTTTTTACTGTTGTATAATAAATGTACTTTATTGGTTAATTGTGTTAGCCTTTTATTCAGTCAAACCTAGCGCTGTATGACTCCTTTTCTTTGTACACATTATATAGGGAGCCTTACACACTCCCATATACAGCTGCTTTAATTGTGCTTGTGGTTTATAATTTCCTTGTTTGATTTCCATATAAGCATTGAGGGCCCTGTGCAATCTCCCACGGTTACGGTATAGAGGATAGACAATGTCTAGGTCGACAGTGACTACGTCAATACCTAAGATTGGTCGACATAACCTAGGTCCACATTGACAGAATGTCGACGTAAGCTTTAGGACAAAATGGACATGGTCAACAGTGATCGACATAGACATTGTCGACCCAGGGACTACACACCTCTGTCACATGTTCTCAGCCGCTTCTGGGGTCAGTGACTGTTTATAATATATATATATATATATATATATATATATATATATATATATATAATAGGGGAGATGTATTAAACTCCCATTCTTCAACCCCAACCTGTAACTTGACAGTTAGGAGCTGATTGGCTGGTGCCCTATCAGCATCCACGTCTCCAGACTTAATACATCGGCATCAATGTCTCCTGTGACGAACATCATTAGTGACCGGTCAGTGGCAGAGTCCGCTTATAATTGTTTCTCTTTCTGTAGTTACTAAAGGCCTTATTCTAGTTCACTTTTAGAGGCAAATTCCTTCTTAGCTGGACAAAACCATGTGCACTGCTGGTGGGGCAGATGTAACGTGCAGAGAGATTTAGCTTTGGGTGAGTTATTTTGTTTCTGTGCAGGGTAAATACTGACTGCTTTATTTTTACACTGCAATATAAATCTCACTCCCCACCCAAATCTAACTCTCTCTGCACAAGTAACATCTACCCCACCTGCAGTGCACATGGTTTTGTCCAGCTAAGAAGGAGTTTGCCTCTAAGAGTGAACTAGAATAAGGGCCTAAGTAACAGTCTGCTGTTCCGTAACTTACTGCCCACATACTACGCCAGGACATTGTGCCCTCATACAGACCCCTGATGGAGGAGGTGCTTATGTCACAATGGGCTGCTGGCTCCAAGGTCAAAGGTGACTGCAAACGGCTGGAGGACACCAACGGGCAAGAAGTCACCATCTGAGAGAGAGGGCCCGAAATCACCGTGGACACCGAGAACAGGTCCCTAGCACAATGCAGCCCAAGTCAGAGTCCTAGCGAGGAGCCACCCCACCCTCAGGGGAGGGGCCAGGATGCCGCAGGGACCAGCCACAGCCACCACTATACAGCGGGATTCCTCATCAGGGAGGCCAGGCCGGATGACTGCTCTGATCTCCTGCGGCTCATTAAAGTACGATGAGATACCCACATGAGATAAGGACGTGGTCTCCCTTGCTGTTGGGGCACATAAGACATACAAAGCAAGTGTCAGAGTGTTGTGTACATAGCGGAGGCGGCTGTATAGGTGGTGGTGCTGCATCGCAGTCAATACTCACATAGGAGAGTCCCACCAACTGCCACCATAACCGCTGCCACATGACACTGGCAGTTGGTGCTACTCCTTTATGTGACTATTGGATAATGCTGCAGCCACTCTGCCGGAGCCACCACTGGTCCCAGACAATGAGCTCACACTCCCACAGCAATTTGTGTGTGTTTTACGTCCAGATCAGATCCGATGCACGGTCCTGTGCCATCGGATCGGATCCAGGGAACGCCATGGCTGCCACGCGGAGTTGTGTGATCTGTGGCAGCTCCCCGGCGGGTAGTAAGCGGGGTATCACATGCGAGGTGCACACGGTGAGAGGTGAGTCCTCTCAGTAATGTATGGGGGCCTTAAATGTACAGACCAGCAGACAGAAGGGTGGGTGGATTTGGGTACAAGGGAGTCTGGACTTGTTGGGGTCATAACCTACATCCACCAAAATTGATACAACTAAATGTGTTTTGTACATGGAATTAATGACACCTCTTTTCTTGTTGATTAGGAACTTGCTAATTATGAGAACATGTCGCATGCTGTGCAAATAACAGAGAAAGGTGAGGTGACAATAAGGACTGATATCGTACAAGGAGAGGGATGTAATGAGGCCTGAGTTCATCCGGCCAATGTGCTGCCGTCAGTGAGGCGGGGATGTGCTGCCGTCAGTGAGGTGGTATGTGCTGCAGTCAGTGTGATGGGGATGTGCTGCTGTCAGTGAGGGGGGATGTGCCGCCGTCAGTGAGGCTGTCATGTGCCGCCGTCAGTGAGGTGGGCTGTGCTGCCGTCAGTAAGGCGGGGATGTGCTGCCGTCAGTGAGGTGGTATGTGCTGCAGTCAGTGTGATGGGGATGTGCTGCTGTCAGTGAGGGGGGATGTGCCGCCGTCAGTGAGGCTGGGATGTGCCGCCGTCAGTGAGGTGGGCTGTGCTGCCGTCAGTAAGGCGGGGATGTGCTGCCGTCAATGAGGCGGGATGTGCTGCCGTCAGTGAGGCGGGGATGTGCTGCCGTCAGTGAGGCGGGGATGTGCCGCCGTCAGTGAGGCTGGGATGTGCCGCCGTCAGTGAGGCTGGGATGTGCCGCCGTCAGTGAGGCTGGGATGTGCCGCCGTCAGTGAGGCTGGGATGTGCCGCCGTCAGTGAGGCTGGGATGTGCCGCCGTCAGTGAGGCGGGGATGTGCCGCCGTCAGTGAGGTGGGATGTGCTGCCGTCAGTGTGGTGGGGATGTGCTGCTGTCAGTGAGGGGGGATGTGCTGCTGTCAGTGAGGCTGGGATGTGCCGCCGTCAGTGAGGTGGGCTGTGCTGCTGTCAGTAAGGCGGGATGTGCTGCTGTCAGTGAGGCAGGGATGTGCCGCCGTCAGTGAGGTGGGCTGTGCTGCTGTCAGTAAGGCGGGGATGTGCTGCCGTCAGTGAGGTGGGATGTGCTGCAGTCAGTGTGGTGGGGATGTGCTGCCGTCAGTGAGGCGGGGATGTGCCGCCGTCAGTGAGGTGGGGATGTGCTGCCGTCAGTGAGGGGGGGAATGTGCTGCCGTCAGTGGGACGGGGATGTGCCGCTGTCAGTGAGGCGGGGATGTGCCGCCGTCAGTGAGGCTGGGATGTGCCGCCGTCAGTGAGGCTGTCATGTGCCGCCGTCAGTGAGGCGGGGATGTGCTGCCGTCAGTGAGGTGGGATGTGCTGCAGTCAGTGTGGTGGGGATGTGCTGCCGTCAGTGAGGTGGGGATGTGCCGCCGTCAGTGAGGCTGGGATGTGCCGCCGTCAGTGAGGCTGGGATGTGCCGCCGTCAGTGAGGCTGGGATGTGCCGCCGTCAGTGAGGCTGGCATGTGCCGCCGTCAGTGAGGCGGGGATGTGCTGCCGTCAGTGAGGTGGGATGTGCTGCAGTCAGTGTGGTGGGGATGTGCCGCCGTCAGTGAGGCGGGGATGTGCCGCCGTCAGTGAGGTGGGATGTGCTGCAGTCAGTGAGGCGGGGATGTGCTGCAGTCAGTGAGGCGGGGATGTGCTGCTGTCAGTAAGGCGGGGATGTGCTGCAGTCAGTGAGGCGGGGATGTGCTGCTGTCAGTAAGGCGGGGATGTGCTGCTGTCAGTGAGCTGGGGATGTGCTGCTGTCAGTGAGGCAGTGATAAGCTGCACATTGCTGCACCCCTGTCTGCAGCCTGGTAACGGCACTATAAAACATTAATCCATAAACTGTACAGATCAAACAAAACAATATATATTACAGTACTTTAAAATGTTGTGGTCAGAGGCAGAACTCTGGGAGGCAATGGAGTCATCTGCCGCCGGGCTCCTGCTCCCAAGGGGGCACCTCTCCTCCCCTGCAAGTTTAAATCAGTGGTACTTATGTATTATCTGGGCGCCCGATTTTTTCATTGCATGCCACTACTTAAGGCATGCGATGCGATTTTTCATTGTAAAGACCCGATTTTTAATTGTATAGTCACCCATGGGTGATTTCATACCCCCACTATCCAACTACGCATGGAGTTGATTTTATATAGTGTAGCGAGCGCATCGAGCCACCGAGCCGGAAGTGTGGCGAGCGCAGTGAGCCCCGCAAGGGGACGCGGAGTACTTTACATGTATTCTGCGTCCACTCGCCACGTGTCGGGCACTATATAAAATCAACTCCATGCGTAGTTGGATAGTGGGGGTATGAAATCACCCATGGGTGACTACACAATTAAAAATCGGGTCTTTACAATGAAAAATCGCATGAATTGTATGCCACTATATTGCTGCGATGCGATGAAAAAATCGGGCGCCCAGATATTACATAAGTACCAAATCAGTTAAGAAAAAAACATTAATATTGTTAAGTTCTGAAATATATGTGTTCTCTCTCTATATATGGGGGGCACAAATATATATCCGGGCAACTGGGATGAACTTATGGCACTGGTTGTGTTATAGAGGCACCTCCCCCCCCACACACACACATAAAAACGTAAAATATTGGGACTAGTGATACCTTTCTAATTACTTACACAGATTTACTGGAAGATGGCTTCGGAGAACACCCCTGTTACCGGTGTCTGATAGCAGAACTGCCAAAACCAAGCAACAATGAATGTAAGTTGGTCCTCTATGTACAGGGATCCCACCAGGACCTGATTACACCTCTATGTACAGGGATCCCACCAGGACCTGATTACACCTCTATGTACAGGGATCCCACCAGGACCTGATTACAGCTGTACATGTTGGAGGTCTCACCAGGATCTAATTACAGCTGTACGTATTGGAGGTCCCACCAGGTCCTGATTACAGCTGTAAGTGTTGGAGGTCCCACCAGGTCCTGATTACAGCTGTAAGTTTTGGAGGCCCCACCAGGTCCTGATTACAGCTGTAAGTGTTGGAGGTCCCACCAGGTCCTGATTATAGCTGTAAGTGTTGGAGGTCCCACCAGGTCCGGATTACAGCTCTATGTGTTGGAGGTCCCACCAGGTCCTGATTACAGCTGTAAGTGTTGGAGGTCCCACCAGGTCCTGATTACAGCTGTAAGTGTTGGAGGTATCACCAGGATCTGATTACAGCTGTAAGTGTTGGAGGTATCACCAGGATCTGATTACAGCTGTATGTGTTGGAGGTCTCACCAGGTCCTGATTACAGCTGTAAGTGTTGGAGGTCCCACCAGGTCCTGATTATAGCTGTAAGTGTTGGAGGTCCCACCAGGTCCTGATTACAGCTGTAAGTGTTGGAGGTCCCACCAGGTCCTAAATACAGCTGTAAGTTTCGGAGGCCCCACCAGGTCCTGATTACAGCTGTAAGTGTTGGAGGTCCCACCAGGTCCTGATTACAGCTGTACGTGTTGGAGGTCCCACCAGGTCCTGATTACAGCTGTAAGTGTTGGAGGTCCCACCAGGTCCTGATTACAGCTGTAAGTGTTGGAGGTCCCACCAGGTCCTGATTATAGCTGTAAGTGTTGGAGGTCCCACCAGGTCCGGATTACAGCTCTATGTGTTGGAGGTCCCACCAGGTCCTGATTACAGCTGTAAGTGTTGGAGGTCCCACCAGGTCCTGATTACAGCTGTAAGTGTTGGAGGTATCACCAGGATCTGATTACAGCTGTATGTGACCGCATTGGAGGTCTCACCAGGATCTGATTACAGCTGTATGTGTTGGAGGTCTCACCAGGTCCTGATTACAGCTGTAAGTGTTGGAGGTCCCACCAGGTCCTGATTATAGCTGTAAGTGTTGGAGGTCCCACCAGGTCCTGATTACAGCTGTAAGTGTTGGAGGTCCCACCAGGTCCTGATTACAGCTGTAAGTTTTGGAGGCACCACCAGGTCCTGATTACAGCTGTATGTGTTGGAGGTCCCACCAGGTCCTGATTACAGCTGTAAGTGTTGGAGGTCCCACCAGGTCCTGATTACAGCTGTAAGTGTTGGAGGTCCCACCAGGTCCTGATTATAGCTGTAAGTGTTGGAGGTCCCACCAGGTCCGGATTACAGCTCTATGTGTTGGAGGTCCCACCAGGTCCTGATTACAGCTGTAAGTGTTGGAGGTCCCACCAGGTCCTGATTACAGCTGTAAGTGTTGGAGGTATCACCAGGATCTGATTACAGCTGTATGTGACCGCATTGGAGGTCTCACCAGGATCTGATTACAGCTGTATGTGTTGGAGGTCCCACCAGGTCCTGATTACAGCTGTATGTGTTGGAGGTCCCACCAGGTCCTGATTACAGCTGTACGTGTTGGAGGTATCACCAGGATCTGATTACAGCTGTATGTGTTGGAGGTTCCACCAGGTCCTGATTACAGCTGTATGTGTTGGAGGTCCCACCAGGTCCTGATTATAGCTGTAAGTGTTGGAGGTCCCACCAGGTCCTGATTACAGCTCTATGTGTTGGAGGTATCACCAGGATCTGAATACAGCTGTATGTGTTGGAGGTCGCACCAGGATCTGATTACAGCTGTATGTGTTGGAGGTCCCACCAGGATCTGATTACAGCTGTATGTGACCGTATTAGACAGGGCTGGGGAATTGCAGCCCTCCAGATGTTGAGGAACTACACATCCCAGGATGCTTTGCATTAGTTTTGCTATGTGGCCATGCTGAAACTGATGCAAGGCATGCTGGGATGTGTAGTTCCTCAACATCTGGAGGGCCGCAATTGCCCAGCCCTGGCATGAGAGGTCTCACCAGGATCTGATTACAGCTGTATGTGTTGGAGATCCCACCAGGTCCTGATTACAGCTGTATGTGTTGGAGGTCCCACCAGGATCTGATTACAGCTGTATGTGTTGGAGGTCCCACCAGGTCCTGATTACAGCTGTATGTGTTGGAGGTCCCACCAGGATCTGATTACAGCTGTATGTGATGGAGGTCTCACCAGGATCTGATTACAGCTGTATGTGACCACATTGGAGGTCTCACCAAGATCTGATTACAGATGTATGTGTTGGAGATCCCACCAGGTCCTGATTACAGCTGTAAGTGTTGGAGGTCCCACCAGGATCTGATTACAGCTGTATGTGTTGGAGGTCCCACCAGGATCTGATTACAGCTCTATGTGTTGGAGGTCTCACCAGGATCTGATTACAGCAATATGACTCTGACCCATCTCTATCTTATTCCAGGTAGTGCTAAGGTGGGGTTCGCTATGTATTATCTGACGTACGACCCTTGGGTAGGAAAGACCCTTCACCTTGAAGACTTCTTTGTCATGGAGCCATACCGAGGTTAGAATTGGATTTATCAGATTTTGTAATATTTTTTGTCAAATTTACGGCTTTTTTTCTTCTTACATTAATTTTGTACAAAATTGACATTATTTCTTTATTTAACAGGTCTGGGAATAGGATCAGAAATACTGAAGAAGATTAGCCAGGTGAGCTTACGTAATTTCCCAACAGCCTGATGTATATGCTTACCATTAATATGATGCACCAGATTTACTTTGCGGATATCATGTGCTATTTTGGTACTTGTTTAGTTACACGGCGGCAGTTATGTAGTTTACGTAGTGCTGTATTGAGAATACCAATACAGCACTATGCTGCCTACGTAACTGCTTCTGGAGCCCTGAAACTAAACAATGGTTAATACCCCCACTATCCACATCATACCCCCACTATTCACGTCATACCTCCAGTATTGGCGTGGAGTTGATTTTATAAAGTGCGGCGAGCGCAGTGAGCCCCGCAACCTTTCGCTTGAGTTGAGGGGAGGTAGGGAGTGTTGGCACTCCCTTATCTGTAAAGAGGCCTCGCAGACTCTACATCCGGCTGGTTGATGGTTTGTAGAGCATTGAGCTGGTCTGTGGTTCGCAGCAGAGATCTCACTATTTATTGGTGAGTGTGGATTCGTACATAGGCTTGACTAGTTTCAGATTATCTTCTACTAGGTAAGTCTTCCTTACCTACGACTACCACCTTCTTCAGCTCTCCTTAAACACATTTATATTGTAATTAATATATAGGGTGAAATGTAATAGGGTGCAATTTTTAGGGTTAAAAATCGAACATGTAATAATATCCGATTTGCGGTAAAACCACAAGATTTGCATTGTATCCAGATGTTTTCTCATTGAAAGAAACCAGCACCTGGCTCTTGGACCAGTCCTGGTTCTAAAAACATGAGGGGATAAAAAGAATGGGCTCCAACAGCCAGCATTTTAATGCCACAGCTGGGAGAGACTTTTTATGTACACCCCCCCAGCCATCGCATTCACAGTAACTGGTCAGCCTTGGACAGGGTCCCTGGGGGAGTAGGAACCACCCAGGATGTAAGCTCTAACGAGCAGGGCCCTCTCTCCTCATGTGGTTTTCTTAGAATAGATCTCTGCCACTGGTATAATTACATCTGTGTCCACTGCTGCAACTGTCTTTATTTACCATGTACTTGTCCTAATTTGCATTTATACTGTAAATCACAATCTTGTTCTTTGCTCATCTATACATTGTCAGGCGCTGCAGAACCCTTGTGGCACCATATAAATAAACGATAATAGTAATAAGTGTATTTATATAAACCTTCCTCATTGCAAATTCTCTCTTACCAGGAAGCCATTGCACTGCACTGCAGAGCCTTGTACTTCATCGCCTTGTACTGGAACGCACCAGCCATTAAATACTATAAGAGGAAAGGTGCCCAGGATCTGTCGGACACTGAAGGCTGGCACCTGTTCAGATTCTCAGAGGAGGACATTATGCGTATAGCAGCAGGCACCTGGCACAGGAGTCCCATCACACAGTTCATCTCAGAGGAGCTCTAAAAAAGCCGCTGTTCTTGTCCGCTTACTGCCCCATCCATTATCCATAATATGAATCCGGGAAATAATAAAGAAACCTGTATAAAAATGATTCCTATCTTAATCTAAACCTTCGCCAATTAGCCTCCGTTCTCAGCTGTGCCGCACACAGAGGATGCTGGGACCCGTCAGTTCTACTTACAGCTTTATCCAATGCCAAAATGTCCAATCCACTGATCCCAGGACATAGATCCACACGCAAAGGATCTAAATACAAGCAGGGAAATATTCCAGTTTTAAGCACCTCCCTGGCCACACTGCAGCATGTGCTGGGGGGAGAAGGGCTGCTGCTAAGCCTGGGTAATTAGGACTCCCTCCGCCAGGCACCACCGCTGTCCCGCAGATAATGCACAATGGTGCAGGATGCAGATTGCGTTTATTTGCATTTCCTGTGGATGCGCGAGTCTAGATTCGCATTGCAGAGGTGGTGCAAAGATCATTTTTATACATTATATATATATATATATATATATTCCAATAGATCATTAATGAGCTGTGCAGAAAAAATGGTGGTGGAGTGATTCCTCTCTGGAATCCACCAATGGGGCTTCCTCCTGTAACAATTGTTTTTCTAATCTCTGTAGAAACACATATACCCTGCTTCGCCGGAGCTAACCGGCACGAGCAGAGGTTTGTCTGAATTAAGGTTCCTCATACCTCCAGCAGACAAAGCAAATGTCTGAAAACACTGAACCAGGGTCGATTTTTTTTTACATTGTTTTGCGGTTTCCCTCGTTCTTCTTAAGGGGGTCCTATCACTTGAATCTGTTTTTCAGCTTCTGGACTCTCTTGCGGAGTATCTGCAGGACTTCCACAATTATATCATGAGAGGATATCATTAAGGCATTTCCCCCCACCAGCTGAGTATAGAACCAGTAAGGGCACAGAGCTTGGACAGAACACTCCCAACATCAATATACACAAAGGACAGACACAATCCCCTCACCCTACAGGTGGAGGTAATCCCTCATACGCAACATGCACAGAGGACAAAGCAGGGCAGGAGAGTCATACACGTAATGTAATACCAACAACGTTCATCAACCCAGATAGAATATCCCACCACCGTGATCACGGGAAACATACAGAACAACAGAACACGCAAGAAACATTTCTGTTTTATTTTATCAAATGTGATAAAGAATCTGAGGATAAAAAAAATGTTCTGTCAAAAAAAAAATATATAATTATAATATATATTATTCATGTTCTGGTGCTATACATGTCCAGGTCCTCAGGGTTGGACTGTCCGTGGTCTGCTAGGTCCTCAGGAGGCGTAAACTTTACCTCCTGCCAGGGTTCTGTAAAGACACATAAAGGGTTAGGTGTGTGGGCTACATGCAGAAGCAGCCAGTAACTGAGCACCTGAGTAACACCATGCTGCACTGCAGGGGGCAGATGTAACATGTGCAGAGAGTTAGTTATTTGTTTCACTCTCCCCCCCCCCCCCCCCATAACGCCATCTCTTACTCCAACTAGCCCCTCTTCCATCACTCAGCTACACAATCACCCAGAACAAATCCTAAACCAGAAAAATCTACCAAATCCCTGATACAAGGAAATGTTGCTGGTCACAGATGTTACTGCAGCCTGGGCCTCAGTCAGCGGAGGCAGATCTACGTCTCGTGTTATAATTACCCGCAAAGAGGCTTTCAGGAGTCTGCCCCTCTGAGTGTACATCTAGTGTATGACGAGACTCAGGAGAAACGGGTGCTTCTGTGTCCTCCGTGACAATCTCTTCTGTCGCCGTCTTCCCAGCTGAAGCCTTGCTGAGGTCCTCTCGTCTCACAGCCTCCTGTTGGTTTCATTTAACACTTAAGAAGAACAATCCCTCATTCTCCCCATTCTATATCAATTCCTTGATCTAAGGCTGCCATGGAAACCCTAAATATTTATTCCAGGTTCAGACCATTACAGAGAGGTTAATGCCTGAGAATTAGCAGATACTTGCTGAGGGGATTGTGCGTCTGTCTGTAGCACGTGGGTCCTACGTTTGGGTCCTACGGATTGGTCTAATGTTTCTCTGGCACTCTGCATAAATTAGAATATACAGTAAGAGACGTACCTGGGGGGCAGCTGCTGGGGCCGGACTTGTAACTTCCTTCTGTGGCTGCGGTTTCTCTTTCCATAGAGACCTAACTGCATCGTACGTCCAGTGACTTGCACTATACAACTTTCTGCCAGTTACCTGAGGAATTAGGACCAAGACAATAATGGAGAAGGTGGAAAAAGAAATCAACTGCTAAATACTGGAATAAGAGTTTACTAACTAAAAATAAATCCACTCACAGTATGGCCAACGAGGCCATTAAATATAAGGTATCCATTCAGAAGATTAGGGGTCAGATGTACTAAGCGTCAAAAGTGATCAGTGGAGAGTGAAAAACAGCCAATCAGCTCCTAACTGGTATTTTTGAAACAGTCTGTGATGTGGCAGTTAGGAGCTGATTGGTTGGGGTTTTTTTACCACTTTTTGAAGCTTAGTGCATCTGGCCATACATGAGATAAGATTATAAACGGTAAAAGGGCCAGACATCACAGCCACCATGTTGCGATGTTCTTGCGATTTAGCTGCAACATATAGATTTGCCAATTTTTTTTAAAAATCGAGTCCATAATGGTTTACTTGGCATTTCCCCGGCAATAACCGTTTCTGGTGGGATGTAATAATCTGAGAGTGACTGGATGAAGCTTCTTACCTTTGCAAAAATGACCGCTTGTGCCGGGTAACAAACGGACACGCCTATTGCCGTCAAACCCAAGGGGTACATTAATTTCTTCAGTCTAGAACCTAGTAAACAAACAGCAGAGACACAATGAGCCCATCACTCAGTCTGCAGAGGTCATACATGTATCTGACACACGCACTACATGTCCCAAAAATATTCATAAAAAAAAAAAATGACCCTGTATTATGGCCCTTATACTGGTTCACTCGCAAAGGCAAATTCCTTCTCAAATGGATAAAACCACGTGCACTGCAGGGGGGCAGATGTAACATGTGCAGAGAGAATTAGATTTGGGCGAGTTATTTTGTTTCTGTGCAGGGAACATACTGGCTGCTTTATTTTTACACTGCAATATAGATCTCACTTTGACATAAAACCCCACCCAAATCTAACTCTCTCTGCACAAGTTACATCTACCCCACCTGCAGTGTACATGGTTTTGTCCCTTTGAGAATGAATTTGCGAGTGAACCAGAATAAGGGCCTATATGGCTATTTTTCATCTTCAGACCTCAGTAACAATAATCTATAAGACGTGATAAAGCTAACCTCATAGGACAGAGATCACCGGAAATGTTTATACAACAACCAAACTGATTGTGTAACTCTATAAATCCCTCGGCCGAGTCATTATTGATCTCCTCACTTGCAGAATTTTGTCCTTCTGCCTCCCTACATCCCCGCTTCAGTCCATTAATGTCCTCGGAAATTCATTCATCTGCAACTCTCTGAAGGTCCAATCACAGCACCGCCGTGGGGTGACGTCTGTATTTATCCAGGACAGAATGATCATTTAGGTCTCTGCCAGGCAGTTGTGGACTTGCGGACAGACAGGTGGTCTCACATTTTCCTCTGGAACTCAGGTATCACAGAGAATTTCCCCTAGGCATGCCTGCGTTAATACAATCCCGCCTGCGGTTTTTCCTGTTACCTCCCCAGACGCCGGCTTCCTGTCAATCACTTAGCGAACGGCTAGCGAAGGAAAAAAGCAGGACTACATTGCCGACGCATGCGCAGTGTATCGAGAACCGTCCGCTGTATGAATTCGCACAGCAGCAATCATGTCTGAGTTAGACCCTATATGCAGTATAATATACACAGTGTAAGGATATACCGTACAGCAGGGATGGGGAACCTTTGGCCCTCCGGCTGTTGTTGCCCTGCAACAGTTTTAACATAGTCAAATAGCAAAGCTGTAGCAGGGCATGCTGGGATGCGTAGTTCAGCTGGAGGGCCGAAGGTTCCCCATCCCTGCTGTACATGCTTCACACAGTAGCTTGGGTGTGATATAGCTCACAGACAGCATCTAGGTCGACGCTGAAAAGGTCGACATGAGTTTTTTTTTACGATTTTTGGTGTCAATGTCGACACCTGATCCCCAAGTAGTGTACCGCTTCATTCGCCGACCCCTCGCCAGAAGGTACGCAGGCTAGGAGGAAAGCGTTATCTAGATCATGTACAGTTATTTTCCTGCAGATCATCCCCCTGAAAAGGGCGACTTACCTTTCCTGGCCAACACCAATCCCGCCAGTCCACTGACCGATATGATGCCCACTCGCGGCAGGAACTCTGGGGGCGGGTTCTTCAGGTAAACGTAACTGTCTGAACGAGAAGTAATGTGAGCGCTCTGACACACAGAACGGTGTGTGGGGTACACACTAGGGAAGGGGGAGATTTGGAGAGAGTTTTCCCTTTTTTTTTTAAAGCTACAATTGTATACACTGAAAACCAGGCTGATTTTGCCGTGTAAATGGTTAATCAAAAAATGGGAAAACTCTCAAAATCTCTCACTTCCCAATTCTTACACCCTATTACATTTCACCCACCATGTTCTATCCCTTATTGAACCTGCATGCAGAAATTACAGACATTTATCACATTATAGTATAATAACCCACACTACGAGATATTCCACTATCAGGTTGGATCATGGTGCGGGGAAATACGCAAATTCTGTAACATATCAGTAATCAAGATTGCCAGCACACATTACAGCACTCACCTTTCCCAAACTGGAATGTGTCCTCCACTCCATTCCTGATAGAATCATAGGCATACTACATAAAAGGGTATCACAAAATTAAACAACAACTGCAATACAATTGGGATAAAATATAACAGACTTTCACAAACATTAGTAAATAAAATCCTGGTGAACCCAGCACCCTCCACTATATAACATGCAGCCCTGTCCTCACTGACACATCACTCAGCTCCTGATATACTCTGTGCTGCTGGGGACCCTGCTCCTCCCACTATATAACTCTCAGTCTGAGGCTTCCTGCTGCCTCCATTCCTCTCCTCACATCATGTCACTGCCCCTGTCACATGCAGCCCTGTCCTCACTGACACATCCCTCATCTCCTGATATACTCTGTGCTGCTGGGGACCCTGCTCCTCCCACTATATAACTTTCAGTCTGTGGCTTCCTGCTGCCCCCATTCCCCTCCTCACATCATGTCACAGCACTGTCCTCACTGACACATCACTCATCTCCTGATATACTCTGTGCTGCTGGGGACCCTGCACCTCCCACTATATAACTCTCAGCCTGTGGCTTCCTGCTGCCCCCATTCCCCTCCTCACATCATGTCACTGCCCCTGTCACATGCAGCACTGTCCTCACTGACACATCACTCATCTCCTGATATACTCTGTGCTGCTGGGGACCCTGCACCTCCCACTATATAACTCTCAGCCTGTGGCTTCCTGCTGCCCCCATTCCCCTCCTCACATCATGTCACTGCCCCTGTCACATGCAGCACTGTCCTCACTGACACATCACTTATCTCCTGATATACTCTGTGCTGCTGGGGACCCTGCTCCTCCCACTATATAACTTTCAGTCTGTGGCTTCCTGCTGCCCCCATTCCCCTCCTCACATCATGTCACTGCCCCTGTCACATGCAGCACTGTCCTCACTGACACATAACTCATCTCCTGATATACTCTGTGCTGCTGGGGACCCTGCTCCTCCCACTATATAACTTTCAGTCTGTGGCTTCCTGCTGCCCCCATTCCCCTCCTCACATCATGTCACTGCCCCTGTCACATGCAGCACTGTCCTCACTGACACATCACTTATCTCCTGATATACTCTGTGCTGCTGGGGACCCTGCTCCTCCCACTATACAACTCTCAGTCTGTGGCTTCCTGCTGCCCCCATTCCCCTCCTCACACCATGTCACTGCCCCTGTCACATGCAGCCCTGTCCTCACTGACACTTCCCTCATCTCCTGATGTACTCTGTGCTGCTGGGGATCCTGCTCCTCCCACTATATAACTCTCAGTCTGTGGCTTCCTGCTGCCTCCATTCCCCTCCTGACATCATGTGACTGCCCCTGTCACATGCAGCCCTGTCCTCACTGACACATCACTCATCTCCTGATATACTCTGTTCTGCTGGGGACCCTGCTCCTCCCACTATATAACTCTCAGTCTGTGGCTTCCTGCTGCCTCCATTCCCCTCCTCACATCATGTCACTGCCCCTGTCACATGCAGCCCTGTCCTCACTGACACATCACTCATCTCCTGATATACTCTGTGCTGCTGGGGACCCTGCTCCTCTTACTATATAACTCTCAGTCTGTGGCTTCCTGCTGCCTCCATTCCCCTCCTCACATCATGTCACTGCCCCTGTCACATGCAGCTCTGTCCTCACTGACACATCACTCATCTCCTGATATACTCTGTGCTGCTGGGGACCCTGCTCCTCCCACTATATAACTCTCAGTCTGTGGCTTCCTGCTGCCCCCATTCCCCTCCTCACATCATGTCACTGCCCCTGTCACATGCAGCCCTGTCCTCACTGACACATTCCTCATCTCCTGATACACTCTGTGCTGCTGGGGACCCTGCTCCTCCCACTATATAACTCTCAGTCTGTGGCTTCCTGCTGCCTCCATTCCCCTCCTCACATCATGTCACTGCCCCTGTCACATGCAGCCCTGTCCTCACTGACACATCCCTCATCTCCTGATATACTCTGTGCTGCTGGGGTCTGCTACTCCCACTATATAACTCTCAGTCTGTGGCTTCCTGCTGCCCCCATTCCCCTCCTCACATCATGTCACTGCCCCTGTCACATGCAGCCCTGTCCTCACTGACACATCCCTCATCTCCTGATATACTCTGTGCTGCTGGGGACCCTGCTCCTCCCACTATATAACTCTCAGTCTGTGGCTTCCTGCTGCCCCCATTCCCCTCTTCACATCATGTCACTGCCCCTGTCACATGCAGCCCTGTCCTCACTGACACATCACTCATCTCCTGATATACTCTGTGCTGCTGGGAACCCTGCTCCTCCCACTATATAACTCTCAGTCTGTGGCTTCCTGCTGCCCCCATTCTCCTCCTCACATCATGTCACTGCCCCTGTCACATGCAGCCCTGTCCTCACTGACATATCACTCATCTCCTGATATACTCTGTGCTGCTGGGGACCCTGCTCCTCCCACTATATAACTCTCAGTCTGTGGCTTCCTGCTGCCCCCATTCTCCTCCTCACATCATGTCACTGCCCCTGTCACATGCAGCCCTGTCCTCACTGACACATCACTCATCTCCTGATATACTCTGTGCTGCTGGGGACCCTGCTCCTCCCACTATATAACTCTGTCTGTGGCTTCCTGCTGCCTCCATTCCCCTCCTCACATCATGTCACTGCCCCTGTCACATGCAGCCCTGTCCTCACTGACACATCACTCATCTCCTGATATACTCTGTGCTGCTGGGAACCCTGCTCCTCCCACTATATAGCTCTCAGCCTGTGGTCTCTCGCTGCCCCCATTCCCCTCCTCACATCATGTCACTGCCCCTGTCACATGCAGCCCTGTCCTCACTGACGCATCACTCATCTCCTGATATACTCTGTGCTGCTGGGGACCCTGCTCCTCCCACTATATAACTCTCAGTCTGTGGCTTCCTGCTGCCCCCATTCTCCTCCTCACATCATGTCACTGCCCCTGTCATATGCAGCCCTGTCCTCACTGACACATCACTCATCTCCTGATAGACTCTGTGCTGCTGGGGACCCTGCACTTCCCACTATATAACTCCCAGTCTGTGGCTTCCTGCTGCCCCCATTCTCCTCCTCACATCATGTCACTGCCCCTGTCACATGCAGCCCTGTCCTCACTGACACATCACTCATCTCCTGATATACTCTGTGCTGCTGGGGATCCTGCTCCTCCCACTATATAACTCTCAGTCTGTGGCTTCCTGCTGCCCCCATTCCCCTCCTCACATCATGTCACTGCCCTGTCCTCACTGACACATCACTCATCTCCTGATATACTCTGTGCTGCTGGGGACCCTGCTCCTCCCACTATATAACTCTCAGCCTGTGGCTTCCTGCTGCCCCCATTCCCCTCCTCACATCATGTCACTGCCCTGTCCTCACTGACACATTACTCATCTCCTGATATACTCTGTGCTGCTGGGGACCCTGCTCTTCCCACTATATAACTCTCAGTCTGTGACTTCCTGCTGCCTCCATTCCCCTCCTCACATCATGTCACTGCCCCTGTCACATGCAGCCCTGTCCTCACTGACCCATCACTCCTGATATCCCCAGTGCTGGTGTGAACATTACATAATGTAGATGTTGGCACAAATACAGGCCTGGATAGAGACCGCTATACTCATTAGAGAAGCTGCTCTGTATGCGGGTGGTCAGGGGTAGGTGCAGACACAGATAAGTGCCATGACTGTTGGCAGAACACTTGTGACTGATCGCTGCTGGGGCACAGACTTTGCTGTTGTGTAGGTTCTGGCATTAGAGAGGGTCTAGCAGTATAGAGGATGCTCAATATGAACATACAGGACATAGCTTACAGCAGGATTGCCAGTGTCCGTGGCGTGAAGCTGGTATGAAACGCAGGCTCTGCGGTGCAGAACGCATCTTCAGCGCAGCATACTGTATATCTAGCTGAGCAGTGCTGTTCTGTGCGCCAGAACTCACCTGTCCTGGCCCCTGTGATCCAGAGCAGTACAGAGGTGCCCCCGGGCTGCCACAAGCTCCAGAATAGCAACCTGGTCAGCTGAAGCTTAGCTGAAGGACCCCATTAGGTTAGTTGGAGGTGAGTGTAAAGAGCTGGCTCCATACTCACCTTACCCCACGTCACTGCAGGCCAGACTGATGTGCGCACTGCGGCAAAGGCACACTGAAGACGGCTTGGGTGTTCTTCTATGTACGTGGATTGTCGGGGAGGAACGGAGTACACAGACAACTGCAAGAGAGGTAGACTCTGTGAGCGGGGTGACAATATACACAAGTGATGGACAGGCAGCTCCTACTGCTAATATCAGGGCTATGAGGGCAGAATGTCCTTATTTCAGTAGTATGAATGATGTTGTCTATATACCAGGCAATGAGTATGCGCCTATATATCTATATACAGGAGTCTGCTTTGTTCATTATGAGGTAAGACAGGCACAGGGAAGCTCTGTTAGCCCTATGTCTGTGCTAGTTCCGCCTTCTGGCTGATGTTCCAAATAGAGAAGCAGGTGGGAAATAATATGACACCTAGCAGAGGTGGGCACCGATGCCCAGATATGAGCCATCTCCCCAATACGCCATCACAAGGTTATATTCATATTGATGCCCAAATCAGAGACTTTCATGGACATCACAGATCTTAGATTATCAGCTCACAGGGGGCCTGATTCAGCAGGAGTTTTTGCCAATTGCTGTCATTAGGATGTGGGGGACCATTCCGCAAAGGACAAGGCCTCTCCGAACGATGGGTCGCTTCCCACGATGCTATTGCAATATTTTAAAGACACGTTGCTAACATGCGTACACATTGCTAAGTAGCGAAGCAGTCACATAATTAGGGTAGCCCCCCCTGCATGCCCAGCCTAGCTTCAAAGGCAAGCGTAGGGCCGTCATGTTCTGGGTTCGGCTTCAGGTGACATCACGCAGACTCTGCAACCCACCCTGCAAACGGTCCAGACACTCCCCCATTGTCCATCCTCTTTATTTTGGTCAAATAAAAATCCTTTATTTAAGCTGTCGCATAAACGCACCCAGAGCCCAAACACGAGATGTATAGGTCTAACCGGTACTTATGTAATATCTGGGCTCCCGTTTTTCTTATGAGACCGCGTCCGCTCGCCACGCTTCGGGCACGGTGGCTCGCCACACTATATAAAATCAACTCCATGCGTAGTTGGATAGTAGGGGTATGAAAAAATGGGGTGCATTTAACATGGGAGCCCAGATAATACATAAGTACCGTCTAAGCTAAGCTATAAATTGTTCTTATTGGCAAGTAGAAGACTGGTGCGCGGACTGCGGGACGCGGGGTCAGACTGCGCTTGTACAATTGAAATCTTATTAATAAAACACAGTTTATACATTGCAGAGTGGCAGCGTTATTACTGACATTGGTGACTATCAGGAGGACGAGAATACGGTATTATTACCTGATGAGGACTCAGGCTGCTCCCTTTATGCTCCCTGTCGGACACGGCGTATAGACCATAGGAAGTGAGGGCCAGACCGGCTGGCACCGCCGCCAGCTTAAAAACCTGATGGAAGAAAGAAACACGGTAAGAGAACATGTGATCTGGTTCCACACGTGGGGGAATCATACCTGGTATATAAGCAGCACAGGGTATAGATGGCAGAGATGGGATCGGAATTTTTGTTACTTCACTAGGGGAGTAACGTGTTGCTAGGGTGGCATCCTGGTTACTGTGGGTGACGGACGGAAGTGCAAGCTCCTGTCTGCACTCACCATGCTCCGGGCACGGTGCCTTGCTGCGTTCGCCATGCTCCGGGCACCATGCCTCGCTGCACTCGACCTGCTCCGCGCCTCGCTCGCCCTGCTCCGGGCCCCGTGCCTCGCTGCGCTCGCCCGGCTCCGGGCACCGTGCCTCGCTGCGCTCACCCGGCTCCGGGCACCGTGCCTCGCTGCGCTCACCCGGCTCCGGGCACCGTGCCTCGCTGCTCTCGCTGTGCTCCGGGCACCGTGCCTCGCTGCGCTAGCCGTTCTCCGGGCACCGTGCCTCGCTGCGCTCGCCCGGCTCCGGGCACCGTGCCTCGCTGCTCTCGTCATGCTCCCTGCACTGTGCCTCACTGCTCTCACCCTGCTCCGGGCCCCGTGCCTCGCTGCGCATGCCATGCTCCCTGCACTGTGCCTCGCTGCTCTCACCCTGCTCCGGGCCCCGTGCCTCGCTGCGCATGCCATGCTCCCTGCACTGTGCCTCGCTGCTCTCGTCATGCTCCGGGCACCGTGCCTCGCTGTGCTTGCGCTGTTTCGGGCACCGTGTCTCATAGTTGTCGACCTAATGAGCACATACCATGTACTGTATACTTTCCTTCTCCCTGCCCCTCTCCCGCATACCTGGCTGCAGTACACAGGTTGGGCATAGTGGTGCCTGGCACAGTGGCACTGCCCACTCCCCATGTATATACGGGGCACACAATGCAGGCACAGGTAGCACTGGCAGTGCCCGCAGGGACGGCATGCTGGGAGCTGTAGTTCTCCTCTCACACTCACCTTGGCCACCATCTCGCCCTCCGCCTCCCCCTCACACAGCTGCGGCGGCGGCGGGGTCAGTACGGAAGCCGCGGCGGCTCTTTCAGCCAATAATAATGCCCAGCATAGCACCTCGCTCCTCCCCCTGCCCGGCTCCGCCTCCAGCCATGCCCCGTGTCACGCTGGGACCCGCCTCCTGCTGTCTCTCCCCGCTGTCCTGCCCCGCCTCCCCCCGCCCCCTGCCATGCCGGGATACGCCCCCCTGTCACCTTCCTCCGCCTCTTGTCATGCCAGACCCGCCTGCTGTCACGTCTCCTCGCTTTACAGCATAGCCCCGGACACGCCTCCTCCACCGCCTCCTGTACCCACCCGCTATGTGTGTGTACGCGCACGCCGGCCAGGGCGCGCTCCCGCTGTGTCCATGTGGTTATTACAGCTGTAAGTAATACTCCTTTCATGGGCAAAACGGGTCACTAACGGGAGCTGTGGGATCCAGCAGATCAGCCCGAGAAAAGACCCGGATCTTTTACACGAAACATCGGTTCACTTTGAGCGGGGTAATTTGATCATAACGAAGCATAATTTGTTTTAAAATCATTTATTGACATTTTTTTTTAAAACAGTGAGCTGAACAAATAAGAACATACATCATACCTCCCAACTTACAAAGGGACGGAGAAGGGACAGATGGATGGCACGGCGAAAATTTAGGGGGGCGCGGCCTAATTAAAGGGGTGTGTCCTATACTCGCGGCACTCCCGCGAGGCCACGCCCCCGATTTGCCGCTGTGGGGGCATGACCCAGATGCTCTGTGAGCCTATAGCCAGGGCCAGTGCCACCACTAGGCAGCTCTAGGCATTTGCCAAGGGTGCCGCCACCTGGAGGGCGGCAGTTCGCCCCTCACCCCCAGCATGGAGGGTTAGCGAACTGTGTAAAAAACTTGCAGCGCCGGCGTCCCTGCAGTGCTGGAGCGTTCAGGGGTGTCCGTGCCGCGGGGGTACCTGCGGCGCTGTCATTGTGTATAAAGCTGGCGGCGGCCGGCGGGATCCCTGCAGTGAATAGAAAATAACTAGCGCTTCCCGCGCAGCCGCGCGCATAGCGCTAGTTATTTTCTATTCACTCCAGGGACCCCGCCGGCCGCTGCCAGCTTTATACACAATGACAGCGCCGCAGGTACCCCCACGGCACGGACACCCCTGAACGCTCCAGCACTGCAGGGACGCCGGCGCCGCAAGTTTTTTACACAGGTACCACCACCACCGCCCCCCCCCCCCCCCCCCAGCACCAGGGCGCCCCCGACCCGACTCGCCTGGGGCGCTCCGGTGCCTTGCACCGGCCCTGCCTCTAGCCATGCCCCGAGCCCCCTGGCTGCGGGAATAGACGCTGTGCGTATGGGCACAGCGTTTATTTCACGCTGCTCAGCAGCCGACAGGGGGGACTCCCAACAGCCCCCCTCGCCACGGGACACTGCCGGCTGCGGGAGGGATACAGGAATGTCCCCGAAAACCGGGACATTCTCGCGGTAATCGGGACTGTTGGGAGCTATATGCTGTTTTCATGTATGTTGTTTTGTATGGGCCTTTATTCTGAATCTGATTAACTCACAGAGGTAATTCTCTCTGCACTTTACATCTGCCCCACCTGCAGTGTGCATGCTTTGTCCATTTGAGAAGGAATTTGCCTTTGATAGAGAACCAGAGTAAGGGCCTATGTCATATTCCCAGCAGCGTGGATCCGTGATGTGGCCTCCAGGGAAATGACCTGAGATGTGGTCTCCAGGGATGTGACCTGAGATGTGGCCTCCAGGGATGTGACCTGAGATGTGGCCTTCAGGGATGTGACCTGATATGTGGCCTCCAGGGACGTGACCCGAGATGTGGCCTCCAGGGACGTGACCTGAGATGTGGCCTCAATGGAAGTGAACTGAGATGTGGCCTCCGGGGAGGTGACCTGAGATGTAGCCTCCGGGGAGGTGACCTGAGATGTGGCCTCCGGGGAGGTGACCTGAGATGTGGCCTCCGGGGAGGTGACCTGAGATGTGGCTTCCGGGGACGTGACCTGAGATGTGGATTCCGGGGACGTGACCTGAGATGTGGCCTCCAGGGACATGACCTGAGATGTGGCCTTCGGGTAAGTGACCTGAGATGTTGCCCTTGGGGAGGTGACGTGAGATGTGACCTCCGGGGACGTGACCTGAGATGTGACCTCCGGGGACGTGACCTGAGATGTGGCCTCTAGGGACTGTAATCTCCATGGATGTGGCCTGCAGATACAGTATGTGTCCTCTAGCGACTGTAATCTTCATGGATGTGGCCTCCAGGGACTGTAATCTCCATGGATGTGGCCCTGAGCAGTGGACGAAGAGGCTATGGTGCTTCCCTGCCCTGCTACTTAAGACCTTTATGTGTCACGTGGTGTAGTATAGGATCCCGACAGTCATTAGCCCGACGTCGGGATCCCGACGACTCGGACTCAGACAGCAGGGGGAGCGCAACAAAGCTCCTTGCAGGCTCACTGTGCTCACCATGCTGCAGGCACTGTGGCTCGCTACACTTGCCACCTATTCTATTCTCCCTCTATGGGAATCATGGACCCCTACGAGGTAGAATAGCCGGTGGCAAAGTGTTGGGGTTTTAACAGTCGGGATTCCGACGGTGTAATGACTGTCAGAATCCCGACTGTCTGTTAGCCATCCGGCACCCGTGCCAGGTCTCAGGGTGGGTTACCTGCCAGAGACATGCCACGACTGCCCAGACTTTCTCTGGTGGTGCTAGAGCTGCAGATCTTCTCCTGCACAATTACCAGGGCCTGGCCACTGTCACCAGGTTTCCTTGCACCTGCCAGCAGCAACATTCTGTCCTTATGTCACACTGTCACCCCCACACCTTTCCCACCTTGCACACGTATGCAGTGTGCCTACCACTTCTACTGGGCAAATCACTCAACAGAAGAACATTGCCATATTCAGTATTTTCTCTCCCACCAGCTGCCCATGACCCACATGATGGCCTCTGTGTTAAGCTGCAATGTGTTCTCTTCTGGAATCCCAGGAATGTCTGCAATTCTCTAGGCTGGCAGGGGAGGTGGTTAGGCATAAGGGCACAAAGACGCCCAACAGCAGCATGATGATGCTGATGGAGATTCATGCAGCACTGGAGGCATATAGGCCCTTTTTCAGATCTGATTGCAGAACACATTTGTTTGGAAAATGGGCAAAACCAAGTGCACTGCAGGTGGGGAAGATGTAACATGTGCAGAGAGAGTTAAATTTGGGTGGTGTGTGTTGAAACTGAAATCTAAATTGCAGTGTAAAAATAATGCAGCCAGTATTTACCCTACACAGAAACAAAATAACTCACCAAAATGTAACTCTCTCTGCAAATGTTACATCTGCCCCACCTGCAGTGCACATGGTTTTGCCCATTTTCCAAACCAAATTGTACTGCGATCAGATCTGAATAAGGGCCATAGTGCAGTGTTGTGTCATTGTGAACATTGCACCATGATGTCACTACAATCTGCTGTCCATAACTGCATACTATCTCCCGAACGGCAGTAAATAGAGGACCTGAGGAAGAAGCGGATTAAAATATGATGTTTTCGTAATTGTCTGATATTTTTGCTGCAATGGTCTTACAATGGCGCTCGTAGTGTTTGCATCATTTCTGACAGAATCCCCAAGTGGACATTTGTTATAAAGTACGTCTCTCCATTTGACTGGTCTTGTATTTTGCAACCAAAACCCTTTCATTGCTTCCATCCTCACCCAATGATAAAAACCATATGTTAGTTTCTTGACCCAGCAACCCAGTCTTGGACCTGCAATCCTCCCTTATTTACCAGCAGCTGGTACTGCGGTCTATCCTCTCACCTGCTCCATTGAAACCATCTTACCCAGTCTACTTTCATCCCTGAAGCCTTCCTCTGCTTTGACCCAATGTCCGCGAAGCATTACTCTGAGGTCATTACTATGGCCACCACTACTTTAACAACAATGTTCTTCAATAACCGCTTAACCGGCTAATCATCTTTTCAAAAATTGCTCAGAATTATTATTATTTTTTGAATGATTGAATTGGGTTAATAACATTTATTTAAAATATATGCAACATGATTTTATTTAGATAAAAATAAAAACATTCTTAAAACATTTTTATAAACAGCGATTTTAACATTGATGGCCAATATGTCAGTCCACGATGATCAGAACATCATGACGATCTTGACTATGTCCAGCAGCTGCACCATCTTGGGGGGGGGGGGGGGGGACACGGACGACAGGGGGTCTGGGAGCTCCTGGTCGCAGTTGCTGGATGATTCTCTCTCACCATCCGCACAGCAGGTGCTCCGGGCTGGTTGTACATTATGACCATCCTAGGGAAAGTCCAGACTGGCACAGTTGCATCTGATGTCTTCACCACTCCATCGCAGTTGACTCGATCGCCTCAGTTCCTCATATCAGCTGCATTATCCTGATTTCCTGCCCCTTTCACATCCTGTCATTTCCATCTATGACATATAGCAACACTACCAAACACGGATCCACTCTGTAGTCTTCTTGGGTATGGATTGTATGGTTGACCTAAAGTTGGTCGACAGTCATCAGGTTGACATACTGAAAGGGTCTATGTCGACATGGGACAAGGTCGACAGGTCATTATGTCGACACAAGCATTAGGTCAACATGTTCAACAGTCAAAAGGTCAACATGATGTTTTTCCCCCGAATGTTGACAGTCAACATGGACACAATATAAATTGCACCGCTGCGCTCGCCATGCTTCAGGCTGCGCTCGGCACAATATTATGTTCTTCCACCATGCCCTAGTTGATGGTAGGGCATGAAATACCGCCTGTCGGCACATCGGGTCAAAAAATAATGAAAAACCCTGTTGACCTTTTGACTGTCGACCTAGACCATGTCGACCTAATGCTTGTGTTTAACCTTGTCCCTCGTCGACCTAGAACCATGTCGAACTTTCAGTGGTGTCGACCTAATGACTGTCAACCAACTTTAGGTCGACTATATGACCGTATTCCGTCATCACTCACTTCGACTATTGTAACCATCTCATCTGCTTGTCTCCCCTCTTCCAGTCCTGCCCCAAGATTTTTGTATCATGGTGTCCTAGAGAATCAGACTTTGCTTTTAACAGACCCTGGGCGGGATGTACTAACGGGAAAATGCGGTAAAACACCCGTTTTACCGCATTTTCCTATGTATCAATACCCATCCGCCCCGTTTTCGCTAGGCAGGGTATAGCCACCCTCTGGGTGGCGATGCCCTATAGAAGCCTATGGGCTTCTTTTGCCGTCCGCCATCCGCGCGCCCCCCCTCCTGTCCTCCTTTGATCTCCTCCTCCCCCAGGTGTCACAGCCGGGAGGACATCCGGCTTCAGGGGGGAGGAGGAGACGCTGGCAGCCGCCGGGAGGTGACGGAGACCCCCGCAGACCACATCACAGGTATCGCGGGGGTCTCCGTCACCGCAACCTGATGCTAGCCGCATATGTTAGTACATATGCGGCGGCTGTTAGGCGAAGGGCGGCAATGTATATTAATACATCCCGCCCCCTCTGTGCCAGGCATGTCCACTGTTCTACTATTAGGAAATGCTAAAACTATGGCAAGGCATGCTATGGCAAGACACTGGCTCTCTGAGTACCGGTTCTACACTGTTTATTTCCCATTGAGAATTTTATCGATATTTGTACCAGGAGTGATTTACAGCCACCATTATCTCGCTGAAATCTAGGATTGTAGGTGGTCCAGTAATTTCTTTCATTATTGCACTAATAACTGCAATACCAAAATTGCTATAAAGGACATTCCATCTCCACTCTTACTAGAGGAACCATTGCCTCTAGAAATTTATTCAATGCCCCTAATGAAGGACGAAACGCGTTGGAGTGCGGATTGTTCTTCTATGTGACATCTCTAAAATTGTTGATGAAATTACATTTGTTGGAAAATTTTGAATAAATGTTTTTATAGATTACTGACTTACTGAATTTAAGAGTCACCCTTTAAGGAATTAGTATTGGTGATACAGCACACCTCTATTCTGTCATTCCATATATATGTATATATATACTTACATACTGTACATATGACCGCACCGAAAGGTCCATTACCAAGAAAATAACACACTATTTGTTCCCCTTTAATTAGTTTATTGATTACACAGTCGGTATGGTAACGTATCAAAATTATAATAGTATTGATTATAAATGTGAAAACAACTATTGGAAACAATAATTCAGTGTATCCGGATCCGTATTTCGGAAACTGGGGAAATGTTTTGTCTCTCTTTTTTTTAATTTTTTTTATAAAAAACATGACGCACATGCGCACCCCCACGCCACTCTCCGAACACAGACACCGCCTCTTCTCTTCACAACATGATCAATAAATACCCCCCACCCCATAAACCATATAAATGTCTATAAAATAACAGTTCTGCCTTAGAGCACGTTCTGTACAGCCACAGAGAGGAACCAGGTATAGCCCCATCTAGTGGCAGAAGTGTGTACTAGACGGAGGACCACTGGCCTCTAGGCTGGAACAGTCCTGTGCAGTTTGGTATCATATAATCTATTGCTGCAGGAATAAGGAACATGTTATATACAGCGGGAAAGCTCAGCCGCTCCAGGAAGAACGCGTATATCCGCTGCCAGACACGTGCTGGAAACCAGAATACACTGTATGCACTGGACAGACGCCTGATATCGGGAGACATTGACCCCCCTCAAAGTTACGCATCAATACAACATTCCATGTTAGACATACTCTATGTGCAGTAACATATTGGTCACCTTTGGCAGCGAAACGTGCGTCAGTGTCACCTATATGTGTGCGTGCGTGTGCGTATTAGTGCAATTTAACCTTTTATATGGAAAATGATGACACAACACAGGCTCTGGGTGATCACACACATCCTGCACGCAGTCCTTTGTATCAAGCAGGGGTGTGAATGGAAAGGTATATAGTGTCAGTAGGTCAACAGTTTTTCTGTGCGAATGTCGACATGGACCTTCAATTAATGTACCACAAACCCTCACCACACTTCTGACACTTTCCCATTCCCAGAGTCCATGTGGATGTTCATGTCCACATTTTGCTTGTGTCATCCTTTTGCATGTCGACCCATTGACTGTCAACCTAAACACTGTAGTCCTATCAACCAGATGCTTACATGAGATTGGGGCAACGGTGTAAAAGAAACTTTCAGTATATTCTGTGCTGGTTTGAGGAATAATGACCAATCAGAGATGAGGACACATTTATTCTGTGAGGCGGATGTAGCACACAAGTGCTGTATATAGGAGGCGCTTGCATACACTATACAAGGGCAAGGTCAGATGAGAGGCTTCCATGGGTCTCAGCCATGGCCCCTGCTCCTGTATCCTTGGGGCCAATATTCTTTCCAGCATTTCTCCTGCAGCATATTAGCCCCCGCAGCTGGTTATGGACAATGTTACCGGTTCCTAATTGAGTTTATTGCGCTGTGGATTTTCTGTTGCGTTTTCTTGTTAGATGTTTTTGTGGTCTGCAAATAAAAACTGTTGAACACATTTGGGGATGTCTGTGGGACCTGTCCGGTTGTCCGGTCCAGTGTGGGGATGTCTGTGGGACCTGTCCTGTTGTCCGATCCGTTGTGGGGACGTCTGTGGGACCTGTCCTGTTGTCCGGTCCAGTGTGGGGATGTCTGTGGGACCTGTCCTGTTGTCCGGTCCGGTGTGGGGACATCTGTGGGACCTGTCCTGTTGTCCGGTCCGGTGTGGGGATGTCTGTGGGACCTGTCCTGTTGTCTGGTCCGGTGTGGGGACGTCTGTGGGACCTGTCCTGTTGTCCGGTCCGGTGTGGGGACGTCTGTGGGACCTGTCCTGTTGTCCGGTGATGTCTGTGGGACCTGTCCTGTTGTCTGGTCCGTGTAGGGATTTCTGTGGGACCTGTCCTGTTGTCCAGTGTGGGGATGTCCGTGGGACCTGTCCTGTTGTCCGATCCGGTGTGGGGCCGTCAGTGGGACCTGTCCTGTTGTCCGGTCCAGTGTGGGGACGTCTGTGGGACCTGTCCTGTTGTCCGGTAGTGTAGAGACGTCTGTGGGACCTGTCCTGTTGTCCGGTCCGGTGTGGGGACGTCTGTGAGACCTGTCCTGTTGTCCGGTCCGGGGACGTCTGTGGGACCTGTCCTGTTGTCCGGTAGTGTGGGGATGTCTGTGGGACCTGTCCTGTTGTCCGGTCTGGTGTGGGGACGTCTGTGGGACCTGTCCTGTTGTCCGATCCGGTGTGGGGACGTCAGTGGGACTTGTCCTGTTGTCCGGTCCAGTGTGGGGACGTCTGTGGGACCTGTCCTGTTGTCCGGTAGTGTGGAGACGTCTGTGGGACCTGTCCTGTTGTCCGGTCCGGTGACGTCTGTGAGACCTGTCCTGTTGTCCGGTCCAGGGACGTCTGTGGGACCTGTCCTGTTGTCCGGTAGTGTGGGGATGTCTGTGGGACCTGTCCTGTTGTCCGGTCTGGTGTGGGGACGTCTGTGGGACCTGTCCTGTTGTCCAGTCCGGTGTGGGAACGTCTGTGGGACCTGTCCTGTTGTCCGGTCCGGTGTGGGGATGTCTGTGGGACCTGTCCTGTTGTCCGGTAGTGTGGGGACGTCTGTGGGACCTGTCCTGTTGTCCGGTCTGTGTGGGGACGTCTGTGGGACCTGTCCTGTTGTCCGTCAAGTGTGGGGATGTCTGTGGGACCTGTCCTGTTGTCCAGATCGGGGACGTCTGTGGGACCTGTCCTGTTGTCCGGTAGTGTGGGGACATCTGTGGGACCTGTCCTGTTTTCCGGTCCGGTGTGGGGCCGTCTGTGGGGCCTTTCCTGTTGTCCGGTAGTGTGGGGACATCTGTGGGACCTGTCCTGTTGTCCGGTCCGGTGTGGGGACATCTGTGGGACCTGTCCTGTTGTCCGGTCCGGTGTGGGGACGTCTGTGAGACCTGTCCTGTTGTCCGGTAGTGTGGGGACATCTGTGGAACCTGTCCTGCTGTCCGGTATGGGGACATCTGTGGGACCTGTCCTGTTGTCCAGTAGTGTGGGGACATCTGTGGGACCTGTCCTGTTGTCCGGTCCGGGGACGTCTGTGGGACCTGTCCTGTTGTCCGGTAGTGTGGGGACATCTGTGGGACCTGTCCTGTTGTCCGGTCCGTGTGAGGACGTCTGTGGGACCTGTCCTGTTGTCCGGTAGTGTGGGGACATCTGTGGGACCTGTCCTGTTGTCCGGTCCGGTGTGGGGACGTCTGTGGGACCTGTCCTGTTTTCCGGTCCGTGTGGGGACGCCTGTCGGACCTGTTCTGTTTCCGGTAGTGTGGGGACATCTGCGGGACCTGTCCTGTTGTCCGGTAGTGTGGGGACATCTGTGGGACCTGTCCTGTTGTCCGGTCCGGGGACGTCTGTGGGACCTGTCCTGTTTTCCGGTCCGTGTGGGGGGCGCCTGTCGGACCTGTCCTGTTGTCCGGTAGTGTGGGGACATCTGCGGGACCTGTCCTGTTGTCCGGTAGTGTGGGGACATCTGTGGGACCTGTCCTGTTGTCCGGTCCGGTGTGGGGACGTCTGTGGGACCTGTCCTGTTGTCCGGTCCGGTGTGGGGACGTCTGTGGGACCTGTCCTGTTTTCCGGTAGTGTGGGGACATCTGCGGGACCTGTCCTGTTGTCCGGTAGTGTGGGGACATGTGTGGGACCTGTCCTGTTGTCCGGTCCGGTGTGGGGACGTCTGTGGGACCTGTCCTGTTGTCCGGTAGTGTGGGGACGTCTGTGGGACCTGTCCTGTTGTCCGGTCCGGTATGGGGACGTCTGTGGGACCTGTCCTGTTGTCCTGTCCGTGTGGGGACGCCTGTCGGACCTGTCCTGTTGTCCGGTAGTGTGGGGACGTCTGTGGGACCTGTCCTGTTGTCCGGTAGTGTGGGGACATCTGTGGGACCTGTCCTGTTGTCCGGTTCTGTGGGGACGTCTATGGGACCTGTCCTGTTGTCCGGTAGTGTGGGGACATCTGCTGGACCTGTCCTGTTGTCCGGTGCGGGGACTAAGGGCAAACTCGTAGAAATTCTGAGCGCTCTATAATATAACTTCTGCCCTTCCGTCTTTGTTAATTTGGTGAGTTTGGGGCAGATGTACTAAGCTTCGGCAAGACATACAGTTGCCAGAGATAAAGTACCAGCTAATCAGCTCCTAACTGTCATTTTGTTCAAACACATCCTGCCATGTGACAGGGGCTGATTGGCTGGTACTTTATCTCCGCCCACTGTACTGGGTGTGGTATAATATAGCTACAGTATATAGATCCACATACATGAGGCCAACAGCTAAAGGTTCAACAGAGAATATAGTCAACAGATACAAAAGGTTTACTGTGTCGGCATGACAATCGCCGACACACAAATGGTCAGCACAGGTTTTTGGGTCAAATCTTGTGTGACTGGAAAAAAGGTGTCGACAGTAAATCAAGCAAAAGTTGGGAGAACATGGAACAAGTGTCAACCATTTGTGTCGACCATTGTCATGCTGATCTTTTCAGCGTGTCAACCTTTTTTACTTTGCTAATTTAAGTACTGTGAACTGTTTCTAGCTGTCGACCAAATGGTGTTGACCTATTGACTGCCTAGACACTGTAAATCTATATTCTGGATGCAAGGGGGCAGATGTAACTGAGCACATGGATAACACCTTGTTGTGCTGCAGGGGGAAGATGTAACTGTACCCCTGGGTAACACCATGCTGCGCTATAGGGGGCAGATGTAACTGAGCACATGGATAACATCATGTTGTGCTGCAGGGGGCAGATGTAACTGAACACCTGGGTAACACCTTGCTGCGTTATAGGGGGCAGATGTAATTGTACCCCTGGTTAACACCATGCTGTGCTGTAGAGGGGCAGATGTATCGAAGCGCCTAAGTAACACCATACTGTGCTGCAGGGGGCAGATGTAATTGTACCCCTGGAAAAACCATGCTGCGCTATAGGGGGCAGATGTAATTGTACCCCTGGATAACATCATACTGTGCTGCAGGGGGCAGATGTAATTGTACCCCTGGATAACACTATGCTGCACTATAGGGGGCAGATGTAATTGTACCCCTGGATAACATCATACTGTGCTGCAGGGGGCAGATGTAATTGTACCCCTGGGTAACAGTTTGCTGCGCTGTAGAGGGCAGATGTAACGGTACCCCTGGGTAACACCATACTGCGCTGTAGGGTGCAGATATAACTGAGCACCTAGGTAACACAAGCTGTGCTGCAGGGAGGCAGATGTAATGTGCAGTGAGAGTTAGATTTGGGTGGGGAGTGTCCAAACTGACATGTAAATTGCAGTGTAAGAATACAGCTGTCCAGCCGCTGTTGGATAAATACAAAAGCTACCAGTATTTACCCTGCATGCAAAATAAATAATTGCATTTACACCCATGCATTGCAGCATGGGTTTTCTAGGCGCATAGTTAAGACCCCCATACATCTGTGACAGATTGTTTCAGCTTCCCGGTCCCCCATTTCTGGGGTCAGAGGAATCAGAAATAATCAACAAGTTTCAAATCTTTCCCGATCCAATTGGCAAATTGGGGATTTTAAAGATGAACAATTTCCTTGACCCTCAAACTGAGCGCGGATCATTTATGACGGTTTCGGGTCCGTTGGGGGATGGGGATGGGGCAGGCCGGTGCATGGGGCCTTTACCTACTCTGCTCTACTATATTCACTAATTCAATAAGGGTGTAGATCAAAGTCGACAGTGAATAGGACAAGCGTGAATAGTACTAGGTTGACATGGGAAAAAGGTCAACATGCATAAGGTCGACACAGATAAAAGATCGACACAAGTAAAGGTCAAAATGCCAATGGTAACCACATAAAAATGTTGACATGGATTTTTCACTGTTTTGTGTCAATATCGGCATTTGTTGACATGGACGTCCCAAAATGTCACGCTTTGTATGCACCTGGATTGCAAGGCATGAAAAAGTTCAAACATCGAAAAATAAATTGTTATAAAGTCATGTTGACCTTTTCATGTGTCGACATAGTCAATATGTATATAACACAGGACTGCTTTACATAATTGTATAACTTCCATGTAAATTTTAAGGCCCCCATGCACAGGTCCGATCCGATGTGCGTTCTCGTGCGCACCAGATCCTGTAGATCTGTGCATCTTTTAAAATGTGTCAGTGAGTAATGAGTGCACCTGCCGGGTGGGCTGGAAAACGTGAACCGTTGGTAGCTCTTGAGGACTGGAGTTGGCTGCCCCTGCTGTAGATCATACATGCAGCATGTGTGATATTTTGGAATCGGATCACCAGCGGCTCATTGATGGTGCTTATTTGCATCCGATTCCCCCTGAATTCCTGCGGGAGTTCTTTTCCATGCGTAATATCAAGTACCAAAATCGGATGGAGCCCTCCTGGGGAAATGCCGGGGGAAGCTCAGCGTAAAGCAAGTCCGATGTGCGGCCTCTTGTACTGCCAGGAACAAATCACTTATACAGTATATACCGGTAATAATCTCGGAATCTCCTGTATCCAAATCTAGAATGGTTTGCGTGTGATTAAGGCTGCGTGTATAAGGTGTATATGACACATAAATGCATTTGGTGGTAAGGTTAGGGTCCCATCCCAGATATCTCTGCAAATAATCCAAAATCCGCAATACTTCTGGTCCCAGGCGTTTTACATGCGGGAGAGACAACCGACATTTGGTGATGACACCACTTCCCATCAATGGCGCCTCCTATAGTGCAGCGTGTGTCGGCGGTCTCGCGCATATACCATATTATACCGATACAGCGGCCACATTTCACACTTCCAGCCGGTCTGAATCACCCCACAGTAATCCATGATAAAACGCTGTAATAAAGTAACACACGGCTCAGGGCTGCCCTCGCTCTACGCAGGGGTTTAGCAAAACTCTTTTTATTATTTGTTAACAAAATGTTCTCTTTTTGTCATTTTGAACTTGCTACATATCGAACAAATAAATTAGGGCTATAAGTAGTAATATACTGTACATCAGTATTCCCCCCGTGGTGTCACATTCTCCCCGTGGTAATACGTTATATCATTTATAAAAAATATTCAGGTATATATATGTGCCTATATATATATATATTTACAGGAAGGTGGAATATTTACAGGACTCGGACTTGCCAGTATATTCGCCGCTTCCGGTATGTGCAGATTTGGCAAAGCCTTTGCCACAAAGGTACATTAATTCCCAGTCCGGGAGTAAAGCAGGCACCTTCTATCCCTACGTGTATGGGAATGATGGGCGCGGATGAGGTGTGAGTGAGTCCTTGGTCAGCCCCACAGCGGACTCTCCCAAATCGCAGCGACAGCGAGCAGTGGTAACCCTCCGCGTAATCACAGTGACTCGTCCCAATGAGTGCGGATCAATGGGTAGAGAGTATCTAGCTCAACAGCCAATAGGGCGACACTGCCAAAATATCAACGTGCACCAAGCTGACATTGACAAAAAGGTCAACACAAGCAAAATGTCGACATAGAAAATGTCGACAAGTGAAACTCAACACATGAAACGGTCAACATGAGTTTACTTTTTTAGTGTCACTGTCTACACCTGAGCAAGTGAACCCCCAATTAGTGTAGCGTGTACCCCGCTGCCATTGCACTCCGATTACGGTTCCAATCAGAGTCGTCACCTGAGCACATGTACGTCGACACCTGAGCATGTGCACCTACCAATTAGTCTATCCGGTACCCCACTACCACTGCGCCCCGATTGCCATTCCCCATCACAGGGATGTTGGCGTATGAAAAAGCCCCCCCCCCCCCCAAATAAATAATGAAACATTTGTGAAAAATGCCCACTGACATTTCAATGAGTCGATCACTTCCATGTCGACGTTTTGCTTCTGTCCACCTTTTGTCAATGTTGACCTTGTGCATGTTGACATTTTGGAGTCAACCTACTGTAGACCTAGACACTGTCGACTTACTGTATGATCCGTATCCCGTCCCAACAAGGACCAAGTATTTGGATGGCGATGAGAAGTGTAACGTTCTGCGTCCCCCGGGAACAGCGTAGCAATCACAGTGACCTGTCCCAGGGAACACGCTAGGAGCATATTCCGCTAATGTGGAGCGTTTCCAGAATTGGGAGGACACGTGGAGCCTGCACACCCCACCGTCAGCAGCGTCCTGGCGCCACCTGGAGGAGGAGATCGGCGGCAGGGTTAGGGTCAGGTGCAGGGACACTGGAATAACCTGAGAAATCCATTTGGGAGAACTAGTGTTGTGAAGTGAACACTGAGATACAATGTAATATACCGCGCTGTCACTATATATCGCCTACCACTAATATCGCCGTCACTCCGCTATATTCCCGTGCCTTACAGTGAATAACATTTTCCATGTAGGAGTTCATACGGATGTTTAAATTCTCAGATTTCTGTCTCCTTTATAAAAGAAAATCATTTAAGCTCCTGGGAATTCCAACATTCCTACAAGCTCCATGGATTAATACTAAGGGATAAATATTATTATCAGCGCTATAATACACAAGCCGCGTATGCACGCACAGAGTCGCTCCTCTTCTTATTCCAATATTAGACACATATAGGTGTTGGCTTTATATAATAGTGATATCCTCAGTTGGCCGCATATAATGGAGATTATACCATCCCTAGGGTCGCCGTTCCTTAACCCTTTGTTTGCCAATGCTGCTGTGAGAAATCCTCAAAATATCCGCTAAGAATGCCAGCGCCGCTCAGTGACTGTTCTTTTAGCATTAATAAATATATATACGGCCGAGTCAATTAACTGAAGTTTAGATAAATATCGCACTGATGGGAGCGGCGCTGGCATTTTTAGAGGATATTTTGAGGATCTCCAACAGCAACGCTGGCGCTCATAGGGTTAATAAAAAGGTTTGCTTGGCGATTTTCACATCTAATTTGACAAAGTCCCTCGGCACTCAAAGGGTTAAGTCCAGACCGGTGAGTCTCTATGTTAGACAACCACCTTGGCGCCCCATCCATAGGCTGGAATAATAAGAATGGTAGGAAGCAGGAGAAGCCACCGTGGTTTAACGGTGGCATGGAGAAATGCCATTGAAGCAGGTCCCTAGAATGCGAATGTGCCCATTGGGCATTAAGGGGTTATAATAATAATAATGATACTAATAATAATAATGATACTAATAATTATTATTATTATTATTTAAAAAAACAAACCCTAGATGGACACCCTCTTTTATTCAATAAATATATAAAAATATATTTTCTTTAAAATAGAATGGATGGCATGAATAATAGTGGTCATAATTTCAGGTATTTGTTGCAAGATTACAATTTGGATTGCGATTTGCTTTCTGGAATCAGGCAGATCACAGCTAGGCAATAAACAGGACAGGTACAACCCTCTATGTATCCAGAACAATGTATCCTGACCCCAGACATGGGGCTGCATGACACGCAAAAAAAGTACATTTTAGTGTTTTTTCTTGTAAACTTAAATTGCCAAATAAAATAAAAGTTCAGTCTTAACGCCACCTAATACGTCATTCTCCACTTTTACACATGCCATTCAAATTCAAGTGCCTATTAGAGTTTGCTGTCCCCATTGTATGACCTAACCTGATCATCATAACGAGTGATGTCAGCTGATCCACGCCATGCCCTTCTTACGTGTCCCCGCGGTACCGTATGCCTTTCTAACGGTGTGTGACAATTGGAAAGTGTCGCCCTTGAAGATAACACGTGACTTTAAACAAAGAGCTTACAGTTAACAAGAGACAAACCTTGACTATAAACAATATAATTGTTGGAAGAACCACGTGAGGCGAGCCCACGTATTATTGTACGTATTGGATTTTTTTCACCTTGCTCCTCGTGTCCAGTTGCATCTTCTTAGTAACGCATTTCGCCAAAAAAGCAAATTTCCTGCTGCATTTTGCATTCAGTCTCTGGTACAATGGTGTCGTAAATGACTTCAGTCACAGGCTAGTGGCACTAGAATCACAGTGGATAGAGCGATCATCCTGCAATGACTACTATCAATAAGACAAGTCCGTTCAGATTCCGAGAACTCTGGAGTTGACTGAGAGCCACCTTAGGTGACGCATCCCGTAAACAGTTTGTCACAAGTCCTGGAGCTGCCCTTGCCTGGTGGCGCGTGTCCCAAGCTCTCCATCTTACAAGGAAACCACTGTTTGCAGGATGCATAATATACATCTTAAGGCACTAAGGGGCTTAGCCATTTCTGTCTAGCCTGGAACCTGTCTTCCTCTACTCCTAGGAGTTCTTAATTACAAAATGTAACAATGGTTAACAGTGATGACCAAAATGCTATTGTATCTGCTACTTAGGTATGAAAGACAAGAAATATTTTATAGTACTGTAAGATTTGACTATCATGTATCATTTTATATACATAGATGCAGAGTCCGATACAGACAGTGCTTGCATATCTAAATATATAAAACGCGTGGAGTTCATCACCTTATACATTATATAAAGGGCACCGATCACCTACACGCAGTGGAGACAGACGTTTCATGGGGTATTTCATAGGGAAGACGTTTCGCTGGGTGTAACAGGCGTTTCGCAGGGTGTAACAGACGTTTCGCAGGATGTAACAGACGTTTCGCAGAGTGAAACAGTCCTGAATCCTCTAAAATGAGCTGTGGTCACTCCATATTGAGACACCCTTCCCCTAAAAATCTCCTAACATCGTCCCAGGCCCCAGAGACGCCATGATGTCTCTGGTGTGTGTAGGTAATGGCGCCAGAGAAACTCATTAATAATTAAGTGTTGCAGATCCTGATGCAAACCGCAAAGTAAAAGAAAATTCCAAACAATAATACTGGCTTGTTCATGCAATGTCATAGGCATCCTGTGGCGCTAATGTCTATCCAATCTATATACAGTTCCAGTGGATTACATTATGTACAAAATGACAGTGCTTCTTCCAGGGTGGGATTCCGGTCGTCGCCCCCCCCCCCCCCCCACATCCCTCCCCCCGGCGCTGCTCCTGGTCAGACGTGCGTTTCAATGAACGAATGTGTGTGCGTGAGCTGGGGGGCCGGTGCAGCAAGTTCCGAGGCACCGTTCTGAGGTTTCAGGGTTCCGCTATACTCACAAATATCCATGAACAACTCAATGTTTTTTTGCTTCCAGTCTTTGAATTTTTTGGACGTCAAAGCTGGGTCGTTTAGGAGACAGTTTATGATTGACAGGTCGCCTTCTTTTGCCTGTAAGGAAAAACAAAATACACATTTACAAATTTGTGTGTGTACAAGTGTGTGTGTGCGTGTGTATAATAATTGGACAGCTGTTCTGTGGGATGAAGCAATATCTTATGGATCAATGGGCTGGATCTTCAGGTATACTACAAAATGGCGGCTTTCATGGATGTGGTCACTTCCTGATTCTAGCATCATACTTAATTGGTACTCTAGTGCACAGGTTCTCAAACTCGGTCCTCAGGACCCCCCACGGTGCATGTTTTGCAGGTCTTCGCACAGAATCGCAAGTGAAATAATTAGCTCCACCTGTGGATGTTTTAAAATGTGTCAATGAGTAATGAATGCACCTGTGTGCCTGTCGGGTGACCTGGAAAACGTGAACTGTGTGGGGTCCTGAGGACCGAGATTAAGAACCCCTGTTCTTGTGGGTTCCATAGTTATAACACTTACTTTTAAAGTGCTTTTCAGAGCCCGAATACGATGAAGCTTTTCGTTGATAACGGGGTCGTTGCACCGTTTTATAAATGACCTCCTAAACTCCTGCTTGGTTGAAGGTCGCTGCTCCCCGAATGCTGATAGGCTGGCGTGTTCCAGCGTTCTGTAGAGCTCCTGGAGTCCGTCTGTGCTTGAACGACTCTCTCTCTCGCTGTCTGGAGCAGAAGTGGGACAATTCTTAGCACTCTGACCCATACCATATCCATTTTTACAAGAGACGCCACCCCCTATTAAACCCCTCATTAGGGTGAATGCACAAAGCTATGCCTTGGCCGTGCACTTCTAGATCCCCTTTAGTAATATGTAGCCCTATAGGATGCACTGTGTAGACCTAGTACCTACACATCTGACAATCTATAATGCTCCAGCATTGGAATAGATTCTTGTGCAGAAGATGGTATCATATGAATAGTCAGCTGCAGGGTGGGCATGCAGGTACTTGTAGTTCCCCAGGAGGATTACACAAAAGACATTTAGCTGAGAGTACCTTCTTTGTTGGGATTGCCGGCCTTCTGCTTCAGGAACTCCACTTCTGATTTCTCCTCTAACAGAACTGCGTTCTTGCTGCGGGATTTCCCTCTACCGTCCCTATTCCTCGGCAAGCTTTGGCTGCGCTGCTTCTCGGGCCTGGCATGGGTGGCATGCCCTCTGGGGCACTCCGCCAGAGGGAAAGGGCCATCTTTTTCGTGGTTATGGCGCCTCTGGACTGGCAGTGTGGCCTGTCTCCTCCTCTCTGGGGACATACCGGTCCGTCCGGCTACGTACTCTGGGTCCGGGGGGACTGTCTGGAGGAAGTGAAGCCCAGAACTGGTCAAAGGAGTCTCTATTAGATCTTGCCAGGAGCGCCGCTCTCTGTAGGTGGGCCGGCACCCAGAGGAGTGGGTGCTGCTGAGGCCGTCTGGCCTGGACTCTTCAGCGGAGGAATGGGAGTAGGTGGATTCACTTGAGAAGTGGCGGCCATGCTTCTGTTCTGGAAACGGACTGGAAGAATTTACCTGGAAGACAAGAGGATTACAATGAGTCAGATATATAACACAGGGAGGCGTCTGTAATGGGGCACATACTGTATGTAACACAGATAGGCATGGCCCTCAGCTAGTTGCCCCCAACTTGTCTGCCCTGGTTGGGGTCCCTGGAGTGGGAATCTGCAGTTTGTGGTGCCCCACAAGGTTAATCAGGCCAAACTACAAGATTGACCGAATTATCTTTTGCCTACATAACTTTTTGGTTTACTGCAAACTGCAGGAAGCATATGAGCCCTGCTTGATTGGCAGCTTAGCAGATCTCAGCCAATCAGGAAAGCACTTCCATGTGGTGCTTCCTGATTGGCTAATGGGTCTCCAAGTGACATCGCATGGACAACCTCCAGTCTGGGGAAAGAATCCACGTGCATACATGGATTCTCTTCAGTTCATGGGTTTGGGACTTTGTGATTTGTTATGTTTTAACACTCGAGGCCTACATGGACTAAAGAGGACCGATCTACACTGGATCAGATGAGTATTTTTTTACTACTGTCAGAAAAGACCAAAGGGCCACGTGGGATGCACGTGAGTATGTGAAAGTGGGATGCAGGTAAGTGTGTGAGTGTATGCATGTAAGTGGGCTTGTATGTTTTATTAAAGTTTTACTGTCACGGTGTGTATTGGCATTATTGTAATATTTGTTTTACAGGTACCAGCAAGACAGATGCACCGCCTGCTTGTAGTTCACCAAGTGGAGGCTTGCTGGGACCTGTAGTTCCACAGGTAAAACTCAATATAAATATAAATCCTACACTTCATGGATATGAACTTGACACCTGCTGCCCAGGGGTTTCCGAGCTTAGTGTGGGACTTCAGCTCTGATCCCTCGGTGCCCTGGATGGTGGTACCCAATTATTGGTGATCCCCACTCCCCCAGGAACCCAGGCCAGGGCTGGGGCTAGCTGGAGTTGACTATGGAGCTGACTATGGAAGTTAACCCGGTGCTGGTTTCATAAATATGGGGGAACCCAACGTCTTTTTCCTTCCAGGTATTTGGAACCAGGACTGATCCAAGAGCCCGGTGCTGATTATTTAAATACGGGGGAACCTCAGTAAACTTTTTTCCCGTTTTGTTAGAACAAGCAAGGGGCTGGTTATCCCTTTCTTTTACACTGATCCATGTAGGATGTATGTGTCTCCATCCTAAGACAGCAGCCAAAAGGTGGTCTACCTAAAAGGAAGTAAATTACTGTATTGTAGTGGTTTTGCCTATGGGAAGTCCTGCAGAGATAGGAGGATTCATACATATCTGTTCTACCTATCCATCAGCATTGGTGAAACAGAGATCACCTCCACTGACCAAACGCGCTGCCTCAGTGTCATCACTGACTCCTCCCTCTCTTTCACCCCCACATTCGTGCTCTCTCACAGTCTTGCCGCTTTCACCTCCGCAACATCTCGCACATCAGACCATTCCTCTCCACTGACGCGACCAAAATTCTCATTCACTCTCTTGTCATCTCCCGCCTTGACTACTGCAACATCCTTCTCTCTGGGCTACCTCTCACCCGCCTCGCACCTCTCCAATCCATTCTTAACGCTGCTGCTAGGCTCATCTTCCTCTCCCGCCGCTCTACCTCCGCCTCCCCCCTCTGTCTATCTCTTCACTGGCTCCTCATTCCTTTCTGAGTTCTCTTTAAACTCCTCACCACCACCTACAAGGCTCTCTTCTCCTCCACTGCTCCGTACCTCTCTTCACTGATCTCTATCCACACTCCCTCCTGTCCTCTTCGCTCCATCGCTGACCGCCGACTGACCTCTCACCTAATCACCTCCTCCCACTCCCGTGTCCAAGACTTCTTTCGCGCTGCCCCCCTGCACTGGAACAACTTCCCACCACCCATCAGGCTTTCTGATTCCCTTACCTCCTTCAAGCGCTCCCTCAAAACCCACTTTTTTCGACTAGCCTATCCCTCCTCCTAACCTCTTTTGATCCTCCTATCCTGCCTCCGTTCCTACTTTCCTATTGTTTTTCGTTTGTCCACCCACCTCCTTTTAGTCTGGTAACTCTTATGAGCAGGGCCCTCCTTCCTCATGTACTCACCCTACCTCTTTACCTCACCTGTGCTCCTGTCCTGTTCTTCCCTTCCTCTACTTCATCTTCATTCGCCTCGACAATTTCCACACCTACTTCTGAACTGATGCTGATTTTAGTTCTACCAGCTATACCCCTATTTATACTGTATTTTTCAACACACCCTGTCTGTTACCTTGTAATTTGTTTTTTTGTTTGCTATATACGGCGCTGCGGACACTTTGTGGCGCCTTATAAATAAACGTACTACTACTACTACCTGAATTTCATTTGTTTTTGAGCAAACTCCGTATTATGTGTTTCTGAGATGCATTTGATGGGTAAATATGCAATCTCGAATCAACACATATGTTAGTAACTTTATGAGGAATGAAAACATAATAAACTTCCATATTACAATGATCGTTTCCTTGATGCAGACATATAACTGAGAAGTGCGATCCTTGTTTGTAGATTAGCAGTGGCGGCTCCTACCTCCATGCTGAAGAGGGGCTGCGCTGGCTGCGATGCCGTCCCCCCTCCACTGCTAGTCCCTGTTGCTGCTGAACCCTGCTGTCACTGCCGCGGTCCAGCACATGTGCAGTATAATCCATGGTACTGCGCATGCGCTGGCCCCCAGCTTCGATCGACTGCTTCGGCAGCAGCCCATGGAAGTCACAGTCCCGGCGCTTGTACACTGCAGATGACAGGCACCAGGATCAGCACATGCACAGTATCGGCCTCAGTACTGTGCAAGCGCAGACCCCAGATTCTATGGGCTGCAGCTGTAGCAGTCCATAGACATGGAGGCCTGCCGGAGGGAGGAAACACATCCCAATGGAACTGACTTGGGTGACTGGCAGGTTGAACTTCCAATAGGAAGTCAGTGCCAGTCACAGTGAAGCCAGAGCAGTCTCCCAGGTGCATGCCACTACCCCAAGGAGCTTACCATCTCTCTAGGTCTATGGAGTGCAAACACAGGCAGTGACTTGTAATATTTGTTGCTCATCATAAAAGAGCACAAACGTCTCCCATTAACTGTGCATGGTAAGGATGACAGCCGGTAACTGTGCATGTCACCCTTATACTGAGGCCTATTTTATTGGAAATAATGGGGCACAGGAGGGGCCGCAGAGCACATAAGAGATTGGGGGAAATGTAGTTAGTTATATATATACATAGCCAGATAAAGAGGGACGCAGGGAAGACTGTACCCCAGGTCCCCCCTCTGTCAGGGGCCCCCCAGCTTGAGCACAGTGACATCACTAGCTCTCCTGATTCCTGCCCCAGTGTGTAAGTAGTATACTATGGTAGACATCTATATCAGTGATCTCTGAAATCTGCTATGGGGTCCACAAAGGGCTTGTTACACCCCTAATCTTTGATAAACATAACTGTGACTATTCCCAGATTAGATTAATGATGAGATATTGATTTTCTGCTACTGCCATCAAAACGGAAGGTTGTGTCCAAGGCTTAGCTGCATTTCTGTGGATATACTAAAACCAAGGACCTCTGTTTGTTCTATTTATTCTTAAATTGGAGAGACAGTACTGCGGCTGCCGCATTGTTTGTAAAAGTTTTGGAATATGTTCCCAGACTAATCACCTAGCACTGACTGCAAGGTGACATCTCATCATCAATGCCCGGGGCGTCAGATCTGGAGAGCAAGTAGGATTATCACAAAAGGTTAGGAATATATGTAGGTTTCTATGTAGTGCAATATCATTCGTATACAGCGGATGTCTCATGCAAGGTCTGCAAGGTGTTAACAGAACAATCACCTAGCACTGACTGCAAGGAGAGATTTCATTATCAATGCTCAGGGGCATCAGATCTGATCACAGACAGGTTAGCTGGAAACCAGCCTGTATGCTACGTCTCCAAACATCTGAGGGCCAATTGAACAGGCTTCCTGACAACACTCTAGTGATACTCAGGTAGATATCGATACGCCATCACACGAGCAGTTTATTGGTGCTGTCCGCTGCTCATGGCCTGTACACCAGAGTAAGCGAACCATTACCGGACCCCACTAAGCATTTTCCATAGGCCCAGTGTGTGTTACACCCATCTCCTGTCACTGGCTCTGTGTGTGTGTTATGTACTCACCGAGGAATTCCGATGGTGGGTGTCACTCACTGTGGTCGGATGTTCCTGCTTTAAGGTCATAGAACCATCGATGTCATCCTGGTCACTTTCACTCCAGTAATCTGCTGAGGACAGAATACGTCTCAGTTTGTTTGTACTGAATATACAGCGGCTTGTAGCACATAACCCCCCACTTTCCCTTCTGTGTCACCCCTATCTGTCTGCCGCTACCCTGCCCTTATAAAATGTAAGTTCTTAGGCACAGGGCCCTTTCTCATGTGCTTTACATATATATATATCTGCCACCCTAGTAATGGCTTTAATATTCTGTCCCTGATGGAACCTTGTCCTGTAACTCGTTACTTAATTGTGTTTTGCTCATCAATGTATTGACAGGCGCTGCAAAACCTTTGTGCCGCCATATAAATAAATCCTAATCATATACTATCATGCACTCCATCCCCCCGACAACGTCTGGTAACCCTTCAATGCTGCAGCCTCGCTTCCTATTTGGGTCTTATGACTTCTAATTCCACAATGAGGAATCAGTAGCAGAAAAAAAGACGTAATAATGCCACTGTATAGGTCATTGGTACGACCTCACCTAGAGTATTGTGTTCAGTTCTGGAGGCCATATCTCCAGAAGGATATAAATACATTAGAGACTGTACAAAGAAGAGCAACTAAAATGGTTCATGGCCTAGATCACAAAACGTACCAGGAAAGACTAAAAGATCTTAACATGTATAGTTTGGAGCAGAGAAGGGAAAGGGGGGACATGATAGAAATCTACAAATATATCAAGGGTTTTAACATAGTACAGGAGGGAAATTTTCTTCAAAGGAAAACAAGTAATAAAACACGAGGACATGCACTGACACTGGAGGGAGGTAGGTTCAGGGGAAATGTTAGAAAGAATTACTTCACAGAAAGGGTAGTGGATAAGTGGAATAGCCTCCCATCAGAGGTGGTAGAGGCTAAGACAGTAGAACAATTTAAACATGCTTGGGATAGGCATATGAATATCCTTACAAAGAAATAAGGATTAAAAAGGGTTGAGTTTACCTGAAGGGTAAAAAAAGGGGCAGACTAGATGGGCCAAATGGTTCTTATCTGCCGTCAAATTCTATGTTTCAAATTCTATGTAATGTGTATATACCATATCCATGTCCCACAATGTCTGTTGTAATGTGCTGCATGCCCCCAAAGGAGGACAGCAGTGACATGTAATGTGCTGCATGCCCCCAAAGGATGACAACAGTGACATGTAATGTGCTGCATGCCCCCAAAGGAGGACAACAGTGACATGTAATGTGCTGCATGCCCCCAAAGGATGACAACAGTGACATGTAATGTGCTGCATGCCCCCAAAGGAGGACAGCAGTGACATGTAATGTGCTGCATGCCCCCAAAGGATGACAACAGTGACATGTAATGTGCTGCATGCCCCCAAAGGAGGACAACAGTGACATGTAATGTGCTGCATGCCCCCAAAGGATGACAACAGTGACATGTAATGTGCTGCATGCCCCCAAAGGATGACAACAGTGACATGTAATGTGCTGCATGCCCCCAAAGGATGACAACAGTGACATGTAATGTGCTGCTTCCCCTCAAAGGATGACAACAGTGACATGTAATGTGCTGCATGCCCCCAAAGGAGGACAACAGTGACATGTAAAGTGCTGCATGCCCCCAAAGGAGGACAACAGTGACATGTAATGTGCTGCATGCCCCCAAAGGAGGACAACAGTGACATGTAATGTGCTGCATGCCCCCAAAGGGTGACAACAGTGACATGTAATGTGCTGCATGCCCCCAAAGGAGGACAACAGTGACATGTAATGTGCTGCTTCCCCCCAAAGGAGGACAACAGTGACATGTAATGTGCTGCATGCCCCCAAAGGAGGACAACAGTGACATGTAATGTGCTGCATGCCCCCAAAGGAGGACAACAGTGACATGTAATGTGCTGCATGCCCCCAAAGGAGGACAATAGTGACATGTAATGTGCTGCATGCCCCCAAAGGAGGACAACAGTGACATGTAATGTGCTGCTTCCCCCCAAAGGAGGACAACAGTGACATGTAATGTGCTGCATGCCCCCAAAGGATGACAACAGTGACATGTAATGTGCTGCATGCCCCCAAAGGATGACAACAGTGACATGTAATGTGCTGCATGCCCCCAAAGGATGACAACAGTGACATGTAATGTGCTGCATGCCCCCAAAGGATGACAACAGTGACATGTAATGTGCTGCATGCCCCCAAAGGATGACAACAGTGACATGTAATGTGCTGCATGCCCCCAAAGGAGGACAACAGTGACATGTACAGTAATGTGCTGCATGCCCCCAAAGGATGACAACAGTGACATGTAATGTGCTGCATGCCCCCAAAGGATGACAACAGTGACATGTAATGTGCTGCATGCCCCCAAAGGATGACAACAGTGACATGTAATGTGCTGCATGCCCCCAAAGGATGACAACAGTGACATGTAATGTGCTGCATGCCCCCAAAGGATGACAACAGTGACATGTAATGTGCTGCATGCCCCCAAAGGAGGACAACAGTGACATGTACAGTAATGTGCTGCATGCCCCCAAAGGATGACAACAGTGACATGTAATGTGCTGCATGCCCCCAAAGGATGACAACAGTGACATGTAATGTGCTGCATGCCCCCAAAGGATGACAACAGTGACATGTAATGTGCTGCATGCCCCCAAAGGATGACAACAGTGACATGTAATGTGCTGCTTCCCCTCAAAGGATGACAACAGTGACATGTAATGTGCTGCATGCCCCCAAAGGAGGACAACAGTGACATGTAAAGTGCTGCATGCCCCCAAAGGAGGACAACAGTGACATGTAATGTGCTGCATGCCCCCAAAGGAGGACAACAGTGACATGTAATGTGCTGCATGCCCCCAAAGGGTGACAACAGTGACATGTAATGTGCTGCATGCCCCCAAAGGAGGACAACAGTGACATGTAATGTGCTGCTTCCCCCCAAAGGAGGACAACAGTGACATGTAATGTGCTGCATGCCCCCAAAGGAGGACAACAGTGACATGTAATGTGCTGCATGCCCCCAAAGGAGGACAACAGTGACATGTAATGTGCTGCATGCCCCCAAAGGAGGACAATAGTGACATGTAATGTGCTGCATGCCCCCAAAGGAGGACAACAGTGACATGTAATGTGCTGCTTCCCCCCAAAGGAGGACAACAGTGACATGTAATGTGCTGCATGCCCCCAAAGGATGACAACAGTGACATGTAATGTGCTGCATGCCCCCAAAGGAGGACAACAGTGACATGTAATGTGCTGCATGCCCCCAAAGGATGACAACAGTGACATGTAATGTGCTGCATGCCCCCAAAGGATGACAACAGTGACATGTAATGTGCTGCATGCCCCCAAAGGATGACAACAGTGACATGTAATGTGCTGCTTCCCCTCAAAGGATGACAACAGTGACATGTAATGTGCTGCATGCCCCCAAAGGAGGACAACAGTGACATGTAAAGTGCTGCATGCCCCCAAAGGAGGACAACAGTGACATGTAATGTGCTGCATGCCCCCAAAGGAGGACAACAGTGACATGTAATGTGCTGCATGCCCCCAAAGGAGGACAACAGTGACATGTAATGTGCTGCATGCCCCCAAAGGAGGACAACAGTGACATGTAATGTGCTGCATGCCCCCAAAGGAGGACAACAGTGACATGTAATGTGCTGCTTCCCCCCAAAGGATGACAACAGTGACATGTAATGTGCTGCATGCCCCCAAAGGGTGACAACAGTGACATGTAATGTGCTGCATGCCCCCAAAGGGTGACAACAGTGACATGTAATGTGCTGCATGCCCCCAAAGGATGACAACAGTGACATGTAATGTGCTGCATGCCCCCAAAGGATGACAACAGTGACATGTAATGTGCTGCATGCCCCCAAAGGTTGACAACAGTGACATGTAATGTGCTGCATGCCCCCAAAGGGTGACAACAGTGACATGTAATGTGCTGCATGCCCCCAAAGGATGACAACAGTGACATGTAATGTGCTGCATGCCCCCAAAGGATGACAACAGTGACATGTAATGTGCTGCATGCCCCCAAAGGGTGACAACAGTGACATGTAATGTGCTGCATGCCCCCAAAGGATGACAACAGTGACATGTAATGTGCTGCATGCCCCCAAAGGAGGACAGCAGTGACATGTAATGTGCTGCATGCCCCCAAAGGATGACAACAGTGACATGTAATGTGCTGCATGCCCCCAAAGGGGGACAACAGTGACATGTAATGTGCTGCATGCCCCCAAAGGATGACAACAGTGACATGTAATGGGCTGCTTCCCCCCAAAGGGTGACAACAGTGACATGTAATGGGCTGCATGCCCCCAAAGGGTGACAACAGTGACATGTAATGTGCTGCATGCCCCCAAATGATGACAACAGTGACATGTAATGTGCTGCATGCCCCCAAAGGGTGACAACAGTGACATGTAATGTGCTGCATGCCCCCAAAGGATGACAACAGTGACATGTAATGTGCTGCATGCCCCCAAAGGGTGACAACAGTGACATGTAATGTGCTGCATGCCCCCAAAGGATGACAACAGTGACATGTAATGTGCTGCATGCCCCCAAAGGATGACAACAGTGACATGTAATGTGCTGCATGCCCCCAAAGGTTGACAACAGTGACATGTAATGTGCTGCATGCCCCCAAAGGGTGACAACAGTGACATGTAATGTGCTGCATGCCCCCAAAGGGTGACAACAGTGACATGTAATGTGCTGCATGCCCCCAAAGGATGACAACAGTGACATGTAATGTGCTGCATGCCCCCAAAGTATGACAACAGTGACATGTAATGTGCTGCATGCCCCCAAAGGATGACAACAGTGACATGTAATGTACTGCATGCCCCCAAAGATTGACAACAGTGACATGTAATGTGCTGCATGCCCCCAAAGGAGGAAAACAGTGGCATGTAATGTGCTGCATGCCCCCAAAGGAGGAAAACAGTGACATGTAATGTGCTGCATGCCCCTAAAGGATGACAACAGTGACATGTAAAGTGCTGCATGCCCCCAAAGGATGACAACAGTGACATGTAATGTGCTGCATGCCCCCAAAGGATGACAACAGTGACATGTAATGTGCTGCATGCCCCCAAAGGATGACAACAGTGACATGTAATGTGCTGCATGCCCCCAAAGGATGACAACAGTGACATGTAATGTGCTGCATGCCCCCAAATGATGACAACAGTGACATGTAATGTGCTGCATGCCCCCAAAGGATGACAACAGTGACATGTAATGTGCTGCATGCCCCCAAAGGGTGACAACAGTGACATGTAATGTGCTGCATGCCCCCAAAGGATGACAACAGTGACATGTAATGTGCTGCATGCCCCCAAAGGGTGACAACAGTGACATGTAATGTGCTGCATGCCCCCAAAGGATGACAACAGTGACATGTAATGTGCTGCATGCCCCCAAAGGATGACAACAGTGACATGTAATGTGCTGCATGCCCCCAAAGGGTGACAACAGTGACATGTAATGTGCTGCATGCCCCCAAAGGGTGACAACAGTGACATGTAATGTGCTGCATGCCCCCAAAGGATGACAACAGTGACATGTAATGTGCTGCATGCCCCCAAAGGATGACAACAGTGACATGTAATGTGCTGCATGCCCCCAAAGGATGACAACAGTGACATGTAATGTGCTGCATGCCCCCAAAGGATGACAACAGTGACATGTAATGTACTGCATGCCCCCAAAGATTGACAACAGTGACATGTAATGTGCTGCATGCCCCCAAAGGAGGAAAACAGTGGCATGTAATGTGCTGCATGCCCCCAAAGGAGGAAAACAGTGACATGTAATGTGCTGCATGCCCCTAAAGGATGACAACAGTGACATGTAAAGTGCTGCATGCCCCCAAAGGATGACAACAGTGACATGTAATGTGCTGCATGCCCCCAAAGGATGACAACAGTGACATGTAATGTGCTGCATGCCCCCAAAGGATGACAACAGTGACATGTAATGTGCTGCATGCCCCCAAAGGAGGACAACAGTGACATGTAATGTGCTGCATGCCCCCAAAGGATGACAACAGTGACATCTGTAGGCTGTTAGAGGGTACTACAGTCTGTTAAATGCACTTTATGGATTTGCTCATAGGTTTAGTGTTCAGTAAGAGAATAATTGGAAGTTTATTGTACATTAAAATAAATGTTCTTACTGTAAATTATTTATTGCACAGTAAAGCCGGGGACACCCTAGATGACATATTAAACTAATTTGATGATAACGACCATTTGTTATGTTAAAGTCTTACAATTGATCAGTGCGTACACACACTCTCGCTAGCAATGGGCGCTCCTGCGTGTCGCAGCAATGTCCTCTGTCGTCTGTACGTGCAGCTTGATCTGAGGATAACGACAACTATACTCCTGGATGTGGCTGCTGTGGGTATCATTGTGTATATCACTTGTCCAGGAGTTCCAGGGAAATCGCGAGTGACATTGTATTGTTTGTAAGTCGTCTAGTGTGTACGCGGCATAACACTGTGGTAAATCTGCTATAACAAACACTGCCACTGTTATCTCCAGTGTAACACTACGGGGTGTATTCAACTGCAGTCAAAACAGCTGTATTGTTGGAAAGATGGCAATGTCTGACTTATTTTCCCCGAGCCTCAGTACATGGCCGCGTGTCCTAAGTATAGGCCTGTTAGTGACCAATCATCTCCCAGTTCTATATGATTCCCAATCCTGTATTTGTACATGCTAATCATATCACCTGTCAGCCTCCGTTTCTCCAGTGAGAACATATTCAGCCTGGTATAACCTATCTTTGTATTCTAGTGATTGGAGACCTGTTCCTAGCTTAGTCGCCCGTCTCTGTACCTGTTCCAATTCATTTATGTCCTTCCTAAGGTGCCGTGCCCAGAACTGAACACAATATTCCAAGTGTGGTCTCACCAATGCCTTGGTGCGCAACAGCAGCAGCAACAGCCAATCCAACAGTCAGATTTGGCTGCTGATTGAATAGGGCCATGTCGGATCCATGTTGACAAATGAATGTTGGAATGGATCCGACTATAATTATATATGGCATAGAATTGTAGCAGAATATTTGCTGTATAAGCACCGGCCGCCCCTGTTCTCATCTCCACATACAGAAATACCAGAACCACACGTTACCTTCATTAGGTCGTATGTCCTTTTCATCTGGCGTATACCCAATGGCAGCGAGCCCGAGGCGGTTCATCCATCTATGAAGAACACAAAAGCCACAGTGCGTGAGCTAATTAGATTCAACCGTGCCTGAAAAAGAGGCAGCATCTACAGAAACCGTTACCCAATATACTGCAACATCTATATACAGTGTCGCTCTTCCGCATCAAACATCTGTAATCACGACCAGCTCCTGATAACCTGACACTGTTACTGGGATTTCTCTGGTATTGTCATTCCTTTTCCCATAACTGGGTCGAATGACTGACGAATGAATTGACTTCTACCAAGCACTGGAACTTCCATTTAATGCACCGGTTTTCCCCTAGTATCATTTTCACACAATGTATTGTCGACGCTGAATTATGTCTGTGTAAAAATAAACAATTATGTGCAAGGAATCTATTTTGCATTTATTAGCATGCTCATTATTCATTCCATGTGTCGTCTGTGTAATGTTGTACAGAGCGGACTGACACATCCTATTGCACCAGTTACAGAATCACAAGAGAACTGAACCAAAGACAGAATAATTGGTAATATACTGTACGCTGCATTGTCACACTTGGCCAGTAGATGTCAGTGTTCCACCACCAGACTGAACCTTCCCTCCCTCTAACAGACAGATGCCAGCCAGCAGTATAAATAGATTTCTCTGCTATATTTAGCCTCTCCTGTGATTACAGCTGAAACATAAAACAGGGCTTATATTTTATTTGCTGTGAGAATGTGGCTGAGCTGGGAGGGGACTGGAACTGCAGCAAGGAAACTAGTAACTCACCCAAGTAGCTGATGTCAGCGGCACCTCATGGGAAACATTTGCGCTTACAGTATGCCGATGAGGAATCTGCTGGGATTGTGGAACTCGCCCTGGCACATTACTGATGGCTTTTCCAGGTTTAATGCATAGTCTGCCCCTAAATGCAGTGGTTGGTAATGAGCCCTTACTGGTCATTCATCTTCCCTGATTTGGGGTGGATGCTGCTGGGAATGTTCCACCCCCCTGTGGTCTGGTTACATCAGCCAGCATTGGAATCTTGCAGATTTTTTTAAACGGTACGGCTGTTTTCAACCAATTCGAAAGACCAATCACCTAAAAGCTTCCATGCGATCACAATAACTAGCGGATGTGCGCACAGCCACCGGCCGATCATCCTGCTCACTGATCCCTTCATTCTGATGCTATGGAGGTGGACCATCATAAAATGTCTGCCCCCATATAGCAGACCGTTCTCTGAAACTGTCTTCTGTATGGGGGTGGACATTTTGTGATGGTCCGTTCTTCATAGCATCAGAATGAAGCCAGGAGGGGAGCCGGGACCACCGCAGCGAATACAGGTAAATCTGCGGGGGATGGGACATCCCGGAACCCACCCACAGCACTGACATCCCACCCGCAGCACCGACATGCCACCCGCAGCGCTGACATCCTGCCTGCAGCGCTGACAGCCCAGCTCCTGCAAGTATGTAAGTATATATGTGGCGGGTGGCAGGTGGCGGGGGTGCACCAGAAACTTTTGGCAGGGGGCGCAATATTTCAGGTTCTGCCACTGCGTGTAGTCATAATGAACGATGCACTAGTGATGTGTCAATGATTTGCAGTTGACCCTCTGATCATTTGCACAATAGTTCTGCGTGTGTGCATGATATCTTCTGAACAGGGGGGTGACTGTGTATCGCACGTAATGACTGTGATTTGTGGGTACATAGGGGTATGCCTCTGTGCATAGGGAAGCCTGTTTCTGATATATCCCTTGCACATAGCATGGGGTTAGGGCACGTGTGGATAATGATGGTTACAGTAAGTAGCGCAGCAATTCAACCCCAGTCCAAGCTCTGGCTCGGGGCTGTGCGGTCTACGCCGATTCCATGAATGGCCATCTGTACGGAATCTGTTGAAAATAACACTCTAAAATGGCCGCCGCCTTGGAGGAGACTGATGCTAGTGGTTCTACTGGACCTCTAGCGTCTGTCAGGGAAACGTAGCATGCATGGTGTTACCCAGAAGTGCAGGGATTCCAGGAATGCTGGCGTCCCTGCGACTATCTAACTTCTGGCAACAAGCATAAAACCCCTGGTAACGAGCATGAAAGCTATGGCAATGAGCATGAGACCCCTGGCAACGAGCATTAAATACCTGGCAATGAGCATGAGACCCCTGGCAACGAGCATAAGATCCCTGGCAATGAGCATGAGACCCCTGGCAACGAGCATGAAATACCTGGCAATGAGCATGAGACCCCTGGCAACGAGCATAAGATCCCTGGCAATGAGCATGAGACCCCTGGCAACGAGCATGAAATACCTGTCAATGAGCATGAGAACCCTGGCAACGAGCAGGAAATCCCTGGCAATGAGCATGAGACCCCTGGCAACGAGCATGAAATACCTGGCAATGAGCATGAGACCCCTGGCAACGAGCAGGAAATCCCTGGCAATGAGCATGAGACCCCTGGCAACTAAAAAATTATAAAGTATGGGAGAAGGGGGGGGGGGGGGGTGTGTGCAACGGAAGCCTCTTTGGCAAGTGGAACAGATGGGGCTGGGGGTGCGGCCTGGGCCCATCGCTGCTACATGTGGCCGGTATATACACCGGCTGCCTCTCCTCACCTCCCTGATATTGATAAATGGTGCTGCAGCTTTTTTTATCCTGTGCGTGTCCAGCATAACTCACCACTCAGCCACCGCGCCGGTGCTGGGAGGTAATTACTATCCTGCAAACCTTTCCTTCTATTCCCGCCACTGCCGTTACTGAGTCAGCGCTGTACCGTCGGCTCTGCAGGATCATGTGAGAACATTAATGTTTAACTACAAATAAAGCACCTTGTAAATGAGATGTTTAGATTTCAGCTGCGGTTTTATGTCACCGGAGAATTGGTGGAGTTCAGGCGGTAAAGCCGCTGTTATTATGGTGGCGGTACAATACTATGAGACATTCATAAAGACGCAATTCCAGCGCCACACAAGAGCGCTGATTAGGATGCAGGACTACAAAGGGCGCTTTGTCTAATACAGAAATACCGACAATTATCCCGACACCAGCCGCATCTGCCTGATTCTTACCATGAGAATGAGACTCATCTGCTCGTCACGTTACCACACAATGTATTATCTGCGCCCGTTACTGTGACTTCACGGGAAATATTCCAGTTACACTAATTAAGGTTCCGCATCTAAAATATAACACATCGCTCTTAGCAGCCGCTACACGGGATATACACGGACTCTATAACATGTATATACAAAGGCGGGGCACCAGTGCATCACATCGCTCTCAGCAGCCGCTACACGGGATATACACAGGCTCTATAACGTATATACAGAGGCTGGGACCAGTGCATCCCATCGCTCACAGCAGCTGCTACACGGGATATACACGGACTCTATAACATGTATATACAAAGGCGGGGCACCAGTGCATCACATCGCTCTCAGCAGCCGCTACACGGGATATACATGGACTCTATAACATGTATATACAGAGGCGGGCACCAGTGCGTCACATCGCTCTCAGCAGACGCTACACGGGATATACACAGGCTCTATAACGTATATACAGAGGCTGGGACCAGTGCATCACATCGCTCTCAGCAGCCGCTACACAGGATATACACGGACTCTATAACGGATATATACAGAGGCGGGGCACCAGTGCATCACATCGCTCTCAGCAGCCGCTACACGGGAGATATATGGACTCTATAACGTATATACAGAGGCGGGAACCAGTGCGTCACATCACTCTCAGCCGCCGCTACACAGGAGATAAACGGACTCTATAACATGTATATACAGAGGCGGGAACCAGTGCATCACATCGTTCTCAGCAGCCGCTACACGGGATATACACGGACTCTATAACGTGTATATACATGGGCGGGAACCAATGAGTCACATCGCTCTCAGCAGCCGCTACACGGGATATACACAGACTCTATAACGTGTATATACAGAGGCTGGTACCAGTGAGTCACATCACTCTCAGCAGCCGCTACACGGGATATACACGGACTCTATAACGTATATGTAGAGGCTGGTACCAGTGCATCACATCGCTCTCAGCAGCTGCTACACGGAATATACATGGACTCTATAACGTGTATATACAGAGGCGGAAACCAGTGCATCACATCACTCTCAGGAGCAGCTACACGGGAGATACACGGACTCTATAACGTGTATATACAGAGGCTGGTACCAGTGAGTAACATCACTCTCAGCAGCCGCTACACGGGATATACACGGACTCTATAACGTATATGTAGAGGCTGGTACCAGTGCATCACATCGCTCTCAGCAGCTGCTACACGGAATACATGGACTCTATAATGTGTATATACAGAGGCGGAAACCAGTGCATCACATCACTCTCAGCAGCAGCTACACGGGAGATACACGGATTCTATGACGTGTATATACAGAGGCGGGAACCAGTGCATCCCAGCAAACTCAGCAGCCACTACACGGGATATACACGGACTGTATAACGTGAATATACAAAGTTTGGGCACCAGTGTATCACATCACTCTCAGCAGCTGCTACACAGGATATACACAGACTCTATAACATATATATATATATATATATATATATATATATATATATATATATACAAAGTCAGGGCACCAGTGCATCACATCACTCTCAGCAGCCGATACACGGGAGATACACGAACTCTATAACGTGTATATACAGAGGCGGAAACCAGTGCATCACTTCGCTCTCAGCAGCCGCTACACGGGATATACACAGACTCTATAACGTGTATATACAGAGGCTGGTACCAGTGCATCACATCGCACTCAGCAGCTGCTACACGGGATATATACACACTCTATAATGTGTATATACAGATGAGGAAACCAGTGCATCACATCACTCTCAGCAGCCGCTACACAGGATATACACAGACTCTATAACGTGTATATAGAGGAGGAAAGCATTCTCATATGGTAATGGGGCAGCCCGGCGCCCCCCCGCCCATCTCCGCCCCCCCCCCTCGCCATGGGTGCGTGCACCCATCGAACCGAAATTTCGCTGTGGGTGCATGCACCATACGAATGCACGCAGGACCGATGTGATCTGAATGAGGCCCATAGTGTATACTATTGTGGTAGAGTACACACAAAAAATAAATAAAGATAAGCTGAATGTAGTAATTTATTTATTTTGTTATGGACAGGGCTTGTATAACACTGCGTAGAGGCAGAACAATCACACATGGAACTTGTTCTGACAGTAGTATATGGTGTATTGGATTGCAATGCAGCAAGCCACACTGAAAAGAAAATGAAAAAAAATTGAAAAGTTGACAGCCCGCCTGTGTACTGTACCCCACTACACTGACAGCCTTCCTAACACACGACAGTTACAATACAATACCACCACACAAACCCCTTTGAACAGCACAAACCCCTCTGCACAGCACAAACCCCTCTGCACCACACAGCACCCCTCTGCACTGCACAGCACCCCTCTGAACTGCACAGCACCCCTCTGAACTGCACAGCACCCCTCTGCACTTCACACCCAGACCCCTGCACTGCAGAGCTGTGCGCAGCTTGTGGAAGCGTGTGTGAAACGGTGCCGAATTCTCGGGACGCCAAGCCTTTAAATCTCTCCACACAGCAGCACTGTCATGTGGAGGTTTTACTGGCAGTGACTCCTGGGCCCTGACCTCAGGCTGTGCAGTGTTGCAGGATTCCCTCACCCCTCCAGGGGCTCTCGGCCATTTGAAATATGACGCTGAATCATGAGCCAATCGGAGCTCATGGCCAGGCAGCCAATCACCGTGGCTGCTTGTACGCAAGCTCTGATTGGCTCAGGAGCTGTGCAGTATTTTAAAAGGCCCGTGAGATGCCAGAGGGGTGAGGGAAGCCTGCGGCGCTGCGCGACACTCTTCTAGACTCTCAGTGGCAGCGGTGGAGCCACCGGAGGGGTGGAGGAAGCATGTGGCGCTGCTCTGTGATTTCCTTCACCTCTCAGCGTTGGCAGGGTCATAGAAGTGCAGCAGGGGATGCGGGGTGGTACGATGTACTGGCAACATATTTCTTAAAGGTAGTCCATACCACTGGCCAGGGGTAATGTGGAGATATTTCCCCAATGGTGCCCCTGATTAGTGTACATGTGGCATCCCAGTCTGAGCTGCAGACACTGCAGGGGTTAACATACTGTAGTGAAAAGTTTTACAAAGCCTTATCAGTGAGAGGGGGAGTTTATGGTTTAGGGGGCTGTGGAACGAAAAATTATTCCACGGCCCTCTGGCACTATGGAGCAGTATGTAGGTGCTACTAGGAAAAACAAGAGATGCAATCATCGCAGTGTGAGGGCAGCAGTATGCAGAGATCAGTGGAATGAACAAGGGGGAATCTTCACCTTTAGGGTTTCCCTAGAAGCAGCACAAGTGGTGTGAGTCTCATTAGTGGATGATCTGGGCAACGAATCCCAGCGACGAATCCATGAGAAATCCCAGTTAGATAGACTGCAGAGATCCCCCAGCGAGTAGGGGAAGAATGCACCAAAAAGAATCCCAGTTTGCAGCTGCCGCACTACTGGTTCCCAGAATGCACTGTATGTAATGTACTGCTTTCCTATCATTGCGAGTGAAAGGAACTGCTGAAATGTAATGTTGTGATGGTGGAGAACAGTGAATCAGAATCAGCTTTATTGACCAGGTATACTTGCGTATACTAGGAATTTGTGTTCGGTTTGCTGGGCAGCAGCCAGGTGGGTAACAAGTAAACAGCGTACAGTATAAACAGGTGGGGGAACACGTACAGTCATACAGAAAGTTATTCCGAGGGGACACCGTGTTATGTGCAGAGGGTTATGGCGCGACTAGACCGTGAGGTGTTCATGAGTTCATGTGTCAGCAGGTGGACCTGGTGGGAAAAGCCCTGTAGGTTCTGCCTGGTGGCAGCAGGTTAAACAAGCCATGGCCAGGATGTAGTTGGTCCTTGACTATCCTCGTTGCCCGCTGTTTTGCTCTGGACTGGTACAGGTCCTGGACAGAAGGAAGGTCCGTCCCGATTATCTTCTCCGCAGTTCTGACCACCTTTTGGAGTCTGCATTTGTCTCTCTCGCTGGCGGAGCCGTACCAGACCAGTATTGAGGAGCACAGTACAGACTCCACAATCGCGGAGTAGAAGAGGAGCAGAAGCTTCTGTGGGATGTTGAACTTCCTCAGTTGCCTAAGGAAGAATATCCTCTGCTGCGCTTTTCCAACAATAGTATCAGTGTTGGGCCCTCATTTAAGGTCCCAGGAGATTGTGGTTCCTAGGAACTTGAAGGAGTCCACTAGCGACACCACACTGTCAGCAATTGTTAGCGGAGGAACACCAACAGCCTTCTTCCTAAAGTCCACTACCATCTCAACGGCTTTGATTGGGTTGAGCTCTCGATGGTTGCTGCTGCACCACTTCTTGTCTGTAGGCTGATTCGTCCCTGTCCTTGATAAGGCAAATGACGGTAGTGTCATCTGCGAATTTGATTATCTTTATTGATTGCGTCATTGGTGTTCAGGGAGAACAGCAGGGGTGAGAGTACACAGCCCTGGGGGGCTCCTGTGCTGATGGACCGCACTTGGGAGGTGAATTCCCCCGCTTTCACAACTTGTTTTCTATCAGTCAGAAAGTCCACAATCCAACTATTGGTCAACGTGAAAAGGTGCCTGAAGCATGGCGAGTGCAGCGAACCATGCGCAGGGCCGGGGTACACTTATACGGTGTCCATGTTCAACTATGTCGACAAAAAACGACAACCAAAAAGCATGAAAATTTCATGTCGACCTTTTTCAGGTACACCTTGTCGATGTCGACCTATTGCTTGTGTACACGCATTGTGAAATGAGACCATGGGCGGTAATACTGTGCCCATATTATGTCTCAGCAGATCCTGAGCACTGCGCCTTTATATCACTGCCATAGACGGTCTCCCAAGGGGTTGCTCTATTAGCGGGGATGTCACAGACACAATGCTACATGACAAGCGCCAACATGAGTCCCAGCGATGTCATTCCCAGGACTGCTCGCCACAGACAGCCCATCACAGCAAGTGACAGCCGTGTCATGTGTGATATGTCACCGTGACATCCCCCAGCGGGAGGAGAGACTGCACAACATGATAGAGAGATGCTTCTCCGTCCCACGGGGGCCCCTACAGACACCAGGGACCATTATTATTATTATTATTATGTTTAATGCATTGTAAAGGAACTGAGCTCAACCTGTGCAAAGCCGGCACCCCACCGGCCAAGTGGCCACGGTGCCACGTTTCAGTGTCCATGTCAACTGTGTCAACATTCGGGACAAAAAATGTGTGAAACACCCCATGTTGACCTTTTGACTGTAAACCTACCCCGATGTCGACCTAATGACCCTGTCGACCTTCCTGCATGTTGAGCTAGACTCGTGTCGACCTCAATGCATGTTGACCTAATGGAGTTGATCTCTCTACTGACATCCCCACCAATATACGTTATGAAGCCCATAGGCTTATATCGGGTATCACCAGCTTTTTCTGGCGACACCCCCAGCAGTGAAAACCCGGCATGCAGGTGTTCCTGCATACCAAAAGGCGGTAAAAAACGGCGATAACAGGTTTTTACCACATTTTTGTGAATGAGTTGGGGATGGAAATGAGCAAGTGGTCAGACTGCGTCGGCAGTAAGGAGAACGCCTCGCAGCAAGCACTGTCTAAAGCCCAATAGGAATGCTTAAATGACTTACTGACAGGTAGTACAATCTTCTGCCTGACACAGAGGGGCATCACATGTGGCTTGCTGGGAGCTGGGCCTGCACGTGTATCATGCAGTGAGGTGAGGGTGTACCCGGAACAAGATATGGCAGCCATGTTCCTGAAGACCTGTGTATATGCATAGGACACTCTGATACAAAAGCAGAGGGGGCCAGGCCAGATCTTGCACACGGACCCCCCCCCCCCTCTCCCTCACTTAAACCTCCCCTGACAGTGGCCAATCAGATAGGGTCTATCATTACTTACTGCTAAAAGCTGAAGTCTGATTAGCTGCTGTGGGTTATATAGAACGCCGTTACACTTTAGCGTCATATAATACAATGAGCCCCAGTAGTTACACAACATAGACAGATAGCAGAAATACCCAGAGGGGACATAGAAATCAGTTATATGGCCGCCACAGACCATCTACAGTATGTTTGACGTAGAGTTACCACCAGTCCGGGACTACTCCACACAGTCTGGTAATTAGGGGTGGCGTTCCTGTCTGACATTTACAAAGTCAGGCAACATAATAAAGTCCAAGTTCACTAGGCTGGAATCTTTCAGCTCCGGGTACGAGCGGCAGGAGCATCCAGATGTTTTGCCCATGTTATACATACATACAGTACAACTCGTCCGATGTAACGGGGGCCGACACAAAGTGGACACAATACAGCTTAATAAACTCGGACATACTTAGAGCTGGTTTGTTTGGCACAGTTATAATCGGCAATGTTAAACTTACAGGTACAGAATTACTGCACAATTGTAATAAATAAACATTAAAAATAAGCTTTTATTTGTCAAATTAGTTCATGTGCTGCAAATCTCCCAACTTACACAGCACTGGCATTGCCTCATACAGATGAAAAACGGTGGCGTGGCTTGCGGCTGCGAAATTCCCGTAAGGCCACGCCTCCTTTTCAGGCGTGGCGGAGCGTCCCAATATTCAGATTCAAATTGCTGGCGGGTATAGTACTGTACTTGTACTATTACTATTTTTTACCATAAAACTTCATCTAAAGCGCATCACTATGGTAATTACATGCACAAACAAATTCTGCTGATTAAAATGATATGCGTCATGCCTATATTCTGCATTCAGAATGTTCTGATACAGTATTTCCCAGTCAAACATAGTAACTCTGATGACTTAATCACGTTACAGACCCTAATTGCAACAATGTGAGTAATGAGAATGTAATATACCCCAGTTCAGAACTGCAAGTAAAGGATTTCCTTACAGGAAACAGCGATGATGAGAAGATTAAGAAGAACGATATCTGTAACGCAGTCTCATGACTTGTGTCCCAGTAAATTGTGTGTTGAAAACAGAAACTGTAATAATGGGCCTTATTCTGGTTGGAGCGTCCGGGCCGTACGCGTACGTCCCGGGGTTTTTTACGATCTGCGCATGTGCAGATACGCTAATGCGCCGGCGCGAACACTCCACAACGCTTACGGCCGGTGTCTCAACGTGCGAAAAAACCTGTACGCGAGCGTACGGGTAATGGGGCGGCATAGGGGCGTGTTGATGGGAGCGGCCGAAATAATGAGGGAAAATGGGCGTAAATATGGGCGTACACGGGGGTGTGCACCAAAAATGAGCGGTGCTACTACCGCACGATCGACTAAGGCACCGTTCGTTTCGGACACCAAACAGGCGGCCGCCAACCGCCAGCTAAAACCACCCCTACAGATACCGCATGCCAGCGTGCGCCTGAGTTGGCTAATTAACGCTGATTACTACTCAAACACATACACCTGAATGTAATAAGCAATGCTGCAGTCTATTAACTCCAAACCATGATTTCACTGCCTGCAAGCCACACATGCAGCACGCAAACACATTGGAAGCTTATGTTTCTATACTTCTCTACATTTAAAGGTTTGTTTAATTTAAGGTAAGAATCTTTTTATACGCTAAGGTAGGTATTTGCTAAACAGACACATTCACTACGTGCTTTCATAGACTTTACACAGTAGCACACTCAATCTACACAAGTCGACATGTGTCAACGTGTTCACTCTAATACTAACATAGGTTTTGTATTTAGGATACAATAACATAAACCACATCTAACACCTACAAAGGATGTTTCAGCAATGTTTGAAGCCCATGACCACTAAATGTAGTTTTATTAGGTCTTTATTAAGGTAGACAATTGAGTTAATAGAAAACAATAATTGAATAACAAATAGATTAATTAATCAATTGTCAGATTAATAGTTGAGAGGCAAGATTTGCAGGTCCATATATGTGAAGGGTATGCCAGCGTGCACGGACGTACGCTCACTCTCACGAGCGGTGACATAAGCTGAGTTTTCCATTGAAAACAATAGGGACCCGTCCGTGCAAACTGGCGTACGCTCAGATCTCCGCAAGAAGTCGGTGGGGAGACGGAGGAAAGACGGCCGTAAACGGCGCCGTACGCTCAGTCGTACGCCAGTTGTCGGAGTGTAAGGGCTGGGCCGGCCGCGTACGTTGCCGTATGCTCATTTGTACGCCACTCCCCTTCTACGGTATTTCTGCCCGTACGTAAGCGGCTGATTTGTGGGTGGACTTAACCCTAACGGCCGCGTACGGCTAGCGTGCGGTAATGGCGAACGTACGCACGTTTGGCCGCTCCGAGCAGAATAAGGCCCATTGTCCTTTTCTGTTACCGTAATACAAATATTGCTGTAACATAAGATAAAGGCAGGAGTCAGCTTTCATCTGATGCTATTGTATTTGTATAATGACTGTAGACAATGCAGGAATTCTCTGCATGCCATAAGAATGCTCTATGTATTGTATACCTGTCATTAGAATGCTCTCTGTATTGTAAATCAGTCACTAGAATAGTACTTGCATTTTATACCTGCCAATAAAAATTCCCTTATATTGTAAATCAGCCACTAGACTTTTTCTCTGTGCCTGTAATTAGGATGTTCTTTGTATTGTAGATAAGTCACTAGAATATTATCTGCAATCTACAGTATAACTGTCATTAGAATGCAATCTGTATTGTTTATCAGTCACTAGTATATTTGCTGCATTATTTATCTGTCACTAGGAAGTTCTCTGTATTGTATATGTTACTAGTATCTTCTCTGTATTGTATACATGTAATTAGGATGCTCTCTGTATTGCATACCTGTCATTAAGTCATCTGTTTTGTATATCAGTCACTGATATTCTCTGCATTATTTATATGCCATTAGGATGATCTCTGTATTGTATATCAGTAACTATATATTCACTGCATTATGTACCTGTAATAGGATGTTCTCTGTATTGTATATCTGTTATTAGGATGTTCTATGTATTGTATACCTATCATTAGTATGTTCTCTGTATTGTAAATCCATCACAACAATATTATCTGTGATGTGCAACTGTGATTAGAATGCTGTCTGTATTGTATATCAGTCACTAGTATATTGTCTGCATTATATGCCTGTTATTATAATGCTCTCTGTATTGTACACCTGTCATTAGGATGTATTTTGCAAAGTAAATCGGTCACTACAATAACCGCTACATTGCTTTTAAGGCCGCGTGGGTTTAGGGTTACCACCTGTCCGGGATAACTCCAGACAGTCCGGTAATTAAGCTGGGTGTCTGTAGTCCGGATGGATGGTGTTCCTAGACTATACAATGTCCGGGAATAGCACTGCCACGAGGGTGAGGGGAGAGAAGATGCACCATCGCCGGGAGTCGGGACACGGGAGAGATGAGATAGCCATGGACCTGTTGGGTATTTCAAATCTTGAGGTTCAACAATCAATCAGGAGCGGGTCCTGATTGGCTGCGGAACCACAGGCTGGTGCAAGATTTTTAAATAGCCAACGAACAGCCAGTTCCGCGGCTATCTCTCCATTCCCAGCAGCTTGGACTCTGGTTGCCTGGCTACCTGCCGCCGTGCTCAGTTCCCCCTTGGCAATAAGCATGAATTAAACTCCCCCTTGGCAAGGAGCATTGATTAAACTCAATCACCCTTGGCAACGAGCATTAATTAAATTCCCCCTTGGCAACGAGCATTGATTACACTCCTCCTTGGCAACAGGTATTTGCTCTCCTCCTTGTCAACATGCATATGCACTCCCCCTTGGCAACAGGCATTTGCACTCCCCCTTGGCAACAGGCATTTGCACTCCCCCTTGGCAACAGGCATTTGCACTCCCCATTGGCAATGAGCATGAAGGACCTGGCATCAGGCAAGAAATCCCTATCAAATTAACATGTAGATAAGCGGCACTTATATGGAATAATATGTAATAGCCATTATGATGTATGGTATACTATATGTAATGGGCATTACAGTATGTGGCATAAGGTGTGATGGGCATTACAGTGTTTGGTATAATGTGTAATGGGCATTACAGTGTTTGGTATAATGTGTAATGGTCAGTACAGTGTTTGGTATAATGTGTAATGGGTATTATGGCATGTGGTGTAATATGTAATGGGTGTGTGACATGTAATAGGCATTACGTTGTTAATTTTCGACGCGCACTGTCCATATTGTGTCCTATTTAAAAAATGTGTTCAGTCCTGGCATAAAGTGTAATGGGCATCACAATGAGTGGCATAACGTGTAATGGGCATTGTGGTGTGTGGCATAATATGAAATGGGCATCACAGTGTGTGGCATAACGTGTAAGTGGCATTTCAATGTGCAAAATCAAGAATAGTTTTGCAGCAAAGGTTAAAAAACCATGATCAGACGGGTCAGGGGACTAGGCTGGGGGTGGGACAATGGGTGGGCTGTAAGTGTGTTAAGGGGCGGGTCACTATCCGGGAATCTCTCAGCACAAAGGTGGTAACCCTACAAGGGAATGCATGCTGGGAGCAGCTGCTAGGATCGCGGTACCAGGGAACATTGCAGTGCTGCCATGCCCCAGATTGGTCATCCAGAAAGTCATCTACTATGCCATAGTCCCCTGTGATAATATTTGGGTCTGCAGCGCTAAGTGGTGTTTCCAATGAATACAGAATCTGGAATCCTGGGCTAGGATTGTGCACGCCAGGGATGCTAGCTGATGAAGGCCGGGATACAAGCAGCATTAGTGTACTGATCATTTATTTATCAGCGAGTACACGTGGCTGTGATCTGGACCCCGCCAAGCAGCAGGGACACATCAATTTTGCAGAACAAAGTCTGTGTGTAAGTTCCCGCAGGGCTGCACTGCGGGAGAAGCGGATCAGCAGCCAGGCTGGGAGGAGAGACGCTTCCTCATCTTAGGGAGGGGGAGACCGCCGCCATGTTGGACGCGCTCTGACTAACCCTTTGGGTGCTGGAAGTGACAGTGATATCTTTACCCCCCATCAATGGATTATAATTCTGAGCAATTAATGATAACACGACACTATGGACCAATAGGTGGGAATAAAATGATAACATACAGTAAGAACTAATGGGGGATTCTTCTTATTCTATACTTGGTCGTTGCATTCCTAGGTGCGGGGCCCAAGCATTGCTTCAGTATACCCCTAAAGATCCGAAGTTGTCGCAAAAGTAGTAGTAGCAGATAAATCCCCCCCCCGACATCACATTCCCCTCTGACTCACTAACAACAGACACGACCCATAGACACCAGCCATTCCCAAAACTGACTGGCCATTTAGTGCTAAGAAACATGCAGGTGTGATTAGGAAAATGCTAACTCTCTCTGCACATGTTACATCTGCCTCCCTGCAGAGCACCACGGTTTTGTCCATTTTAAGAACAAATTTACCCGGCAATGAAATCTGAAACAGGCCCTATATGTTGATAATATGGGCTGTCAGAGGGTTAATCTGCGCATTTGGATGTATGGGTAATAAAATACAGAGCTGACACTTGCATAAAACATCACCCTAATCCCTTATTTCCATAAAGTGTTTAATATTAAAATCTGGGTCAAACAAGGCGGGCATCGTGACTTCTGTAATCACTTCATGATGACTTAATGAGCTGGTGGTAGTGTCGAGGGACACAGCATAGTCAGCACCCTGACCGCGGCCAATGCAGGGGCCAACCGAGTCCCGTTCTGCCAATCTCAGCGGGTCCTGAGCATCGCCGAAATATTCACCTGGGATTAAAGTTTTCTGTAAGTGAATCAAAGAGCGCAAAGACTTCTGGCTCAGAAACAGGTAAATATTTTGGCGCACGGCCTTTAGTAACTTAGCGCTGTCCTGTTCCTGCTAATTAGCAACTGGCTACTGAGTCAGCGCAAACACCTCAATGCCGAATGATTTCCACATTTATCATAAGTGCCGATCAATTAGGGTGCGACTTCAAACAACGTTGTCGCCTTACCTATTCATTTCTTCTAGACAGTCCGTAGCGAAGAAGAAGCTCTTAATTTTGGGATGACACGCTTTGAAGGCGCTGCGAGGATAAACACACAAAATATCTCTTATTATCTTGTTTTTCAAAGCAGGGATTTAGCAGTGGCTGATGATTACCAATACGGAATAAATTACAAGATTTCCTAACAAGCAGTTCCCTCATCAGTATAAGCAACAGGTAATTAAGTGTCTAATGGCGTTAAGATAAATATAGGAGCGCGGTGATGTCACCGTCGTCCTGAAAACCGCATTATTGTTATGCATTTAATAAAGCAACATTTGTACAGACTCTCCGCCTATTGTGGAACTACAAGTAGCAGGGTACCCATGCAGCACCTGGACAGCAAGGTATTTGTGGTACGTCAGATACAGATTACTGTTGGGTAAATCTATGGGATGGAGGATCTATGAGGAGTGTACAATGGATTTTAAGAACCCATTTCTGCATATATTAATGACCCCTATATGCAAAACTCTTTACCATGATCTGATCACATCGCATGTAACAAAATAAAGTGGCGTTTTACTTGGCGGCATATTAATATCAGGATTTCACTTTGACATTATATGATGGTATGTCTATAATCAGTGTCACCTCAATCATAATAATTATCTCCCGGTAATTTTCCTGTAATTATACAATATAGAGCTCAGTTCTCAGCTTGCTCTACTCACTGTTTCCTCCTGCACTCGATGGCGCGATCTATCCGGAATTCTGGCAGACTGATAAAACCTTCCGCCTTCTCATCCTGAAAACCAAATACCGGAAATACCGTTAATCAGGAAACCTTTCTTGTCTACAGACATTTACATCAGGTTACATGGTCCATTGTAACTAACTGTAACAGTCTGTAACTAACTGTAACAGTCTGTAACTAACTGTATCTAACTGCAACTGTAACTAACTGTAAGTATAAATAACTGTTTGTATCTAACTGTAACTAGCGGCAACTGTAATGATCTGTAATTAACTATAACTAACTGCAAGTTTAAACATCTGTCTGTATCTAACCAATGGTAACTGTAACGAACTGTAAATAATCATAACTATATGCAACCGTAAGTAACTATAACTAACTGTAACTAACTTCCACTGTAAATAACTGTCTGTAACGGTAACTAACTGCAACTTTAACTAAATTTAACTAACTGCAACTGTAAATATCTGCAACTGTGAATAACTAACTGCCTGCAACTAGTGATAATTGTAACTAACTGCAAATGTAACTTTTTACTGTAACTAGCTGTAACTAACTGTATCTGATGCAACTGTAACTAACTTCAACTAACTGTAACTAATGACAACTGTAACTAACTGCAACTTTAACTGACAGTAACTGTAAATAACTGTAACTGCCTGTAACTAACTAGTGATAACTGTAACCGCTACTGTAACTAACTGTATCTAACAGCAACTGTATCTGTAACTAACTGTAGCTAACTGCTTGTGTAAATAACTGTGTGTAACTAATTGGATAATTGCAACTGTAACGGTCTGTAACTAACTGCAAGTGTAAATAACTGTCTGTAACTAACTAATGATAACTGTAACAAACTTCTACTGTAACGGTAACTGTAACTAACTGTAACTGTCTCAGAATATTAGTAAAGACCCATTCAATCACTTGTGTTCCACATTTTCGTGCTGCTATAAATATTTAGAACTTTTATTACTAACTGTAAATGGACAGTCAGAGCAACCAGTAAGACGTCAGTCTTCTCTGTGCAACTGGCAAGAGGCAGACAGAAGCTCACTGCTTATTGGTTACTGTGGTTCAGGACAGGTTGTAGCGAATAAGCCCCCTTGCCAGCTTTGTAAGAAAAGTGCAATTTTCGGTGCCCTGCACAATCTCTGCTACTATCTAGTTCTATTGTGCCCAGCAGAGGCAATGACAGCGGCTTTACATCATTAATATATTATCTATAGGTCGACATCATAAGATCGATACACATGAGGCCACACAGTTGTCGCCATTAGTTCTTGTACAATTTTATACCATTCTGTCTGGGGGCTCAGGGGATGATCAGCAGTAACAGGGGGCTTATTATAACGACGGGCCTTGCGGCTCATGGTGACCTCTCCTCCGCCACCGGTCTGTCTTACTCACGTTCTGGTTGGTGTACCAGTACAGCGAGGAATCCTTCAGGATGAACCAGTACTTTCTCCACTTCTGGGTGAAGTAACCTCTGGCGTCTTTCTTTTTCCATAACCAGCCTTCGCAGTCGCCGTGTCCCAAGTCTTTGCAGGAGATCCGCCGCCTGCTGCCGCTGGTGAGCGAGCTCCCTAAAAAGAGAGGGGTGACTGTTCAAGGCCTTTCACTTCTTGTATTCTATAAGCTCGCCGAGAATGTATTCCATTATAAATGTAAGATCTCACAGGCAGGGCCCTCCTCCCTCATGTGGTTTTCCTTCTCTTACTTCAAAGGCACCAAATCTGCCCACTGATACTTATGTCAGTGTCCTCTGCTGATGCAGCTGTGGTTATGTGCCCTGTACTTGTCCTCTATTGTATTCAGCTGTAAGTCATTGTCTCCTGGGTTATATACTCTGTAATAGGGTGCTGCGCACCCCTCGTTCTCAGCCCTCTGATACTTATGTCAGTGTCCCCTGCTGATGCAGCTGTGGTTATGTGCCCTGTACTTGTCCTCTATTGCATTCAGCTGTAAGTCACTGTCTCCTGGGTTATATACTCTAATAGGGCGCTGCGCATCCCTTGTTCTCTGCCCCCTGATACTTATGTCAGTGTCCCCTGCTGATGCAGCTATGGTTATGTGCCCTGTACTTGTCCTCTATTGTATACATCTGTAAGTCACTGTCTCCTGGGTTATATACTCTGTAATAGGGCGCTGCGCATCCCTTGTTCTCTGCCCCCTGATACTTATGTCAGTGTCCCCTGCTGATGCAGCTATGGTTATGTGCTCTGTACTCGTGCTCTATTGTATTCAGCTGTAAGTCACTGTCTCCTGGGTTATATACTCTGTAATAGGGTGCTGCGGATCCCTTGTTCTCTGCCCCCTGATACTTATGTCAGTGCCGGCTGCTGATACAGCTATGGTTATGTGCCCTGTACTTGTCCTCTATTGTATTCAGCTGTAAGTCACTGTCTCCTGGGTTATATACTCTAATAGGGCGCTGCGCATCCCTTGTTCTCTGCCCCCTGATACTTATGTCAGTGTCCCCTGCTGATGCAGCTATGGTTATGTGCCCTGTACTTGTCCTCTATTGTATACATCTGTAAGTCACTGTCTCCTGGGTTATCTACTCTGTAATAGGGCGCTGCGCATCCCTTGTTCTCTGCCCCCTGATACTTATGTCAGTGTCCCCTGCTGATGCAGCTATGGTTATGTGCTCTGTACTCGTGCTCTATTGTATTCAGCTGTAAGTCACTGTCTCCTGGGTTATATACTCTGTAATAGGGTGCTGCGGATCCCTTGTTCTCTGCCCCCTGATACTTATGTCAGTGCCGGCTGCTGATACAGCTCTGGTTATGTGCCCTGTACTTGTCCTCTATTGTATTCAGCTGTAAGTCACTGTCTCTTGGGTTATATACTCTGTAATAGGGCGCTGCGGATCCCTTGTTCTCTGCCCCCTGATACTTATGTCAGTGTCCTCTACTGATGCAGCTATGGTTATGTGCCCTGTACTTGTCCTCTATTGTATCCAGCTGTCAGTCGCTGTCTCTTGGGTTATATACTCTGTAATAGGGCGCTGCGGATCCCTTGTTCTCTGCCCCCTGATACTTACAGTATGTTAGTGTCCCCTGCTGATGCAGCTATGGTTATGTGCCCTGTACTTGTCCTCTATTGTATACAGCTGTAAGTCACTGTCTCCTGGGTTATATACTGTGTAATAGGGTGCTGCGGATCCCTTGTTCTCTGCCCCCTGATACTTATGTCAGTGCCGGCTGCTGATACAGCTATGGTTATGTGCCCTGTACTAGTCCTCTATTGTATACAGCTGTAAGTCACTGTCTCCTGGGTTATATACTCTGTAATAGGGTGCTGCGGATCCCTTGTTCTCTGCCCCCTGATACTTATGTCAGTGCCGCCTGCTGATGCAGCTATGGTTATGTGCCCTGTACTTGTCCTACATTATATTCACCTGTATGTTACTGTTTGCTTATTCATTATATACTCTGTAAATGCTCGCTGGGTATCGCTTGTGGTACCATATAAATACAGAAAAATAATAATGATAATAATAACATGAATACGTGGACTTTTTATTGCACCAACCGGGATGTCAGTAGCGTCTATTAACGTGTAACCACGCAGCACCTGGGCCAATCACAGCCATCCTCACACTGACATACCCGCAGTATGGAGAGAATTACTGACATTACTAGGTATATGTAAATATCCTTTCCCAGCTAACGGGTGATTGATGGACACGCGTGTCAGATCCTCACATACAGACACAGTCCCGCAACGGGGGAATAATCTGAGCCATTAATTCATTAGCAGGAAATGTAATTTCTGCAAAGCCCTTCTTATAGGAATGTCGGGGATCTGCTCACAGCCCCCCCCCCCCCCCCGCACAAGGAATCTGCACAACATTACACACAAACGTAATTGCACACAATTACTTTACCCTTTGATCTTTTTTTGGTTTTAACCCTCAGAGAGGCGTAATGGAAAGACTGCAAATGAGACAACAGAGAAAACAGGCATTAGATAATGCACAATGTATATATATATATCACAATAGAATGGGGGGTTGTGACCTTATCCTGCGCTGTTTGAATAGCAGCACTTCTCTAGGACCCCGCTGTTAATAGAGGTCCAGTAGATAGATAGATAGAAAGAAAGAAAGATATAGAGGTGTGCTTGAATGTGTTTCACCAGAAAAAAATTACATATATACAAATATATTTATTCCGAACAATAATAAAACAGAAAATGCATTTATTCTCAACAGTAGTTAAGAGCTTTCCAAATGGTGATTTCACATATGAGTTTTGATACCCGATTCTACCATAGGTATGTATTGGTCTGAAATAACCCTACGCGTTTTGTTCCATGGGGATTTCTTCAGGGGTAACATATATATATATATATATATAGATGCACTGGGGGCGGCGGCACTCGGAAATAAAGACAGTAGGCGGCAGCTCTTGTGACCGACGTTTCAAAAGCACTGAGGCTTTTATTATCAAGGTGCTGTAATATATATATGAGAGAGAAAAAGGGGGTTTCAGAGGGCGCTAGAGTGACACAACAATTGCGGTAAAAAAAAAGGTGGATTTATGCTGTATGCACACTCCCCTAGGACATCTTTATTGTGCGGGTCTCATTCCGCTGAGCCTATCATCTATAATTGCTGGAGAAAATATACACTCTTTGGCTAATATCGGACATTGCCTACCTGGTTATCATTGTGATATTCTGAAATTCGTTCTTGATTCGGATTTACATAGCTATCACTGAGTTGCTCCTGATGAAGTTGCCCCTGATGAAGTCATGAGAATGACGAAACGCGTTGGGATTTCCGCTATCAACCCATCAGAGTTGTGCATATTTGTGAACTGTATTTGATTTTTTAATCCACCCAAACTGCATATTTGTACAATTATTTGTATATTTGTCACACCCGAAAAGGGTATTTTATCCATTTAATATGTTGTATAGCGCCCTCTGAAACCCCCCTTTTTCTCTCTCATTTCTATTTCCTGGATCCTATGTAACAGAGGATCCTTCAGAGGTGCTGCTTCCTTAAACTTAGAGCACAGAGAGGGGACCCTTGTATTTTGTTATATATATATATATATATATATATATATATGTATATATACTTTTTCACATATGACGCGGCACTCCAGATCAATCTTAATCGCAGGAAACTTTATTGAGACGGCAACGTTTCAATACATCCGTATTATCATCAGGCAATACGGATGTATTGAAACGTTGCCGTCTCAATAAAGTTTCCTGCGATTAAGATTGATCTGGAGTGCCGCGTCATATGTGAAAAAGTCTACATTACCCCAAGGACGAAGGCACCCGACAAGCACCTTCATTCCGGAGGTTGTGCCCAGCCAAGCAAACAAGTATATATATATATATATATATGTATATATACAAGGTAAGTAGGTGCGGCACTCAGCTTTCTCATCCAAATATGGAAATGACGACAGGACCAAGTCGACGTGTCGTGTCGTCATTTCCTTATTTGGATGAGAAAGCTGAGTGCCGCACCTACTTACCTTGTGAACATGCTTACCTGAAGCTGTGGGGCACCGGTGAAAGCTTCCGGTCCACCTGGATCTCTATATGTAGATATAGATAGATACATACACTACTGTACTGAAACTTCTAGTCTAGTCCCCGGCTAACCCTATTTACCATCCATAGTATGTACTAAGCTTCGGAGAGAGATAAAGTACCAGCTCCTCATCTCCTAACTGCCATTACACCGGCTGTGGTTTAAAAATGACAGGAGCTGATTGGTTGGTACTTTATCTCTGTCCAAGGTTAGGGCCTTATTATAGTCCACATGCAAAATGTGCAGCGTTGCATGTGGATGTAACGCCGCCTGCACGCCCCCCCCCCCTCACTCGCCGAGTTCCCCCGCAAGGCTGACAATGGACGCATTCACAGCCTTGTTTGCAGAGAACAAATCATTTCATAGTCGCCGACCATCAAACACTTTCAGGTGTCTTAGCGTGGCGTGCTCCCTGTACGGGCAGAGGGCGGGCAGTTGACACCCCTGCACTCGTGTCACGGCGTCATTTGCATGGGAATGCCCATGAAATGCTGGGTGCTCCCATGGGTGTATCCCGTCGCCACCGCCCCTCTCCCGCACTGCTAGATGCGAATGGGATGGCGAGTGCCCATATACACAATAATGTCGCCCCCCTGTGCGAACACATAGGCCCCACAGGGCACTCGATCTGCAGAACAGTATAAAATGTGTCTGTGATTTATATTCCTCAAGGCAAAATGACATCAATGCTGAAAGCTGCAAGCTGATGTTGTCATGGTTCCCAAGCCTTGAAAACAAGACCATACAGTACATAAAATATAATTATTATATATAATAAATGATAATCTGCACAGGCACTGTCTCTATAAGGTATGATTGTCATCAGACTGGTGATGTTAGGAAAAAAGTATAATACATACATACTCCCAGCACCAGAAATGTGCCCCTATGTCACATTATGCCACAGTGCCCCTATGTCACATTATACCACAGTGCCCTCCATGTCACATTATACCACAATGTCCATGTTACATTACACCACAGTGCCCCCATGTCAAATTATACCACAGCGCCCCTTGTTACATTATACCACAGTGCCCTCCATGTCACATTATACCACAATGTCCATGTTACATTACACCACAGTGCCCCCATGTCAAATTATACCACAGCGCCCCTTGTTACATTATACCACAGTGCCCATACTGTATGTCACATTATACCACAGCACCCCTTGTTACATTATACCACAGTGCCCTCCATGTCACATTATACCACAGCGCCCCTTGTTACATTATACCATAGTGCCCTCCATGTCACATTATACCACAGCGCCACTATGTCACATTATACCACAGCGCCCCTTGTTACATTATACTACAGCACCCCCATGTCACATTATACCACTGCACCCGCCATGTCACATTATACCACAGCACCCGCCATGTCACATTATACCATAGTGCCACTATGTCACATTATACCACAGTGCCCTCCATGTCACATTATACCACAGCGCCCCTTGTTACATTATACCATAGTGCCCTCCATGTCACATTATACCACAGCGCCACTATGTCACATTATACCACAGCGCCACTATGTCACATTATACCACAGCGCCACTATGTCACATTATACCACAGCGCCCCTTGTTACATTATACTACAGCACCCCCATGTCACATTATACCACTGCACCCCCATGTCACATTATACCACAGCACCCGCCATGTCACATTATACCATAGTGCCACTATGTCACATTATACCACAGTGCCCCCATGTCACATTATACCACAGCACCCCCATGTCACATTATACCACAGCACCCGTCATGTCACATTATACCGGGGGTGGGGAACCTCAGGCCTGGGAGCCGTATGCGGCCCCCGGAGCCAGTCTGAGTGGCCTGCCCACCCATCTGGCAGCTTTGCCGGAAATCAAGTAAAGGGAAATTCTTGCGAGAGGTCGGTAGTTCTCATGAGATTCCTCTTAATCAGCAGCAGCCGGACACTGTCAGCCCTATTCAGCGGCAGCCGCCAGAGCGTGGGACGGCTGCATCAGGACAATTTTTAAGATACATTTTTACATATGGCCCCTGAAGGATTTTTTCCCCATACAAATGGCCCTTGGCACAAAAAAGGTTCCCCACCCCTGCATTATACCATAGTGCCACCATGTGACATTATACCATAATGCTACTATGTCACATTATACCACAATTATACCACAGTGCCCCTTGTTACATTATATCACAAACATGTCCCCCATGTCACATTATACCATAGGGCCCTCCATGACACGTTATACCACAATGCCCCTATGTTATATTATACCACAATGTCCCTATGTTACAATATACCACAGCTCTCACCATGTTACATTATACCATAGTGCCACCATGTCACATTATACCATAATGCCACTATGTCACATTATACCACAATGTCCCTATGTTACATTACACCACAGGGCCCCTTGTTACATTATATCCACCACTGGTATATCGGAAGGTGACCGCTTAGTGCCAGAGACGCCCGTTCCCCTAAATACGTCCCAGCCACAGACTATAAATCCCACCATCACCGTGATACATATTGTGCACACGTAATTACATCTGACACTTTCCATTTAAAGCTTAGTTGTAAATTTTGGGGACAAGCCCAAATGAGGTGGAAGCAACGTTCCATTTGACGGAACATAATTCATCTTTAATTGGGCTGAAATACATTTGGATTAAGAACACAAATTTCTTAAATCCCTTTGTGAGGTTGGATATAACAGACTGTGCTGCAGAGACACATTGTACATTGGAGTTCAGGGCACCCCGGCTGCAGGCTGCCACACACCAAGACATGATCTACGTCAGAGATGGCTTCCGGAAAGGTGGGTTTAGGGAACTGATCACCAATAGATGGACAATCACAGAGTAAGGGTTCTGCAATTTACTATTAATTCTGATGCCCCTAATCCAGTATCCCCAGAGACTGTCCACAGAAGGGACTAGAGAGTGAAAACCAGCCAATCAGCTCCTACTGTAACTGTCATTTTCAAACCCAGCCTGTAGAATGACCGTTAGGAGCTGTTTATCACTCTCCACTTGATCACTTTTTGAAGCTTGGTACATCTGGCCCAAGGAGTGCTGCACTGAGGTCTGATTAACCTGCGCAGGCCACATGGTGGCCATGGGGTCACAGCGCTGCGCGTCTATATATAAAGATGACCGGCTCCTGACGTGAGATTGGGCTAATTCGTCTGATGCGTCTAATTATACGGCTTCAGTCACTGTTACCCTTCACAATGAAGCCGCTGTTAATTACAGTTCCAGGGTAGTTGTCCAAAGTCAGCCAATTACTCGCACATAGCTCAGGGTGACGGGGAATCATAAAACGTTTATGGAGTCATTTATCGAGGACGCGGCGCAGAGCCGGTCTACTCCAGGTGATAACGGCTAAGGTCAGTCTGCCGTCCTGGCACACTAATGGCCGCGGCGGGCCAAAGTGTAGTCCTCAGGGGCAGATACCGGGTGGCCAGGCCTGCAGGCTGCAGTCCCCCTGTACAATTACCCCCCTCCAACTGAAGTAGCAGAAATCGGGGAGGGCTATTAATGCAAGTCACCCCACAACCCCTTAGGCTACATGAGCAATGGCTGCTTCTGCCCATTACCCTGTGTAATATGCTGGGTCAGACATCCCCACAGAAGTACCTGGGAATCCCCACTAGGCCCCACTGCCTGAGTCCCCATCCCTCGGGTTCGGGTCATTATTCTGCATATGTCATATTATACTGCACAGGACTATGGACTATTAACCTGGTACATTATACTGTATTTACTACATACTGCATGATTGGGGGGGCGACTACAAAGCGGACGTCACCAAGCCCCGCCCCCATTCCACATAAATGCCGCGATCCATGAGTCCGCGGAGAGGAACAACCCCCTCCCTAAAGAGTCACAAATTCCAGAATTAGTTTTAGGGGGTCTGTGGGGGAACCCAGCCAGGCCTGCCCCGCTCAGAAGCAATCTGTGAAATCGCAGGCTCTGCGGTGATGCGCACAGGACCCCATATCAAATCAGACCTGCTGTCAATCACATGAATTTGGACGCTTTGCATGTGAAACGCCCTAGTGTACTGGGGTCTTTACACTGGATTTTAGATTTCTGTTTGAACACACCCCACCCTAATCTAACTCTCTCTGCCCGTGTTACATCTGCCCCACCTGCATTCCAGCATGGTTTTGCACATTTATGAGCTTTTTTGCTTTGCTAACAAATTTCATACCTATGACGGAAGTGTTGAGCATGTGCGCTGTGTTACTGCTGTATTGTTTATAGCTAGAAGACTGGTGAATGCTGCCACTGGAGGGTTTTATGTTCAGTTTCCTGATTTAAATTTGCTTCATTGATCTACCTGGAATAGCTCCGCAGCAGCAGCAGCAATGGAACGGGGGTGCATTATATGTGGATCCTAATAACAGTGTACTAGGCCCCAATTTCGGTTACCGGCCCTGGTACGGGATTGCCGCAGGAACATTATTGCACCTTTATTGTGATCATTACCCCAGAGCCTGACAATAACATTACACATTACTTTTATCTAAACCTACTTTTCCGTATGTTTTCATTATCCTATTCTGTAACGATACATTATAGAATCATTCATTCTGGGACGCGCGGGGCCTCAGACATACAGTAAAACTAATGAATATAAAGTGATCCCACTAATAGAACATATTTTAACTCCAGCTAGTTTTGTAAATTGAATGTAGATATTGCAATAACTTAATCTGGTGACCCACGTGGGGTCCTCGCCATCCACCCAGCACGTGGCACGCGGCACCGGCAAGCCGAAATTCAGCTCTTTATTAGAAATGACTTCTGGGGGTACGAGGCCTGATTGAGCTGTAATATATCTCTGGTGAAATGCAAAACGGAGCCAGGAAAATTGGTGATAAAAACCATCCAGATACTATAAATAATCATGGCTGCCGGCCGTGCCAATGTTGCTGCTTCCATTACAGTATGTGAGAAAGACTCATAATTTGAGCGAAAAAGACGCTGGGCGCGGCCGAATTGCATGGGCCTTGATGCATCACGTTGAGCTGCTTGGTGCTACTTAAGCCACAGTGTATAAGGAAACCTCTATATGTCTATATGTTATCTGTATTGCAGAGCTGTAACCAACAGACACAAATTTTCTTTATACCACATTTATGCACTTTTTCAGTCTGCAATGCTACAAGTGATGGGTTTGAAACCCTGGTATGTCAGCATCTTGAAATGTAATATATGACAGTGTGACTGAATAGCGAAGAGCTCTCAAGTTAAGTTTAGGAATGTTCTATAGGCATCAGCGATGTTATGAGTGGGGGAAGGAGACGGGAGGTGAAGAGACGCTGGGCCTCTGAGGAAAGAAGCTACAAGTGGACGAGCTTAAAACAGATAATTGACAAGTGTTGCCAACAGAGCATGTTCCCAGGGACATTTCTATTACACATGCGCAAATCACCCAAATCACGGCACCCTAGACTATCAGAATTTTTCCACGGCACCCCTAGGCCCAGAAAAATATATATCAAATGAAGGAGATTGTGTTTATATGTGATTATTAGGGTCAGTTATGTGGTACAGGGCAGGATTTGGTTCTGACTGTACACATTTTATGATTGGCAGCCACCAGCACTGGTTTTGTCCAGAAATAATTGATCATACATATTTTGAATTGTCCTGGGCGACCAACCCGAGGCACCCCTGCAAGTGTCCCGAGGCACCCCAGGGAGCCGCGGCACACAGTTTGGGAACCACTGCTCTAGAGACAAAACCTGCTACTTCCCAAAAACACCCCTTATATCTACGTATTTAACTACCTACAGATATATCCTGCCAATAGGAGCACACGGAGATTTGACCGAACACGAATCGCAGGGGTGTGATTTCTCCACACACTGATTGGCTGAAGCTATCCACCAATCAGAGTGCATGTAGCTCTAAAAATATACGGTGGAGAGCTATCAGGAGGCGGGCAGCAGCAGGGGGTAAGTAATGTGTTTGAGCGGGTCCTCCATTGATCTGCGATACAGCAGGGGGGGGGGGGGAGGTGGTATGATAAAGGGTGAATCACTTTCAATGAGAAGGGACAAAGGGGTCTTGGTCCATAATATGATTTTATTTGGGTGCAGGAGCTGTTCGTATTTCTCTATGACGTTCAATGTGTGGAGGTGCTGTCAGATTTGGGGTATGAGGTTTTGGGGAGAAGAGGGGCTGAATTTAAGCAAGGGGGGTATGGATCTGAGATCTTATATAGTTTATTTTTTCTCTGTTATTATACTGTATACTATTATTATACGTAACAAACGCACATGTACAGTATGGACCCCCGTTGCTTAATGCCCCATTCCCCTTAGTGAGCCAGGCCCTTACAGCTCATCTGGGATGAACCCCACAAGTATAATTTTTTTTGCCCATATTCCTATAAATCTGCTCAGTGGATTTCAGTATTGCAGCCGATGTGACAGGCTGGATGTAGCTGTAGACTGAATAACACAGTTCCCTGGTTATATAACGCACATGCAATTTTATTAATTGACTTCCCTTTGGCTGACCTGCCAGCGAGACTGAATTACTTCTGCGTAAAGTGATGCATCGCAGCCGGATAGCACTTAACACATTACTGCTACTCTCTGCCTCACAGTGACGGACAGACCGAGCCATTGCCGGCAGGGAGGGCTGCGATAGGCCGGCTGCCTCTGTACACAGAACATACCACTCCTGAGTGCTGCAAAGTAAGATACATGGCGGACTGCGCACCAACATGCACGAGTACTGCCGGACCTAAAGTCTGCTACTGTTAGTTGCTGCATCATCAGACAAATGTATGGTGGGTGTGCGGAACTGTGGCATAACTACTGTAAGGCAGCCCCAGCAGCCGCTTGGGGGAGCAAGCCACAGTGGGGTCTATGTGGACACCAGCACCCACTGGACGCACTGACATGCTGCTGACTGCCGCTAACCGGAGCACCGAAGGCGAGTCAGCCGCAGCGCGGGTGGGGCCATGGCAGAGACGACAAATCCCTCCCACTGATTCAATTGACTGTACACAGAGCCGGCTATTGGCTACTGTGTACAGGATGGGCGGATGGGCGGATGGGCGTGCTGGGGCAGCCTGGGATGGCGTCGGAGCCAAGGGAATCAGCAGTGTCTGCTGGTTTCTCTACCTCTATCCAGCTTCTCCGTTATGCGTGTGATGTCATCACTGGAGAGGAGCCCGGGGGGGGGGGGGCGGGGGGCTCCTCTCCAGTGATGACATCACAGCGGGTGCTGGTGCCCACAGTAGCCACTTGTGCAGAATAATATATAACGTATCAGTATAATCTTGCCATAGGATGAACAATGTCAGAAACTGGTTTATGCGAAAATATATAATACCTTCCTCATCGAAGTGGTTCCTTGGCGTTCAACTGCAGAACCGGTGTACCTTCAATCAGAAGAAAATACTAATCAATATCAATAGGAAAGCCATCTATAACATGTAAACGCACATTGCACAGCAACGTTGGCACAAAAAGGGTTAAATACCTCCACACCCAGAGTTCCTGCACCTATTTTTCCATAAGCACAGTACTGCCAGTCACCCGCTGTACGGACGGGCAACAGTCATTATAAGACACAAGATTAATTAAAGAGACATTGTAAGAACAGATCTTCCTCAATTCCCTAGAAAGCCCAGTGTAATATTCCTCCAATCCCCATAGCAGCTGCTGAGGGAGACAGCATAGAACTCTGCAGACACGCCAGTCACCGCGACACGATAGCGCAGGGACAATCACACACACTCATTATTTCTGCCCAATAAAAACAAATTCCTTAGTTCAATTATTTTCTCTGGTAAATTGTAACAATTCTGCTTCGAGTCCATAGTAACAGACAAGTAAAACCCTATTGTAACAGAAGGAAACACTTTATTATTGGGGCCCTCAGCTTGATACAGTCCCTGCAATGTCAGGAACAGCACGTCAGTAATTTCCTCCTTCCTGGCGCTTCACATCGGGAGCAGATGAATCAATAACATCATCATTTCATCTGCTGCTAAGGAAACGTTGACACGAGAAACACAGTTGTAAGTTGACACGTGTTTATCTATTGTATTGTTATAAAAATGGATATATATAGTAGCACTAACATATTCTGCAGCGCAGTACAAACACATAGAGGTATATGTACTAAAGTTGTTGTTTTTTAGAAGTGGAGGTGTGGTATCAATGAGAATCTAGCCATTATCTTCTAGAAGGTGCTAGATAAATAACAGGCAGAATCTTATTGGTTGCTATGGAACACCTCCATTTCTATAAACTCGCACATTAGTAAATATACTCCATGTTGTTTACACACTCACATAATTTCCTCCGCAGTAAAACGTACAATCTAATATTCCTCTCACAGACTTGAGGAATGTATGTAGCCAGAAGGTGAGAAGACTTATGGTGTATTACCAGGGTTGCCAATAGGTGAGAAGACTCGGGGAGTGCACCGGTTAGCCAGTAGGTGAGAAGACTCAGACAGTACACCAGGGTTGCCAATAGGTGAAAAGACACGGGGGAGTGCACCGGGTTAGCCAGTAGGTGAGAAGACTCGGGGAGTGTACAGGGTTAGCCAGTAGGTAAGAAGACTCGGGGAGTGTACCGGGTTAGCCAGTAGGTTAGAAGACTCTGGGAGTGTACAGGGTTAGCCAGTAGGATAGAAGACTCGGGGAGTGCACCGGGTTAGCCAGTAGGTGAGAAGACTCGGGGAGTGCACTGGGTTAGCCAGTAGGTTAGAAGACTCGGGGAGTGTACAGGGTTAGCCAGTAGGTAAGAAGACTCGGGGAGTGTACAGGGTTAGCCAGTAGGTAAGAAGACTCGGGGAGTGTACAGGGTTAGCCAGTAGGTAAGAAGACTCGGGGAGTGCACCGGGTTAGCCAGTAGGTAAGAAGACTCAGGGAGTGTACAGGGTTAGCCAGTAGGTAAGAAGACTCGGGGAGTGTACAGGGTTAGCCAGTAGGTAAGAAGACTCGGGGAGTGCACCGGGTTAGCTAGTAGGTGAGAAGACTCTGGGAGTGCACTGGGTTAGCCAGTAGATGAGAAGACTCAGGGAGTGCACCGGGTTAGCCAGTAGGTGAGAAGACTCGGGGAGTGCACCGGGTTAGCCAGTAGGTGAGAAGACTCGGGGAGTGCACCGGGTTAGCCAGTAGATGAGAAGGCTCAGACAGCATACCAGGGTTGCCAATAGGTGAGAAGACTCAGGGAGTGTACCGGGTTAGCCAGTAGATGAGAAGACTCGGGGAGTGTACCAGGTTAGCCAGTAGGTGAGAAAACTCGGGGAGTGTACTGGGTTAGCCAGTAGGTGAGAAGACTCGGGGAGTGTATAGGGTTAAACAGTAGGTGAGAAGACTCTGGGAGTGTACAGGGTTAGACAGTAGGTGAGTAGACATGGGGAGTGTACAGGGTTAGCCAGTAGGTAAGAAGGCTCGGGGAGTGTACCGGGTTAGCCACTAGGTGAGAAGACTCGGGGAGTGTACCGGGTTAGCCAGTAGATAAGAAGACTCGGGGAGTGTACCAGGTTAGGCCGTAGGTGAGAAAACTCAGGGAGTGTACTGGGTTAGCCAGTAGGTGAGAAGACTCTGGGAGTGTACAGGGTTAGCCAGTAGGTGAGAAGATTATGGGAGTGTACAGGGTTAGACAGTAGGTGAGTAGACACGGGGAGTGTACAGGGTTAGCCAGTAGGTAAGAAGACTCGAGAAGTGTACAGGGTTAGCCAGTAGATGAGATGACTCGAGAAGTGTACCGGGTTAGCCAGTAGATGAGATGACTCGGGGAGTGCACTGGGTTAGCCAGTAGATGAGAAGACTTATGGAGTATTACCAGGGTTGCCAATAGGAGAGAAGACTCGGGGGAGTGCACCAGGTTAGCCAGTAGGTAAGAAGACTCAGACAGTAAACTGGGTTAGCCAGTAGATGAGAAGACTTGGGGAGTGTACTGGGTTAGAGAGTAGGTAAGAAGACTAGGGGGAGTGCATCAGGTTAGCCAGTAGGTAAGAATACTCAGACAGTGTACCGGGTTAGCCAGTAGGTAAGAAGACTCAGGGAGTGTATCGGGTTAGCCAGTAGGTGAGAAGACTCGGTGAGTGTACAGGGTTAGCCAGTAGGTAAGAAGACTCGGGGAGTGTACCGGGTTAGCCAGTAGATGAGAAGACTTGGGGAGTGTACCGGGTTAGCCAGTAGGTGAGAAGACTCGGGGAGTGTACCGGGTTAGCCAGTAGATGAGAAGACTTGCGGAGTGTACCAGGTTAGCCAGTAGGTGAGAAGACTTATGGAGTATTACCAGGGTTTCCAATAGGAGAGAAGACTCGGGGGAGTGCACCAGGTTAGCCAGTAGGTAAGAAGACTCAGTATACCGGGTTAGCCAGTAGGTGAGAAGACACAGGGAGTGTACCGAGTTAGCCAGAAGGCGAGAAGACTCGGGGAGTGTACAGGGTTAGCCAGTAGGTGAGAAGACTCGAAGAAGGCAAAACAGGAGTGGGTTTGCTATTCGCACAGGACCCTCATACGTGTTGAGGAAAGTGGGTGGACCCCTAATGTACTCGTGTGCACAGATATGTGTTTCTCACAAGGGGTGTGCTACCACTGGACACAAAGAGTTAAGGACAATTAGCAAAAGAGAAAAGTGTGTCCTGATGTGGTGCACCTAAATGAGCTTAACGATTAAAATTTAGCTTTTATTGATATCTTTTTAAAGGCGAAATATAAAAACACACAAACAAAACAAAATGTATGTGGATGTGTTAAAAAGCGGTGGCTCTCTGACTCCACGTCCGTTTTGACTAGAGGTAGATATCGATATCCCCACAGGTATGGTATGCTGACACTTTTATTATTAGTAATGCATAAGTATAATGTAATAGTGTCAATGTAGCTCAAGGCCCCTTCATGCAGGTGCGCACATACTAACACCAGTGCGGTGATCGATGTAAATCTGCACAATTGTGCTGGTGACTTCAATAATTAATATATTTAATGGACTATCACTATGTCACATGTAACACTGTTACTCTATGATGGTGAGACTTCTCTAAATAATAGAGAGCTGTAATGTCATTCAATCAATATAACATTGAGTAACTCAGACCTCTATTGTGTAGGCTGGAATTGCCTTTATTGTGAGGGAGCCTCTATGTAGACAGTGCGTCTGTCATGATAGGTAGATTTTGTTGATTCACAAGAGTATATCAAAGTTTATTCAGTTAATATGATTATACTTAGTCCAATAGGCTTATGAGTGTTGTCAAGTATATAACAGATTTCTATGACATAAAGAAGATGAAAAGTCAACACAGATGTCGACCAGCATGGGTGTCGACTGATTCTGAATGCACCATGGGTTATTCAAACCTCTATTGTGCAGGCTAGAATTGCCCTTAAAATAAGGTAGCCTCAGTATTGAATAGGATATATCTGTCTACTTTTATTGGTAGACTATATAGGTTGACATAAGATAATGATCAGTGTCAGGGATATTTTCCCTTATTTATCAACTCTTCATTAGAGACTGATGAGGTAGACTTTTGTGTCATAAGATGTTTCTATACAAGTCTCTTGTGGTACAGAAGGGTTAACACATCAGTCGACCAGCACTGATTACGGCATATGTCAGAATTTCCTCAAAATCCTCTTGTTGGGCTGAAATTGCTCCTATAGAGGAAAGAAATACATGTGTGGCTCTTTTTTATTGTAAAGAGTTTTTATTGCCGGTCTGTGTCGACATAAAGTAGTTTTGACAATCACTCATTTGTGAATAAGATTTTAATACACTCTTGAAGTAACAGTGAATCGATTGTGCTCAAGCACTATTTGTTTTTAATTTTTAATACACTTAGGCAATCAACAGGGGCGTTACCTGTCAATACATATTGGTTTTAACAGTTTTAACAGTCACTTATTGGTGAATAAGGTTTTTGGTACGCTCTTAAAGTAACAGTGAATCAATTGTGTTCAAGCACTGTTCGTTTTTGATAGTCAGTGTGACACATTTGAGACAATTTAGCAGGGGCGCTGCCAGCAGCTGGTGGTGGATGCTTACTGGTAATACACATGTATTATCTACGCTGATACCAAAATAGGGTAGGGGCAATAATTGCTGTAAATGATAGATAAGTTACAGCCTGCCCTTCTATAAATAATATAAACATGTGAGGCACAGCGATGATGCGTTATGCGGATAGCCTTAGATATATTAAGGTCAATCTCTACTTGGCAGCAAGTTTCTTAGGTAAGATCACAAAGTATGCCCCCAGCTAGTTGCTGATGGATGGTTATAGAATATCACCTATGGTGCCTGCTGACTTGTGTTCAGGCACTGTGAGTTTTTGATAGTCAGTGTGATATACTTTGGACAAATTAGCAGGGGTGCTGCCAGCGGCTGGTGGTGGATGCTGAATAGTAATCCACCTGTGTTATCTGCGCTAATACCAAACTAAAGTAAAGGGTAGGGGCAGTAGTCGCTGTAAATGGTAGATAAGTTACAGCGTGCCCTTCTAAACACAATATGAGCGTGTAAGGTATAGCGATAATGCGTTATACAGATAGCCTTAGATATATTTGAGGTCAATCTCTAATTGGCAGCAAGTTTCTTAAGTAAGATATCACGGTATGCCCCCAGCTAACTGCTGATAAATGGTCACAGAGTATCACCAATGGTGCCTGCTGCACGGTGATAGAGTAGTGCGCATTACAATGAAAGGGTTCCTGTGGGTAAAAACATAAATCAAAAATACATCCTAGTCAGAAGCGAGTCAGAGAGCGTCACCGCTAGCCGGCGCGCGCTTCGCATTCAGCTTTTTCAAGGCCAACCCGACAGGCCTTCCTGAGGTGTTTAAATACCCTCTTGATTGGTGGGCGTGAGTATCTCAATGTTGAGTGACTGGAGAGTATCCAATCATCTATTCGCTCCTTCTCCGGAGCGGCGTATAGTAGTTCAGTCAGCTTGTTTGAATCACCGTGCGTATTGAAATTCTAATAGCGCAGTGACCAATGATCGGATCGTACAGACTGGATGGGCGTAGTAAATTATAATGTCAAACTATACTTGACATGTGTCTCGTCTTATGTGTGTATTTGACACATATTCTTGTATAATAGAGATCCCCTCTGAAGCGGTTGACAGCGTTCTGCGATGGCACATAAAGTATTAGTGTTTAGAGAAGATGTTTATTAAAAATATTAAAGATATTGATATGTGTGCCAGCGATATGTATTTACCTATCCCTGAAATAACCGAATAAGGAATGAGGGGGTAACATCTGTCTAATCGATGCATGTGAGGAGATTAATACGCAGTTCCCTAAATTAGCCATAAATGCGGTGCAATATACAGCAAGACAAAAAGTATAATTTGTAACTGTTTGTATCAGTAATGAATAACCGCTTACCGATACAGATTACCATGAAAGGAAAGTAAAGCTGCCTTTGAGATTATCAATAAATTAAAATAAAAGATATCAATAAAAGCTAAATTTTAATCGTTAAGCTCATTTAGGTGCACCACATCAGGACACACTTTTCTCTTTTGCTAAGACTCGAAGAAGTGTACCGGGTTAGCCAGTAGGTAAGAAGACTCCGACAGTATACCTGGTTAGCCAGTAGGGGAGAAGACTCGGAGAGTGTATGCCTTATATACACATAATGCCACCAGTAGTGCCATATATACACATAATGCCACCAGCAGTGCCTTATATACACATAATGCCACCAGTAGTGCCATATATACACATAATGCCACCAGCAGTGCCTTATATACACATAATGCCACCAGTAGTGCCATATATACACATAATGCCACCAGCAGTGCCATATATACACATAATGCCACCAGTAGTGCCATATATACACATAATGCCACCAGCAGTGCCTTATATACACATAATGCCACCAGTAGTGCCATATATACACATAATGCCACCAGCAGTGCCTTATATACACATAATGCCACCAGTAGTGCCATATATACACATAATGCCACCAGCAGTGCCTTATATACACATAATGCCACCAGCAGTGCCATATATACACATAATGCCACCAGCAGTGCCATATATACACATAATGCCACCAGCAGTGCCATATATACACATAATGCCACCAGTAGTGCCATATATACACATAATGCCACCAGCAGTGCCTTATATACACATAATGCCACCAGCAGTGCCATATATACACATGCCACCAGCAGTGCCATATATACACATAATGCCACCAGCAGTGCCTTATATACACATAATGCCACCAGCAGTGCCATATATACACATAATGCCACCAGCAGTGCCATATATACACATAATGCCACCAGCAGTGCCATATATACACAATGCCCCCAGCAGTGCCATATATACGCATAATGCCACCAGCAGTGCCATATATACACAATGCCCCCAGCAGTGCCATATATACGCATAATGCCACCAGCAGTGCCATATATACACATAATGCCCCCAGCAGTGCCATATATACACATAATGCCACCAGCAGTGCCATATATACACATAATGCCACCAGCAGTGCCATATATACACAATGCCCCCAGCAGTGCCATATAAACGCATAATGCCACCAGCAGTGCCATATATACACATAATGCCACCAGCAGTGCCATATACACACATAATGCCACCAGCAGTGCCATATATACACATAATGCCACCAGCAGTGCCATATATACATATAATGCAACCAGCAGTGCCATATATACACATAATGCTCTCAGCAGTGCCATATATACACATAATGCCCCCAGCAGTGCCATATATACACATAATGCCACCAGCAGTGCCATATATACACATAATGCCACCAGCAGTGCCATATATACACATAATGCCACCAGCAGTGCCATATATACACATAATGCCACCAGCAGTGCCATATATACACATAATGCCACCAGCAGTGCCATATATACACATAATGCCACCAGCAGTGCCATATATACGCAATGCCCCCAGCAGTGCCATATATACGCATAATGCCACCAGCAGTGCCATATATACACAATGCCCCCAGCAGTGCCATATATACACATAATGCCACCAGCAGTGCCATATATACACATAATGCCCCCAGCAGTGCCATATATACACATAATGCCACCAGCAGTGCCATATATACACATAATACCACCAGCAGTGCCATATATACACATAATGCCACCAGCAGTGCCATATATACACATACAGTAATGCCACCAGCAGTGCCATATATACACATAATGCCCCCAGCAGTGCCATATATACACATAATGCCACCAGCAGTGCCATATATACACATAATGCCACCAGCAGTGCCTTATATACACATAATGCCACCAGCAGTGCCATATATACACATAATGCCACCAGTAGTGCCATATATACACATAATGCCACCAGCAGTGCCTTATATACACATAATGCCACCAGCAGTGCCATATATACACATGCCACCAGCAGTGCCATATATACACATAATGCCACCAGCAGTGCCTTATATACACATAATGCCACCAGCAGTGCCATATATACACATAATGCCACCAGCAGTGCCTTATATACACATAATGCCACCAGCAGTGCCATATATACACATAATCCCACCAGCAGTGCCATATATACACATAATGCCCCCAGCAGTGCCATATATACACATAATGCTCTCAGCAGTGCCATATATACACATAATGCCACCAGAAGTGCCATATATACACATAATGCCACCAGCAGTGCCATATATACACATAATGCCACCAGCAGTGCCATATATACACAATGCCCCCAGCAGTGCCATATATACGCATAATGCCACCAGCAGTGCCATATATACACATAATGCCCCCAGCAGTGCCATATATACACATGCCACCAGCAGTGCCATATATACACATAATGCCCCCAGCAGTGCCATATATACACATAATGCCACCAGCAGTGCCAGATAAACACATAATGCCACCAGCAGTGCCATATATACACATAATGCCACCAGCAGTGCCTTATATACACATAATGCCACCAGCAGTGCCATATATACACATAATGCCACCAGCAGTGCCATATATACACATAATGCAACCAGCAGTGCCATATATACACATAATGCCACCAGCAGTGCCATATATACACATAATGCCACCAGCAGTGCCATATATACACATAATGCCACCAGCAGTGCCATATATACACAATGCCCCCAGCAGTGCCATATATACACATAATGCCACCAGCAGTGCCATTAGGAGGACCAACTCATCCCTTTAATCCGGGACACATATTAATTACACAGGTTCTGTGGCTGGCTTTCACCTGGTTTTAAACTGCCACAGAACCTGTGTAATTAATATGTGTCCCGGATTAAAGGGATGAGTTGGTCACCCTAAGTGCCATATATACACATGCCACCAGCAGTGCCATATATACACAATGCCACCAGCAGTGTGCCATATATACACATGCCACCAGCAGTGCCAGATAAACAATGCCCCCAGCCAGTGGTGCAAGTCTAAAAAAACACTTAGTGGTACTGTGTGCACACCGAAGGCACGTGCCAAATAATGGGGGTGTGATACACATATGCCCCCAACAGTGCAGTGCCAGATACACATATGCCCCCAATAGTGCCAGATACACACATGCTCCCACGGTGTTAGATAGACACATGCTCCCACGGTGTTAGATAGACACATGCTCCCACGGTGTTAGATACACACATGCTCCCACGGTGTCAGATACAAATATGCACACAGTAGTGCCAGATACACATATGCTCCCAGTAGTGCCAGATACACATATGCCCCCACAGTGCCAGATATTACCCCACAGTGCAAGAAACACATATGCCCCCATGGTGCCAGAATTTCCCACCAGCAGTGCAACTCACCGCTGCTGCTGCTGCTGTTGGGGAGAAGAGAGAGCAGCACGCACCTCTCCTGCCCTCACCCCAATCCGGTGCTCCCCTGCTGTCTGTCTCCTCCTTTGCCGCTTCCCTTCTGACGGGTGGAGAGCGTATCGCGTGTCTTTCCTTAACTTCACTGTGTCCCTGTGACTGGGCTGTCAGAGATCGCAGGCTGACTCCTGATTGGCTGCCGGCCCGTGAGCTCTGATTGGCGCACGGCCCAGTTACAGCCCAGTTGGCGCACGGCCCAGTTGCACAAATCGCTCTTCTCCACTCAGAGGGGAAGCGGGGGCAGAGACAGACAGCAGGGCAGGCCGCAGGTCCCGGAACGTGGTTCCTGATGATGTCATTTTGCAAAAGAGCTTCAGGAATGGCGTTACAGGACAAAAATAGCCCTTGTGGACCTAGAACACCCTGACATACTCAGTGAACATAGAGGCCTCTGGGTCTAATTCAGGCCTGATCTCTCTTCTGCAGATAACTGCGAGGAGTGGGAACCCCACTCTGTGCAAGTCTGCGATGACATTTGCGAAGGGATTGTTATTCGCTGTTCTCTGTCCATACGTAATTCACTCACTATGAAATGATTTCCCCAATCTGTCTGCGTAACTCTGACACTACCACAACTCTGCGACAGAATCGGGGTGAGCGAGCCTGGCGCTGATGTCACAGACCCTCCCCCACAGGATTTTTTGGCTGACTGGCCTCTCGCGTGTGCAGTTGTTTCATAATTATATGCCTTGAGAAATTGCAGGGCTGCGATCAGTTCTGAATAACCCCAAAGTATCAGTCCCTAACTGCCATGTTACAGGCTGTGTTTGAAAAGTTACAGTTAGGTGCAGATTGTCTGGTAGTTAATCTCTGTTCACTTTATCTCTCTCCAAGTCTTAGTATTGTGCAGAATACTGAGCGTCATTCCTTCCTTACGCCACATTTACAGCCCACCATACATCAGAGCGGTGGAACGAGCGAGCGCAGGTGTGTAAAAGCACATACAGTACAATTGCTCGTCCGACTGTAATGAGAGCCACCGGATGAGACGTGCGGCACTGATGAGAGGACCAACCACCGGACCCGCGGGTGTGCGTATCGTATGATCTTGTCCACACGATGTGCACACAATCCACTGCACAACCAGTCGGGATCGGACGTTTGGGTCCAATCTCGTTCTGGTGTCTGGGGCCCTTTAGATTCTTTACCGCAACTTTGGTGACTTTCTCCCATTGTTATCAGACGCATCACTACACCGTTACACATAGAATATATATATATAATGCTACAACTCAGCTGTAATAAAACATTAATGACACGTTCTGCTCTCTGGTGTCACCCTGAGGCTCTATCACAACCCGACGTGCCCCAAATAGGTCCTCAGGGATATCTGGACAGTAATGAGACCATTGAGCTTCGGAAACAATAGAATAAAGATGAATTACCTCTCCGAGTCTCCTCCGATGGTGTCACCCGCTCTCTGTGGGGAAGAGAATGAGATAAGATTTAGCATGTGATGGGAGGGGTGGGAAGAGGAGGGCGAGAGAAGAAGACACATAATGGTAAATACGATGTGACAGAGAGACAGTGTTTGCAGAAGTCAGGAGGAAGTGAGGTCTCGGAGAGAATCTATGTAAATATCACCGAGCGCTCGCTGCAGTAACACATAATAATATATCACACTGAGCTGATCAGTATACAATACATATACTGTATACAGCCCACCACCAACCTGGCTGCCCACTGATACCCCGTTCTCACTGCCGCAAAAACCTGGGTTTTTGCCAGGGCAAGCAGTAATTTCCTGTGTCCTGTCTCAGTGTGAAAGGGTCTTTGTGAAATTCCCGGGTGTTATGCCCTGGGAATTACACACAGTTTTTTTGCAGGGTTTTTCCTGGGTAATACATGGGTGTGTGGCAGTGTGAATAGGATAGACCCGGGTTTTTCTCAAAAAATGCAAAAAAGCAAGTTCATTGCATTGCTCAAAGCTGCTTTTTAAACATCCAATCAAAGCTGCTCCTAGATGCTACACACTTGATGGCAGGCATATCAGGGGAAGCAGTGTAAAAGGGGCAGACACAGGAATTTCCCGGGTCTAAGGTGCAGTATGAATGGGGCCTGTAGAGCTGAGATGCTCTGTGTCCCGCCAAAAACACGGGAACAAAAACCCGGGATTTTGCAGGGGTGGCAATGAGAATGCAGCATTACAGAGCACAGAGAGGAATGCAATGATGTGATAATCCCGCGTGCCCTATACACTGACCAGGCTGCCAACTCCTGCACTTACTGTAGGTGCCAGCCTCAGGACTCACCCTATGCAGTCTACGTACTAAGCCTTGGAGAATGATAACGTGGAGAGAGATAAAGCAGGGTGGCCTACTTTTCAGCTGCCCTCTCCGGGAGAAGGCAGCCAGCTAGCTGAAGAAGAGCCGGTGGACATGCCGTGAAGGGGGCGTGGCCGGAGGCGGGGCTGAAACTCTGTGCTGTATTATGGCATGTGACCATTGCAATCTCGTCATCATGGCCACGCCCCCGCATTGCTGGTATTTCAGGCATTGAGTGGGCCACAGTGACGCGATCAGTTCTAATTGATCCAGGACTGCGGCCACACTGAGTGATCAATGGTATTCAGCCTGTTTATTAGGGGCTTAAACAGCACAAACCCTTTCAGGCCATCATATTCGGATAGCCCTAGGCTGAGAGGGAATTCATCCTCAGTTTCTGTCTATGGGTCTGTAGGGTTAAACTGCTGCATACCTCCCAAATGTCCCGCTTATTGCTGAAACGTCCTGTTTTTTGGGCCATATCAACGTCCGTCCTGGGGCCGGCTGGGTCCCGCAGTGGGGGGGGGGGGGGCATTGGGAGTCCCCCCCGTCATCCATGAATAGATACTGTGCGCATTCACTAACGTTGCTGGGCATGCCTCCACAGCAGTGAAAACCGGGTGTGGCCACGCGGTAGTGACTCCAGTACAGGCCATGACCCCTTCCACACCTCAAAATTTTGCACTGTCCCGTCTGGCAAGGTTAAAATGTTGGGAGGTATGCTGCCACCCTGTCTGCCACTGCAGCTCTGTATCACACCTGTGCCACGTGTGTGTGTGTGCCGCCCACTGTTGGCTCCTACCTTACGCAGCCAACCAGCTCGCTTTTGGCCTAAACTGGATGAAATCAATATTGTGATCTGTGAGGTGGTCAAAAGTGACTGGAAATGGCATGAAAATAATATTCTTGGGGTTACTAATACCGTAGTATAAGGGTGGGGGTGATAACAAGATTTCACATCAGCCTGGGGGATATCCAGATATGCTGCCTGAAAGAGTGTGGGTGGGGGTGACACTCTCTTTCAGCCTGGGGGATATTCTGGCCTGTGACAGTGTAAAAGGTTGGTTATGACACAGTTTATAATCAGGGTAATCAGGATATGCTGACCTGTGAGAGCACTATGTGTATAGTTAGCGCTACTAATGTCGGCAACTGGTGTGGGCACGTGTATAGTCAGCGCTACTAATGTCGGCAACTGGTGGGAGCATGTGTGTAGACAGAGCTAGTGATGTCGGCAACTGGTGTGGGCACATGTATAGGCAGTGCTACTGCTGTTGGCAACTGGTGTGGGTATATGGTTACAGAGTAGCGCCTTGAGTCCTGTTGGAGAAAGTGCTACTAAATAAATTCTACTTACTTACTTACTTACAGTGCTACTAATGTCGGCAACTGGTGTGGGCATATGTATAGTCAGCACTACTAATGTCGGCAACTGCTGTGGGCACGTGTATAGTCAGCGCTACTAATGTCAGCAACTGGTGTAGGCACGTATATAGTTAGCGCTACTAATGTCAGCAACTGGTGTGGGCACGTGTATAGTCAGCGCTACTAATGTCGGCAACTGGTGTGAGCATGTGTGTAGACAGAGCTAGTGATGTTGGCAACTGGTGTGGGCACGTGTATAGGCAGTGCTACTGCTGTTGGCAACTGGTGTGGGTATATGGTTACACAGTGCTACTAATGTCGGCAACTGGTGTGGGCATATGGTTACACAGTAGCGCCTTGAGTCCTGTTGGAGAAAGTGCGCTATATAAATTCTACTTACTTACTTACAGTGCTACTAATGTCGGCAACTGGTGTGAGCACTACGTATAAGCAGAGCAACTACTTTTGGCAACTGGTGTGGGCGTTCTGAATAAGCAGCCCTTCAAATGTGGGCATATCCAGGAGTATTCGGAGCATTATGTGTAGCATAATGTGTGTCAATATCATATGGGCATTATGGTGCATGGCATATTTTGTAAGGAGAATTACGGTGTGTGGCATAATGTGTAATGGGCATTATGGTGTGCTGCATATTGTGTAAGGGGCATCATGATGTGTGGCATAATGTATAATGTGTAATGGGCATTACTTTATGTATAATGTGCCTTACTGTGTGTGGTATAATGTGTAATGGGCATTGAGGTGTGAAGCATAATGTGTTATGGGGATTACAGTGTAATTGGTACTTTTATGTGACGATGCCCATTCCCCATAAAGCTACGCTCCTACATTTTTGCACGCTCCTACGGCGCAAACTCTCCCTGTTTTTTTAACTCATGGCACCAAAATGGCTAGTTACAGCTGTGTAAGGTGAATAATATTGTGCTACTATGTGGTGTAATTTGGTGTGGGAGTATTATTGTGTGGCCATTCCCCTTCCTTGAGAGATCACACATTTTTCTTTTGGTGTGCGCTGTCCCTTTGTAAAGCTTGGGTGGGCGCAAATTTATAGTTTGCAGGAGGGCGACAAACCCCCTAGCACCGGCCCTGAGTATACACTGACACCGCGATAGTGACCCCTAGTACCCAGAGTCTACAGTGCTAGTGGCCGGGGCCAGGACGGGGCACAGACGGCATCTGCACACGGGCTCCCTCCGCTCTAGAAGTGCCACTGCCTACCAATAACTCAATGTCCCTACTCATGGTTACATATTAAGGGCACCTTGGTTTTACAACGCTGGTCACAACTGCTCAGGGCTTTAATATTATATAACATATCTGCAGTAGCAGCTGACAATATACATTCTGCAATGTACTGTACAGCAGGAACTGTACTGCAAGGTTACCCTAATAATAATAATAATTGTATGTAGTGCTATAGGACACAAGGAGCCATAATAATGTCTAATGAAGCAAATGTAACTGCAGCTTTAGGACCAAACGCTGGGAACTTGATATAGATAAATACAGAAACAGGAACAAAATTTGTACAGATTGCAAAATATAAGACTCCCCCACGGTCAGGACTGTGAGTGCAGAGTTCTAGGTGACGCAGAGCATTCAGTGTTGCTGTAATAAGAAGTCACACTACGTCCACCCACATCTGGTACAGAAACAACTGAGCACCAACTTTACCATAAATAGGTCACGTGATCTGGAATCATCCATTATAAGGATCAAATACAGTCAACATTTTATATTATGATTATTATATGAATTATTAATAACAATTATTTATATTGTGCCCGCACAATAGGCAGCGCCACACTACTGGGAAGACGCACAATCGTAAATGCATCATAACTCTTATTAATCAGACAGCGGTAACAGGGCGCTGCTCGCTTACACTCTGTAGGGTGAGTGCTGGGTACTGCTAACCCAAAAACAGATTGGACATGTCTGAGATGTCCGGACCACTCTCCCAAAATGCTGAATCGCCACCCAATCTACACCTGCCAATCACTTTGCCTGTAAATAACTTAATTTGGTCTTGGACTACTAAACTGAGGCACCCCTGCAAGAGCCTCACAAGCTTGATTTGTTCTTGCAGAACTACAACTCCCAGCAGCAGCACGCGGGGGCAGGCCACGCGTTATGCAGAGTCCCATCCCACAAAGTGATTGCAGCGATAGCTATATACAGCGAATCAATCGCATGATTAAAGAAGCTCCCCAGCTGCGCAGCCATTCGTTTTGGCAGAGGGGGAGCAACATTTCTGGATATGCCTCTGGTGGGTTTCCTCCGGGTACTCTGGTTTCCTCTCACATATATATCAGTAGGTTAATTGAGGGACTTTGCCAGTATGGAATGGTTTCACAGAAATGAATCGGGAGATGTTTCTGATCTCCTGCCCTATAGTACCCTATAGTACCGAGTTTCTTTTTCTTTTTCTTGCCCTATAGTACCCGTCAGGAAGACCATGGGGACGTAGCGTGACACCAATAAGCCCTGGAAGGAACAACCCCCCTTCAGTGCGTAAGAGTAAGACATTGGGTCGCTATCAGGGCCCCCGTCATGTGAGTCTCCCTGTACGTATTACACAGCTGATGTATCCCGGGACACGGGGCCTTATTCTGATCGGAGCGGCCAAACGTGCGTACGTTCACAATTACCGCACGCTAGCCGTACGCGGCCGTTAGGGTTAAGTCCGCCCACAAATCGGCCGCTTGCGTACGGGCAGAAATAACGTAGAAGGGGAGTGGTGTACAAATGAGCGTACGGCAACGTACGCGGCCGGCCCAGCCCTTACACTCCGTCGACTAGCGTACGACTGAGCGTACGGCGCCGTCTACGGCCGTCTTTCCTCCGTCTCCCCACCGCCTTCTTGCGGCGATCTGAGCGTACGCCAGCTTGCACGGACGGGTCCCTATTGTTTTCAATGGAAAACTCAGCTTATGTCACCGCTCGTGAGAGTGAGCGTACGTCCGTGCACGCTGGCATACCCTTCACATATATGGACCTGCAAATCTTGCCTCTCAACTACTAATCTGACAATTGATTAATTAATCTATTTGTTATTCACTTATTGTTTTCTATTAACTCAATTGTCTACCTTAATAAAGACCTAATAAAACTACATTTTAAACCACATTACATGTATATTTGTTATGTTCTAATGTGGCATTTTAATCACTATCTATGTGTCCCCATATTGCTGTTACTTTTAAATCAAGTTATGTTGGTGTTTCTGTATATGTACTAAATTATGTCCATAATTAGTTTGTCCAAAATGTGTAACATGTATACCTACCCTGATGTTATGTGTGATGTTTTAATCGAAAAACATTAAACATTTATGCATTTTCACTATGTGTTATTTTACTCCAAAACACACACATTTACACATCAATCATTACCCCTCACCTCAAATTACTAATATAACTTACATTACACATCTGTATGTACCTACCCTTACAAGCCCTCTAACATATTTATTATTAAAAACACAGGCAATTTATAATACAATATCAACTTTTATTTATTACAAACATAATAAGGGGGGGGGGGATAAAAAAAAATTAAATGCGGGCCTCCAGTAGGCCAAAAAGAAGTTGAAAATAAAAAAGGGTCAGGAAGATCTCCCGAATAAGGGCTGCCACCTCCTCCTGCTGCTGTTCAGTGTCTGTAGTGAAGGGATAAAAAAAAAAAATAATATATAACATAAACAAATGTTTGTTGTATTTGTACATAATAAAAAGTTGTGAGTTATGTGTGAAGGGCACATACATTTTTAAACTACATTGAAGATGGGTCTGCTGTAAACACAGTACTAAAAAAAAATATGTTAACACACACATACTGTACATAGTAAATAACATTAATTCAATTACTCCTTCATCAATGAATGTATGCTGTATCCCAATTGGTACTTTGTTTTTGGGGGACTGTCCTCTAACCTCACAATTAGCCTGTGCTATTTAAGGGTTATGACATTGTTGTGGCTTAAGCACTCCTTACTATTTTAAATTTAGGACATTGCTGTACAAATTATAGGCCTACAGCTATGTTTGTAAAGCATGCATCCGCATGGCCTCACACACTATTACCAAAACAATCTCGACATTTAAGTTGCACCAGTGGCAGATTAAGCCTTTGGGGGGCCCGGGGTACTTTAGAGCGGGGGGCCCCCTTGCACTTGTCATTACTGGCCGCACACTGCATGGCCGAATATTATACTGTCAAAACATAGAGTAAAGGCAGAATAAACTTGGTCAATGGTTACCTGCAGGGGAGATTATATATATATATATATATATATATATATATATATATATATATATATATATATATATATATATATAGACAGGGGGTTGGCGGCACTCGGAATAATAATAGACACCATATATATATATATACACACACCACATGAAAAGCCTGTGTTTGTCCCCCTGCCCCTTACTCTGGAGGAGACCTCACAGTCCTAGTGCTGCCTCTGATTAAAAACCCTCCTATGACTAAGCTGCTGCTGCTGTTCTCCATGGACCTGAGAAGTATGTAATGAGCTCCACCAATCAGAGCTCAGCACAAACTTCTCAGCCTCTGTCCTCTGGTGCAAAGTGTCATGGGACTTAGTCAACTCCCAGAAAAGCACTGCACACTTGTGCAATCAGTGTGCCTTGCCTCCCGATGCTCAGCACCATAAATCATTGTCACATTGGCAGATAGGTGAAGCTGCAGCACTACCCCACCCATGCACAAAACATTTAGCAAAAAAAAAAAAACATAACTTAAACATTGTCTTTTTTAAAAAAAAAAATGACAACCACAGGGGGCCCATAGCTAGAGGGGGTCCCAGGGGCACTGACCCCTTGCGCCTCCATTATAATCTGGCCCTGTGTTGCACATCATGCTGGGAACTGGAGTTACCCAACACCTGGAGCCACATAACTACCACACCACTAATGTCGGATATCTCATTGGATGTACTGTTATGTCAATTATTCAAGGGGTGAGGCATGGCCACACTCAAAAAAACCACCAAGGGGACCCTTGTTCCTGGAGAAGGACAGGACACACCTCATGGTCGCCCTGCAGTGATATGTTGCAACTAATGTTGATGTTGGATACACATATGTGGTTGTTGTGATTGTTTATGTGTAGAAATGTGTAGGTTAACATTAGACACATTATTTACTTACGGCTACTTGAGCCATCCTGGGCGCCGCTGGTTGGCTGTGGAGTGGTTGGGGAAGGCAGGAGCAAGGAGGATGGTCCTGGTCTTTGGCCCGAGGTACTGGGTGTTACTGGGGAGTGGAGAGGTTTGGGGGTGGGTGGTGGAGAGGTGTAGGGGGGTTGGAAATGGGGTGGGGAGGGGGGGGGTGGGGGTTGTGGAGGGGGTGTGGGTTGTGGAGGGGGGGGGTTGTGGAGGGGGGGGGGTTGTGGAGGGGGGGGGGTTGTGGAGGGGGTGGGGGTTGTGGAGGGGGTGGGGGATGGGGAAATTGTGTGGGTGAAAACTGCACCCTGGGTCTCCTCTTCTTCCTCCTCCTCTTCTTCCTCCTCCTCCTCTTCCTCCTCTTTCTTCTCCTCCTCCTCCTCCTCCTCTTCCTCTTCTTCCTCCTCCTCTTCCTCCTCCTCCTCTTCCTCCTCCTCGGCTGCCTGGTCCCGGGCTGCCTGGTCCCGGGCTGCCTGCTCCCGGGCTTCAATGCGTGCCCTTGCCCGTGCTCAAATGTTCATGTTGATGGCATAGAAATCGAAGATTGGGTTTCATAAAAAAGGGGGAAAGAAAAATTCACATTAGTCATGCTCATAACCTTCAAAATTATCATTGCTGTGAAATTTCAGACATTTATCATGCAAACTATTTGATATCCTACACCCAAAAACTGATCAACTACTTAAACCCCCCCTATACACCCCCATATACACCCCCTATACACCCATATACACCCCCTATACACCCCCATATACACCCATATACACCCCCTATACACCCCCTATACACCCATATACACCCCCTATACACCCCCATATACACCCATATACACCCCCTATACACCCCATATACACCCATATACACCCCCTATACACCCCCATATACACCCATATACACCCCCTATACACCCCCATATACACCCATATACACCCCCTATACACCCCCTATACACCCATATACACCCCCATATACACCCATATACACCCCCTATACACCCCCTATACACCCATATACACCCCCATATACACCCATATACACCCCCTATACACCCCCTATACACCCATATACACCCCCTATACACCCCCATATACACCCATATACACCCCCTATACACCCCATATACACCCATATACACCCCCTATACACCCCCATATACACCCATATACACCCCCTATACACCCCCTATACACCCATATACACCCCCATATACACCCATATACACCCCCTATACACCCCCTATACACCCCCATATACACCCATATACACCCCCTATACACCCCATATACACCCATATACACCCCCTATACACACCCATATACACCCATATACACCCCCTATACACCCCCTATACACCCCCATATACACCCATATACACCCCCTATACACCCCCTATACACCCCATATACACCCCCATACTCAGGAACATATTTATAAAAAGTACACCAAACATTGCTAAAAAACGCTGACATACTAGTAATCAAAACTTACATCGGGCAATATGGCGGCGAAGGCTGCTGAGTAGAACCGGCTGCCGCCGGCGCAGGTCGGACCAGCGCCGCTCAACCTGGCCCAGGCTTCTGCGGACGCCGGTTGTTGAAAATATCAGGCGGCGGGCAGCATTATACGCCCGCCGCTTGTCCGCATTAGATACATATGGGCCCCTGGGCCCCAGGTGACGATCCATCACTTCCACCAGGGCCAAAAGCTCACATGTAGAAAAGGGCCTGGCTCTTGTAGAAGTCATATTGGCAATGGCGCAGTTATTAATTGCAGGTACATATATCACTTTTGGTGCTTGCTGATTGGTCGAAAAAATTGTTTGTTTGGTATTAACTTTATTAATCCCTCTTATATTAACAAACTGGATGCGAATAGAAACTTACGCGGACCGTTCCGATATACACACCACAACCAACAGCATGCATTCAATGAAGAGAGAAGTACTGTATTTACAGTGTGCGGAAAATAATACACGCACCCCGTCTACTCCTAACTACGCTGCTTAAAGGGGGCTCAATACACCAATTGCCATGAAGAGAAGTACTGTATATATATAGTAAGCGGAAATTAATACACGCAACCGTCTACTTATAACTACGCTGCTTAAAGGGGGCACGATACAGCGATATGCATGGGGAGGAGTACTGTATATACAGTAGGCGGAAAATGATACACGCAACACTCTACTTATAACTACGCTGCCTAAAGGGCCACAATGCAACATGTTGCTGTATGACAATTTCATACACATTACATATGTAAGGAAAGCATTATAACGTGATGTTTTGAAATGTGACTCACAAAGCATACACGAACTCCAACAGATACCAGCTGACAACACTCATCATTGGAATGACAGGTGCACACATTTCACGATGTAGCCCACAATGCTCCACAACCTGTGTAGATACATATACGGGTGATTGATCAGGTGCATTGAGACCTGCGTAATTTAAGCGGCAATTATCGGCGGGAAATATCGGCGTAAATTTGCATCTACCTTGCGGGGAAAAATATACGCCCCCTTGTTCGTGGCGGGAGATTAACATATAAATATTCAGTCAGATGCAGGCCACAATTGCTGCAAACATGTCTGACTCTGACGATTCAGCAGCAGAGGACGCTCTGCAGAGAGCACAAGCCGAATCCATGCTTCAAGCATTACAGAAGAGGGAAGAGGAGCGGAGAAGGAGGGCCCAAGAGAGGAGTCGCCTGCAAGATCAAGCGGGCCCCTCAGTAACAGGCCCTGGTGAACCTCCACCAGCTCCACAAGGGCCAAGCAGCCAGCCAGAACAAGAGGTTGCATCTCTCCAAACAGGTGTGACCCAGCAGGTGCATGGTGAGAGAGCTGGGGCCACCAGAAAACGTGCTGCAACATCTAGGGTGATGACTGAGCAGGATACCACCACCAGAAGGAGAAACCCTGCATTTGTAGAGGCCGAAATGCGAATTCTCGTGCCCAGGGCACGCGAATGGATTGAATTGGCAACCAGGAAGCCAGGTGCCAGTGCAAGGAGAAACCTTTGGGACAAGATCACAGAGGAAGTGAACCAGGTGTCACCAGTGGTCAGAACTTGGGACGCGGTGAAGAAAAGGTTAGTGTGTTTGTCAGGGCAATTTGTTCAGCAGTCTCCAGCAGGAACTGAGGCCCTTATTCTAGTTCTCTCTTTCTGGCCAAATATTTCTTAGATGGACAAAACCATGTGCACTGCAGGTGAGGCAGGTGTTACTTGTGCAGAGATAATCAGATTTGGGTGGGGTTTTACACCTGCCTCACCTGCAGTGCACATGGTTTGGTCCATCAAAGAAATATTTGGCCACACATGGCACAAAAGATCACCCACACTAGGAAATGTCACGTAGCTAGGGGTACCACCTAGTCCCTTTAATTCCGGACACATATTAATTACACAGGTTCTGTGGCTGGCTGACTTCAAGACTCCACTTCACCTAATTTTAAACTGCCACAGAACCTGTGTAAGTAACATGTGTCCAGAATTAAAGGGACTAGGTGGTAACCCTACACGTAGCACAGTGGTGCACATATCTCATGGTGATATTTGTATTTTTAAACTTGTAGGTGGACTGACTTCAAAAGTGCCCTGAAGAGGAAGATGACTGACCGGTACAACCACAGCATGTCCACCGGGAGCGGTCCTATGCCTGACCATTTGGAGTTTACCCCCCTGGAGCTGGACTCCTGTGACGTGATCGATGTGGGGGAGATCAGGGGGATCTCCAATATGGACAGTGAGCTCCCGGTGGAGGTCTTTGCTGCTGCTTTTGATGGTAAGTCACAGTAATGCATTGTATTTAGAAAGATATTTTTTATTGCGTATGTGATGGTGACATTGTTTTCAATTCTTATCCTAGCAGAAGCAGAAAGTCAGGATGTACCGGCAGCATCGGCCTCTGCAGAGCCACAGGTGGAGCAGGTGGTCCAGCCTCCAGCAAGACGTCGCCCCCAGCCCCAGCCACAGGAGACATTGAGTGAGAGCCTGTTGGTGACGCTGGACAGGATCGAGCAGCAAGGGGTGGATGCTGCGATCCGTCAGCAGCAGGTGGCGGATTTTCTGGCGGAGTGGAAGGCCACAAACCAGCTGCAGGTTGAGGCGTTGAACCGCATTAATGAAACTCTGGCGGCTGGCATGCTAAGCATTGGCCAACACCTCAGCCGCCAGAATGAACTTCTTGCGGAGCAGCTGTCCACCGCCAGGTCCCTAAGGGACAATCCCCCATCTGCTGCCCCACCCCAAGCTGCTCCCCAACCTTCCACCTCGGCTGATCCTCCTGTGGCGACTAGGGGAAGACGCCGAAAGCCAGCTGACCCAAAGGCCCCTGTCCCCAAGGCCCCATCTAAAAGGGGCAAAAAAGGGCCCAAATGAGACCTGGGTCACTTCCTCTGTGGTTGGAGGCCAAAGGTTTAAATTGCACTGGACATCCGCTTCCTGAGTTGCCCATCGATCCATTTGCGTGCCATGGGCATGAAAGTTCGTATTTTGACCTCTACAAATGCAGGTTGTTTTTTTTGGTGGTGTGTATCTTGCTTAGTAGTCACCCTGGTTGTTGCAGTACGTATTCTGGTGTCCCCATTTCTTTCACCATTGCATTTGCAGGGTAACACATGTTTGGAGATATGCAACCTCTTGTTCTGGCTGTTTTATTATTTGTGTGTATATTTTTTTTTTTTTTTTTGATTTCTCACATTAAAGTGTCAAGCTGTGATGCTGAACAGCAAATAAATTAATTTTACAAATTAAATCTAAATGGTGGTATGTGTCATTTCTTGTGTGAAACAAATACTACATTTATGTGTACTTACTGACCAGGGTATTTTTGAACATTTGTTGAACTGTGGTGGAAGTTTCCCATGTGTAACCCTCTCCATGGCCATTCCCATGTTCCTATCCAACTTTTCCCTGCTAATTAGTTTGTGTCAGCACATGTGCAGAGCAACTTAATAGGTGAGAAAGCAGTTTGTGTGCAGGTGAGGTAGCTCCTACAGTAGTAGGTAAAAGCAGGTCCAGAACAATGCTTTCCTCATGGAGTGGGTGAGGCAGACAAACAAGGGTGAAAAGGGACATTTGTGTAGGAATTCATATGTGTCCTCCCTAAAAAAAGATGTGTGAATGGGCCAAACATGATAAATTAGCTTGTGAACAAACATGCATAACTTTTAAAATATATATGATTTGACAGTGTCATAAGCAGATGTAGGAATCCTTTGTTAGAGAGATGAGAGTGCAATAATGTGATTGGTGGCATCTTACATCCAGAGTGTAGTCAAATCCAAATCATAGCAGATGAGATAGTGGTACAGGTCATAATTTGGGGTACTATACAAAGATTGTGTTGAAAATAGTGGTCATGTGCTTCAAACATTGCAGAAACATCGTTTGTAGGTGTTAGATGTGGTTTATGTTATTGTATCCTAAATACAAAACCTATGTTAGTATTAGAGTGAACACGTTGACACATGTCGACTTGTGTAGATTGAGTGTGCTACTGCGTAAAGTCTATGAAAGCAGGTAGTGAATGTGTCTGTTTATCAAATACCTACCTTAGCGTATAAAAAGATTCTTACCTTAAATTAAACAAACCTTTAAATGTGGAGAAGTATAGAAACATAAGCTTCCAATGTGTTTGCGTGCTGCATGTGTGGCTTGCAGGCAGTGAAATCATGGTTTGGAGTTAATAGACTGCAGCATTGCTTATTACATTCAGGTGTATGTGTTTGAGTACTAATCAGCGTTAATTAGCCAACTCAGGCGCACGCTGGCAAGCGGTATCTGTAGGAGTGGTTTTAGCTGTCGGTTGGCGGCCGCCTGTTTGGTGTCCGAAACGAACGGTGCCTTAGTCGATCGTGCGGTAGTAGCACCGCTCATTTCTGGTGCACACCCCCGTGTACGCCCATATTTACGCCCATTTTCCCTCATTATTTCGGCCGCTCCCATCAACACGCCCCTATGCCGCCCCATTACCCATACGCTCGCGTACAGGTTTTTTCGCACGTTGAGACACCGGCCGTAAGCGTTGTGGAGTGTTCGCGCCGGCGCATTAGCGTATCTGCACATGCGCAGATCGTAAAAAAACCCGGGACGTACGCGTACGGCCCGGACGCTCCAACCAGAATAAGGCCCACGGTGTGGAGAGAAGACGGCATGTTATGATGAGACTCTTACTCCTCGCACACACGGAGGACGGTACCTCAGGCCCCTTCGCACATATTTACAACCAGCCCTTTACGATGGATTCAGCACTTTATTACCGAGAAAGTCTTGTTCAGTGAATACTTGAAATGTAGCGGCTGTAAAAGGATCAGGCACTTAGGGTCAGAACTGCTCATAAAAGCTCCCGGAAAGTCTCCGCAGGGACGTCACACGCGCCCACAACTCTTCCGAATTATGTCTTTCACCTTGCTGCTGGAGACCGGGCGTAAATCGCTAATGATTCGCTTGGTAGTTCTGTAATTCCTGATTGCAGATGTTATCACTTTATCAGAGGAAGACGTGCGACTGCTTATTATTCCAGCGGTGACACATATAATTCTATGTTATATTATACACCCCACTCACACCCATAACAAGGGCTCAGTACTGAGAAACAGAATCGTTATTATTATTATATCGTCCTACGAGGCCAATATCCCAAACGGACCCTTTCTGAATATATATATTTTCGTATTATGTATTTATTCCAAACCCAACAACTATATAAAATCTGTATATATTCCTTAATTAGGCAACCTTGGAGGGACTGGCAGAGCGGATCAGCAGACGATGAGCGTCTTGCAAGGAAGATCAGCCTAGCAGCAGCATTTAGAATGGATTGCAGTGGTGAGAGTCTGTTCTTCGGAAGACCAGTTAGGAGACTATTGCAATAATCAATGCGGGATATAATGAGTGCATGGATAAGAGATTTGGTAGTGTCTTGTGTGAGATACGGTCGTATTTTGGGTATATTTTTTAGATGCATGTAACATGATTTGTATACGTTACTCGCCTACTCTCACGCAAAGTCCAAGAGATTCACCAGTGGGTAGATGAACCGCTTGGGCCGGCCTTCCCCCCCTGAACATGTGATGTCATAACAAAGGGGTGGGGCCTCAGAGACCAGGAAGAGCTAAGCATCAGGAGTGTCCCAAGAATGTTTCTCTACAGTGGCTCTCCAGGCTAAATGGTCCTGTTCCATGCACCCTATAAGCCGCATCGGGGAGCGATGGTGCTGCCCCCTAGGTCCTGTGCTTGGGGCAGTAGCACTACATGCTCTATGGACAGTGCCATGTTTATTATCAATGTTCTGAAAAGCGCTATAGTCACACAGCAGGGAAATAAGATGTTACCACTGCACTGGGATTGCGGTCACAGACTGCGCGCACCCCAAAGATGGTCATGACACACCTGCATTATTGCAACAAACGCTCAGCTGGATAAATCAGTTTCCATACAACAATGAATCAGGCTTTATAACAACAGCGCTGTTGGGTGCGGCACAATACTGTAAAATAGACCAATTGAGGCCCAAGAAATCAGAGACCTTAGTTACAGTTGCCGCTTACCAACCGATACATTGTTTACAGCATTAGAAACAACATTACAACTGAGATAAGCGCAACTCCGTACTAAGTCTTACGCTGTATCTTCTCCACCTCCTAATGCCACCAGGAGACGGCGATAAGCAGAGCTCCCTGACCTAGGATACATTGTAGTCTTAGATCCAGATGTACTACCGCTTGAAAATTGGAGATAAACCATCAACCCACCAGCTCCTAACTGCTATTTTTCAAACAGTCTGTAACATGGCAGCAGTTTGCCTGGTACTTTATCGCTCTCTGCGTTATCACTTTTCAAGCATTAGTACATCTGGCCTCCACATCAGCACGTGTGAGGTGACCTGGACAGGAGGGTGACAGCAAAGTGACAGGTGCGGCACGTGTGGGGACTTCAGCAGCAGCGCTGGGGAGAACGTCCACAACACGGTGTCCATTGTAGAATGATGCCAGGGGTGTGTTCTGTGGTTATAGCGGCAAAAGGCGCCACTGTGAGGAGTCAGACATTTAGCTGAAATTATATTTAATAAAATTATACTTTCATTTCTTTATCTCAAATATGTTTTACGCTGTAATTTCACGTTTCGCTCAGACATTAAACCGCACAAATTTCATTAGAAACTGGAATTATGTGGAGGCTAAACCTTCTGACCAGCAGTGCACACACACACACACACACACACACGCACGCCCACACACACACACACACACACACACACGTCATGTGTGTTCTCTGTAAGCTCGCACTGCAGTCTGTCAGAATGTGATGTCACTGACATCAGAGAACAATAGCGGACATTGTGTAACACTTTATTATGTTATGCAGTAATTAGGTCGACAGTCAAAAGGTTTATCACTATTGGTCAACAAATAGAAGATCAACACATAAAAAAGGTCGACATTGCAAACGGTTGACACAAATAAAAGGTTCACATGGAAAAAAGTCGACATGAGTTTTTTTTAAACCGACTTGTTCGTACTTTCCCATCCCAGTGGGCACAGAGGCAGAATATAACAGTGTGCTGAGCGCAGTGCGCCATGCGGGGGGACGCGGTACACCAATACGCTGTCCATGTCAACATCGGGCGAAAAATGGGCAACTCATGTTGACCTTTTCAATGTCTACCTTTTGCTTGTGCCTACCTTTGTATTGACTGTCCACCTAATGATCCACACCCCTTGGTTATGTGGGGTCTAGTCACTAATACCGGCCACACATCACAATGACTAGCTGGCAGTGTGCGGCAACAGACGATAATCAGTGCGCTGGATAAATCAAGTTAATCGCCGGGGTCACCGGAGTCAGGGCCAGTGTTGTCATGGAGAACACTGGCCCTGACCGATCGCTCCGCAGCACATCATTATGCAGTGCACTGGATTAATCGCCGGGGTCACCGGAGTCAGGGCCAGTGTTGTCTCTATGGTCAGCGTGGTGACATGTGACAGATTCCACTCTCCGCGTGTCTATGGTCAGTGTGGTGACATGTGACAGATTCCATTCTCCGTGTGTCTATGGTCAGCGTGGTGACATGTGACAGATTCCACTCTCCGCGTGTCTATGGTCAGCGTGGTGACATGTGACAGATTCCACTTTCCGTGTGTCTATGGTCAGCGTGGTGACATGTGACAGATCCCACTCTCCGTGTGTCTATGGTCAGCGTGGTGACATGTGACAGATTCCACTCTCTGCGTGTACATGGTCAGCGTGGTGACATGTGACAGATTCCACTCTCCGTGTGTCTATGGTCAGCGTGGTGACATGTGACATATTCCACTCTCCGTGTGTCTATGGTCAGCGCGGTGACATGTGACAGATTCCACTCTCCGTGTGTCTATGGTCAGCGTGGTGACATGTGACAGATCCCACTCTCCGCGTGTCTATGGTCAGCGTGGTGACATGTGACAGATTCCATTCTCCGCGTGTCTATGGTCAGAGTGGTGACGTGACAGATTCCACTCTCCGTGTGTCTATGGTCAGCGTGGTGACATTTGACAGATTCCACTCTCCGTGTGTCTATGGTCAGTGTGGTGACATGTGACAGATTCCACTCTCCGTGTGTCTATGGTCAGCGTGGTGACATGTGACAGATTCCACTCTCACGTGTCCATGGTCAGCGTGGTGACATGTGACCGATTCCACTCTCTGCGTGTACATGGTCAGCGTGGTGACATGTGACAGATTCCACTCTCCGTGTGTCTATGGTCAGCGTGGTGACATGTGACAGATTCCACTCTCACGTGTCCATGGTCAGCGTGGTGACATGTGACAGATTCCATTCTCCGTGTGTCTATGGTCAGCGTGGTGACGTGTGACAGATTCCACTCTCCGCGTGTCTATGGTCAGTGTGGTGACATGTGACAGATTCCACTCTCCGTGTGTCTATGGTCAGCGCGGTGACATGTGACAGATCCCACTCTCCGTGTGTCTATGGTCAGCGTGGTGACATGTGACAGATTCCACTCTCCGCGTGTCTATGGTCAGCGCGGTGACATGTGACAGATTCCACTCTCCGTGTGTCTATGGTCAGCGTGGTGACATGTGACAGATTCCACTCTCACGTGTCCATGGTCAGCGTGGTGACATGTGACAGATTCCATTCTCCGTGTGTCTATGGTCAGCGTGGTGACGTGTGACAGATTCCACTCTCCGCGTGTCTATGGTCAGCGTGGTGACATGTGACAGATTCCACTCTCCGCGTGTCTATGGTCAGCGTGGTGACATGTGACAGATTCCACTCTCCGCGTGTCTATGGTCAGCGTGGTGACATGTGACAGATTCCACTCTCCGCGTGTCTATGGTCAGCGTGGTGACGTGTGACAGATTCCACTCTCCTTGTGTCTATGGTCAGCGTGGTGACATGCGACAGATTCCACTCTCCGCGTGTCTATGGTCAGCGTGGTGACGTGTGACAGATTCCACTCTCCGTCTGTCTATGGTCAGCGTGGTGACGTGTGACAGATTCCACTCTCTGCGTGTACATGGTCAGTGTGCTGCACAAAAGCATGCTGCACTGCAGGTGGGGCAGGTGTAACAGAGGCAGATAGTGTAACATTTTGTTGAAACTGAAATTTAAATTGCAGTGTAAGAATAAAGCAGCCAGTATTTACTCTGCACAGAAATAAAATAACTCACCCTACATATAGTGCTGCAAGCATGGGTACTTGTGTAGTGTCACGGGGCAGCCTAAGTTACGTTATCAGCGTAGGCTGCCGCCGTGACACTACACAAGTAACTACTTTACTGTTGCCGGTAACCGCATCTCTGGCCTAGTCAGCGCCTCTCTCACACCACCGGTGCCAGCATGATACCCATTGAGATGCTCCTGCGTCTGAGTAGCTATTGCGGCAGCCTGCCGACAGGGTTAGGGGTTCTGTAGCGCGTGCGTCTCCTGTCCAAAGACGGGGTGCGGATGCAAGTGCGTCTCATTCACAATGAAGGAGGCATTTTCCAGTGCTCCATGTTACATACTGGCAAATGCCTCCATTTCATACCCCCACTATCCACGGCAGCCCGAAGCGTGGCGAGCGCAATGTGACACGTTACACATCCTCCCGACCTTTTCATACCCCCACTATCCACGTCGGCGTGGGGTTGATGTTATATAGTGTGGCGAGCGGACGCGGATTACATGTAAGGTCATCTGCGTCCGTTCGCCACGCTTCAGGCTCGGTGCGCTCGCCACACTAAATAAAATCAACTCCACGCCAACGTGGATAGTGGGGGTATGAAAAGGTCGGCTCAGTATGCTTCGGGCTGGCGTGGATAGTGGGGGTGTTTCAGGAACACATTCACACCTGTCATATCATACATCTGACACAGTAATGACGACATGTGTCATATAATGTACTGCTGACTGACTACAATACCGCTGACTGACTACACTGGACCTGACAGGGACACTTCTGACTGACTACGCTAACTACGCTGGCCGCGGTAACACTACGCTGATTCTGACAAGAACGCTGACTAAGCTGGCCGCGGGAACACTACACTACTTCTGACTGACTACGCTAACTACGCTGGCCGCGGTAACACTATGCTGATTCTGACAGGAACGCTACGCTGACAGCATAAGTGCCGTCGTGAAACGACACAAGTACCCAAGCATGTAATTACCTTACAGTACAATATAAATGCAGGAGCCAGCATACCCCAATAGTTCCCATTTCCAGTCCCCTATCAGTAAAGGGCTTTGTGAATTGGGAACGCAATTCTATGATGATGGCGCATTTCAGTTTGGATCACATCATCGGCACGCCCACTTAGCGGGGGTCAGCAGAGATATCTGGGGATGGATTTGAGGGGTGAGTGGGGATGTGGGGCACATGCCCACTTTTCAGGAGGGGGGGGGGCAGGACTGCCACCCGATCTTCCCGAGCCTCTCGGTTGTACCGGGAGAATATGCACCTATGTCCTATGTCTTAGGGTGGTGGAATTCTAGTAGCGACAGCTGGATTATGGTTGATTTTGCATACATTTCCCCAGAATGCTATAGTCAGCGTGTTCTGTTATCTTTCTTTCTCATTGGCCACCTTGTTAGGTACACCTATTTATTAATGCAATTATCTGATCAGCCAATCATGCGGCAGCAACTCAGTCCACTACACCTTGCAGACATGGTCAGTAGTTCAGCAGAATGGGGAAGAAATGTGATCTAAGTGCCCATGTACTGAGTGTTGGTGGTAGATGGGGAGGTGTCAGGGTATCAGTGATTTCCTGGGATACTAACAGTCTATGGGGGTCCGCAGACTGGGGCATAAAACCACCGGCCTTGGTTCAGGCTGGCAGGAAGGTGACAGAAAACACAGAACCACTTGGTGGAATGATCTGCAGCCTCAGAACATCGTCTCTGGGCCTAATGAATCTTCATTCCTGATGCCACGTACAGGGAGAGAATCTGGCCCAGACGTCAGGATTCCAACCACCCACTCGGCCTTAGGTCAACAGCCCAATCTGGTGAGTGTGGCCCTAACATCTGAGTTTTTACGCCCACATGCGGAGCCGGAGGATCTCAGTACCTGCAGAACTTTGCGCCAGTAACACCGGCATTATGTCCAGCTACATGTACACCCAACCCGGTCATACACAAGACATGTATTATGGGATGTACCCACCAACGCTGCCTGAGATTTGTTTTATCCCCTCTCTCTGTTTCTTCAGCCCCCCCTCCCCCCACCTCCTCTATCCCCCTCTGCCACCCCCTTTCCAGTGGTTGTGGATTATTAAATAGACAATGTCTAGACCCCAAGTGTCAGATATTAGACTGAACCCGGGTTATGACAATGTGTGACAATTTTACCTGGGATCTATATGGTTAATGTGTAACAGTCACCTCTCTGTACATATCTGTGGGCTGTCACAGGAAGACAGCGGTGAGGAAGGCTGACAGGAAAGGAGGCGGCAGTGTTACAAAGTATCAAGTATAGCATGTGTGTGTGTGTGTGTGTGTGTGTGTGTGTGTATATATATATATATATATATATATATATATACTAGGTGATTCATCGCGCCCTACGGGCGCTCTTCACACCGGCGTAAGGGGCTACGCCCCTTAATTTGTGAACATTTGTATTGTGAGAAATATGGTTAGAATTGTATGAAAGATGCCCTATATTGCAGCTTCTGGCAGTGGGTGAGGGTCCAGCGTGGCAGCACAGGAGTACCGGACGATGGCCCTGAGTCAGTGTCTCCTCCTACTGGGTGGGAGTTAGGGTGCATGAGAGCAGGAGGCTGGGATATGAGGCATGATAGGGGTATGTGGGCAACACAGCGTCAGCGATTACCCAGTGGTGGAAGTTACGGTTCAGGAGAGCAGGAAGCTGGGTAGTGATAGGGGTGTGTGGGCATACGGGGGACTAAAGAGGGTGGTGGACACTGTGCAGCTTCTGCCAGTGGGTGAGGGTCCAGCGTGGCAGCACAGAAATACAGGAGTCAGTGTCTCCTCCGACTGGGTGGGAGTTAGGGTGCATGAGAGCAGGAGGCTGGGATATGAGGCATGATAGGGGTATGTGGGCAACACAGCGTCAGCGATTACCCAGTGGTGGAAGTTACGGTTCAGGAGAGCAGGAAGCTGGGTAGTGATAGGGGTGTGTGGGCATACGGGGGACTAAAGAGGGTGGTGGACACTGTGCAGCTTCTGCCAGTGGGTGAGAGTCCAGTGTGGCAGCACAGAAATACAGGAGTCAGTGTCTCCTCCGACTGGGTGGGAGTTAGGGTGCATGAGAGCAGGAGGCTGGGCGGTAAAGCATGATAGGGGAATGTGGGCAACACAGGGTGAGCGGGTCTCCACTGGCGGAAGTTACGGGGCAGGAGAACAGGAGGCAGGGCAGTGTCCTCCCACATTGATGGCAAAAGTATTCAACATCGGCCATAAACCATCGATTATTTGAAAATCATTGATGGTCGATGGGCATCCCTAGAACAGGAGGAGGGTGGGGGACAGTATGCAGCTCCCGGCAGTGGGTGAGCGTCTCCTCCCACTGGGAGGGAGTGAGCGTGCATGAGAGCAGGAGGCTGTATAATAGTGGTATGTGGGCAAGACATTGATAAAAGTTGTGGCGCTGGTGCAGAGGGCAGTGGGGAAACCTGCAGTGCGGCAGCCAGGGCCGGATTTCCCACCTAGGGGCGGTACCTGCTTGTGGTGGTACAGGATCCACCATTGTCACGGGGGTACGTGAAATGCGGGAGCGGGGGCCACGGTGGTCCGCTGGGGGGTGGAATTGCCGGAAGGGGGTCTGGGGGGTCTGCAAATTGCGGGAGGGGGGGTGGTGTGTGGGGATCCGCGGTTAGCGGGAGGGGGGTCCGCAAATCGGGGGCGCGGGGGGGCTTGAATCGTGGGAAGGGGGGTCCGCAAATTGCGGGAGGGGGGTTGTCGGGGTTAGTGAATTGCGGGAGGGGGGGTTGCGGAGGTCCGTGAATTGCGGGAGGGGCGCGTGGGGTGCCGTGAGTCAAGGGGGGGGTGGTGCGGGGGTCCGTGAATCACGGGAGGGGTCATGAATCGCAGGAGGGGGGGTCGTGGAGGGGCTGCGAATCGCAGGAGGGGGGGTGTGGGGGGTTGCCGTGAATTGCATGAGGGGGGCGTGAATCAAGGGAGGGTGGGCGCAGGGGGGTGGTGCGGGGGTCCGTGAATCGCGGGAGGGGGCATGAATCGCGGGAGGGGGGGTCGTGGGGGGGTTCCGAATCGCAGGAAGGGGGGTATGGGGGTGCCGTGAATTGCGTGAGGGGGGCATGAATCGCGGGAGGGGGGGTCCCCGAATGTGTGAATTACGGGGCGGTCGCAAATCGCGAGAGGTGCCGAGGGGGCCCGCAAATCACGGGAGGGGGGCGCTACGGGGGGTTTCGTTAATCGCGGGAGGGGGGGTCGTGGGGGGTTGCGAATCGCAGGAAGGGGGGTGTGGGGGGTGCCGTGAATTGCGTGAGGGGGGCATGAATCGCGGGAGGTGGGGTCCCCGAATGTGTGAATTAGGGGGCGGTCGCAAATCGCGAGAAGTGCCGAGGGGGCCTGCAAATCGCGGGAGGAGGGCGCTACGGGGGGTTCCGTGAATCGCGGGAGGGGGCGGCGCGAATTGTGGGAGGGGGGTCGCAAATCACAGTGGGGGGGGGGGTGCCGTGAATCGCGGGAGGGGGGGTCGTGGGGGGCCCTTTTAATGCCGGGAGGGGGGGTCGCAGGGGTCCCGCGAATCGCGGGAGGGGAGGATGCAGGGGTCCTGCGAATCGCGGGAGGGGGTGGTCGCGGAGGTCCAGCGAATCGCGGGAGGGGGTGGTCGGGTCTGGGACGGATATTAGACAGCACTTACATCGACAGCCATTACATCGACACCATTAGTTCGACAGCTCAATAGGTCGACATGGTTTTAGGTCGACATACCATTAGGTCGACATGTCATTATGTCGACAGCTCATTAGGTCGACAGCCCATTAGGTCGACAGCTCATTAGGTCGACATGTTTTTAGGTCGACACTGCCATTAGGTCGACAGAGTCTATGTCGACAGTCAAAAGGTCGACATGGGTTTTTTCACTGTTTTTTGGCCGAAATGTCGACACAGTCGACATGGACACAGTTTGAAGTGTACCGCAGCCGCTCGCTATACCGTGCCTATACGGGCACGGTGCCTCGCTGCGCTCGGCACACTATTTTATTCTCCCACCACACCCTAGTGGATAGTAGGGCATAATATACCGCCTGTCGGCACATGTCGGCTCAATAAACAGTGAAAAAACCCATGTCGACCTTTTGACTGTCGACATAGACACTGTCGACCTAATGGCAGTGTCGACCTAAAAACATGTCGACCTAATGAGCTGTCGACCTAATGAGCTGTCGACCTAATGAGCTGTCGACATAATGACATGTCGACCTAATGGTATGTCGACCTAAAACCATGTCGACCTATTGAGCTGTCGAACTAATGGTGTCGATGTAATGGCTGTCGATGTAAGTGCTGTCTAACAATAGTCCGGATACCGGGGTGGTCGCGGGGGTCCCGCGAATCGCGGTAGGGGGGTCACGGGGGTCCTGCGAATCGCGGGAGGGGGGGTTCACGGGGGTCCCGCGAATCACGGGAGGGGGGGTCGCGGGGGTCCCGAGACTCGCGGGAGGGTGGAAAGCGGGGGTCCCGCGAATCGCGGGAGGGGGGGTGCGGGGTCCCGCGAATGGTGGGAGGGGGGGTCACGGGGGTTCCGCAAATCGCGGGAGGGGGGGTCGCGGGGGTCTCACGAATCGCGGGAGGGGGGTCGCGGGGGTCCCGCAATTCGCGGGGGGGCGGGGGTCCCGCGATTCGCGGGAGGGGGGGTCGCGGGGGGTCCCGCGAATCGCGGGAGGGGGGGTCGCGGGGGGTCCCGCAAATCGCGGGAGGGGGGGGTCGCGGGGGGTCCCGCGAATCGCGGGAGGGGGGTCGCTGGGGTCCTGGCAGAGGGTAGGGATGTGCAGGAGTAATGGTGGATGGTGGCTGTGGAGTAATAGTGGATGGTGGGCGTGTACTGTAGCCCTGGCTGGGCGGGGGGAGGTGATGTCAAGGGGGCGGAACGTCAGACACATGAAAGTGAAACTGTTCTACACAGGAACGTTCTCCACAGGGGTTGAGTGACAGATCTGGCTAAATATATAAAAAAAAAAAATATATATATATATATATATATATATATATATATATATATATATATATATAGAGGAGAGTGTAGCCAGACAGGAGGAGGAACAAATAATCTTCAACTTGTCCAATCATGCTTTGACAGATAAAGAAATGGCTGTCCTAAGTAAGGGACTTTCATTTGTTCCATCTTCTAAATTTAATGAGTTCCAATGGAAGATTGACTCCTACCGTTTCAACCGTAAACTCAGGCTTCGTGAATTTTATCACAAAACTGAAACCGATCTGCCCCAATCCACTGCCCCCAGCTGTCCCATACGTACCAAATCGACCTTTGATCCTGTAACCAATAACACCACCCTGAAAAGCTTCGCTAAAGCCCTTGACTTCTTGGTCCCCAGTGAAGTGCAACGCTCTGTGAACAATATACCTAATCTATCACAAGATGAACTCGCTTGTCTCAAAGCCTTGGGTCAGGATCCCTCCATTGTTATACGTTCAGCTGATAAGGGAGGGGGCATTGTGATCCAGGACCTGCAACAATACAAGGACGAGCTGTACCGTCAACTTAGTGATCCTGATGTCTACTCTACATTGTCGACAGACCCTACGGAAAGCTTCAATAAAGAGTTAAAAACCATCCTTGATCAAGCTGCTTTGGATGGCTTGATACTACCCAACACTGCGAAAGCCCTGTTTCAAGAGAATCCGATTGCCCCTGTCCTTTATTCCCTCCCGAAACTACATAAGAGTATGTCCAATCCACCTGGTAGGCCGATAATTGCGGCCAGGGACTCAGTGTACTATAAAGTCTCCAAATTCCTCGACTTCTATCTCCAACCGACTATCCAGGCACAAAGTACTTATCTACGAGATTCTACTGCTGTCATTCTCAAACTACAGGATCTTTCCTCTCTGCCTGCGAACTGCTCCTTGTGTACTATGGACGTTATCAGTCTGTACACGAACATCCCGCATGCTGCGGGCGTTGAATCAGTGAAAAGGCTGCTACTTAATAGCTCTTGCTATAATGGCCCTGACATTAATTTTTTCTGCCAACTGCTGACTCTCACCTTACAACGTAACTACTTTCTCTTTGATGGTAATTGGTATTTGCAACGCAGGGGCTGCGCGATGGGTTCTTGCGTAGCCCCTGCGTTCGCAAACAGCTACATGTTTGAATTTGAGAAGGATGTGTTTTACAGTGATCCCTATATTGCCAATAAGATTTTGCTATTAGGCCGCTATATAGATGACCTGCTGCTTGTTTGGGCCGGTACACAGTTGAAATTCGCCAATCTGATGAAGTCCATTAATTTAATGGATAGTACCATTAAATTCACGCACGAGATCAGCGTTTCCGATGTTCACTTCCTTGACATACAAATTAGACTCAATGAAGGGGTGATCACTACAGGCCTCTACAAAAAACCCACGGATACAAATACACTGCTCCATGCAAGCAGTGCACATCCAGCCTCATCTAAACGGGGATTACCCTTCTCTCAATTCCTTAGGGTTCGCCGCATCTGTGCCTCTGGGTCAGAAGCTGAATCTGAGATTGATTTAATGTGCCTTAAATTCCTCCAAAGGGGTTATAATTGGAAAGAGTTACAAAAAGCCAAAACTAAGGCTTTGGGCATTCCACGCGAGCAAACCCTGGTGGTTAAGGATGCGACCCCCCTTGGCGATAAGATCCCATTTGTTCAGAAATATAATGCCTCCAGTGACGTCATCACTAAAACCACCCGTAGGTTATGGCCCATGTTGGCCAAAGACCCTGATCTCAAAATGTTCGCACATACTACCATTATGCCTAGCTTCCAGAGAGCACGCAATCTGAAAGACATTCTGGTCCACAATGACGTGACCCAACAGAAAGCACCGGGTCCCAGTAATTTCTTGGTTCGCAAACCCGGTTGCTATAGATGTGTGCAATGCACCACCTGTAGCTTCTTGGAAACATGTGACAGCTTTGCCCACCCACATACGGGAGCCCGCATTCCCTTGCGTCATGTTATGACTTGCAGTACCACGCACGTTATATACATTATACGCTGTCCGTGCGGTCTTCTGTATGTGGGTAAGACGTCCTGCCAGTTCAAAGAACGCATGGCAGGACATCGCTCACACATCAGGAAAGCCCTGGAGGGTAGGATTCTGCCTCAGGAACAACCGGTTCCACGGCACTTCCGTGAACTCAAACACGGACTAGCGACGCTACGATACAAAATTATCGATCACATACCCAAAACTAAAAGGGGAGGTGATCGCGACATTAAGCTTCTGCAGCATGAGACCTGGTGGATTCACCATCTGAACACGGTGGCTCCATCAGGTCTTAATGAAGCCTGTAGCTTCCTTCCGTTTCTTTAAATTGTTTCAGCACCCTCTCCTGTCTGCTTAACTGTGTCTCGAGATCTTTTGGTTATGTTATCCTAGGCATTCTTATTATTGTATTGCTTATTTATCATGTTGATTCTCTGCATTATTGCCTGTTAGGATATATGTTTAGTTTTGCTGTGCCCATTTTTTAACGTGATATTCACTCTTTGTTATTTTCAGGTCGCCTAGCAACCCGTTGACTTCCTGGCATACCGGCTGGTATGCGTCGCTGGCTAGTGACGTCATCCTGACTGGGACCTGCGGCGGTGAGCGGGTGACCTTGCACACGGTGTTTGGTGAAGGTATAAAGGTATGTTTTTGTATGGTTTTTGGTGAGCTTGAAAAAGGTCAAATAAAGACCGAAACGTTGCACGGACCCCTGTGTCTGCTTCCATTATTACCAAGACCCTGGAGTGCCTCTGCCCCCAATCTGCTATATATATATATATATATATATATATATATATATATATATATAGAAGAAACAAGGGAGGAGGAGCGCTGTAAGCAATTTGTAACACTTTACTTGAATAAAAGCTGACATACATGGGGGTTTTAAAAGATGCATAATCACGTCACCAGCATCCAAACAATGGCAGACACAGGGATCCCGGTTCAGCGTCATTTAAGCAGTATGCCTCGGCTCAGCAAACTTTCTCCGCACTCCAGGAAGCAGACCTGTCGGTTTACCGTCACTTTAGACATGCCCTCAACGCGGTTCATCCATGAAACGCGTTGAGGGCGTGCCTAAAGTGACGGTGAATCCATGAAACGCGTTGGGGGCGTGTCTAAAGTGACGGTAAACCGGCAGGTCTGCTTCCTGGAGTGCGGAGAAAGTTTGCTGAGCCGAGGCATACTGCTTAAATACCGCTGAACCAGGATCCCTGTGTCTGGGGGGCTGTGAAAACGGCGAGGCTCGCCACTATATGCAGTGGGCTCGCTGTATTTTTGACGAGCCTCGCCGTTCTGGGGAATCCTCGCCGCACCTCTGACAGTGACTGCAGTGCCAGGGCCCCAGGCATGGGCAAATCTAGAAATCTGGCAATGGGTGGTCCCAGATCCAAATACTGAAGCAGGTTGGACCCTTGCATGGCAAAAAGGAGCATAATACCACACACCATAATGCCTATTACACATAATACCACACACCATAATGCCTATTACACATAATACCACACACCGTAATGCCTATTACACATAATACCACACACCATAATGCCTATTACACATAATACCACACACCATAATGCCTATTACACATAATACCACACACCGTAATGCCTATTACACATAATATCACATGCCATAATGCCTATTACACATAATACCACACACCGTTATGCCTATTACACATAATATCACATGCCATAATGCTCATTTCAAATTATGCCACACACCGTAATGCCCATTACAAGTTATACCACACACCATAATGCCTATTACACATAATACCACACACCATAATGCCTATTACACATAATACCACACACCGTAATGCCTATTACACATAATATCACATGCCATAATGCCTATTACACATAATACCACACACCGTTATGCCTATTACACATAATATCACATGCCATAATGCTCATTTCAAATTATGCCACACACCGTAATGCCCATTACAAGTTATACCACACACCATAATGCCCATTACACATTTTTATTTGGGTACAAGGTGTTACACACACACACACACACACACACACACACACTTTAGGGTAAGAGGGGATCAGACATCAGGAAAATTGGGGTAGATGGGGTCACAAACACAGAGGAAAGGGGTAGCAGGGGACAAGGTCACACACAGGTCGAGGACCATGTAAGGTGATGTGTAAGCGAGCTGAGCGGGTGCGCGCGTGGCGGGGGGGGGGGGGGGGTTGGGGCGGTCAGCATTTACTTGTTCACAAGGCTGCAAACATACACAGCGTAGCGAACAGGTCTGGACAGGTAGGAGCTGATTGGCTGTCTGTTTATCACTCTCCATTTTATCACTTTTGAAGCTTAGTGCATCTGGCCCCCTACCAGGCTCTTTATCACTGTCCACTTTATCTCTCTCCAATGCTTAGTACATAGACCCCATTGTCATGTAAGAATTGCTGATGACATGGTGAGAAGGGTCACATAATGCAATAGTGACACATGGCAATCAGAGGGACACAAACATCGGTGCCACTACTCACGTGGTATAGGGGCACAGTGTTACTCTCAGCAAGGGAGAACGTCAAGGCATCTTGCTGAGCTGGGTCCGGCCTCCCGGAGGAAGTTAGCATGGACGGGCTGATGGGGTAATTGGGGCTTCCTGGGTTTTTTCCTTTTTTCCTGGATCTCCGGCCCGTGTCCCTCTTGTTGTCCTTCTGCGTCACCGGTTCCTCTTGTATCACCAGGATCTTATCATCGCTCAGGTAGCGCAGCAGCGAGTTCTCAGAGTCAGTGGATGGGCGAGGAGAGAAGACAGAGAGAGAGGAGAGGTAAGTGCAGTGCCAGCGTCTTCCTGCCTGTGGGCGTCAGAATGAATTATAAACTCTCAGATGTCACTGGTGTCGCCATGACCTTTCTTCCCAGCCCACAGATCAGCACTTGGGGTATGGTAAGAAAGTGACACTCTATATTTCCTACACACCCACAGACACACCTTCTGTAGTGGCCGCACCATCCCCAAATATCACCTTTATTACAATTACAAACCAAAAATAAACATCCAGTTTTTAAATCTTTTTCACAATCTTTTGTATTAGAACTTTTTCGTACTTTAGCATCCACGTGGACAACAATTGATTTGAGTGAAGTGAGCAATGCGAGGGTACGTGCCACACTAATTGGGGGTCCATGTTGACAGATGTCATCATAGAAACCAACAAAGCCGACTGTTTCCTGTGTCTACTTTTTCAAGTAGACTCTTTGCTTGTGTCACCCTTTTTTCAATGTCGAACTATTGCATGTTGCCCTTTCTCCCATATCAATGTTTTGTCTGGTCATTCATGGTCAAACTAATGACTGGGACCTATGATTAGACTGCAGGTGGGGGGGGGGGGGGGTTGGCTAGGCCACTTTTGGCTGTGGGATTGGAGGGTTAGGCCGCAGGTTGGGGGGGGGGGGGGATGGGGGGGAAGTTGGCTGCGGGATTGGGTTAGGCCGCAAGTGGGGGGGGGGGGGGGGTTTGGCTGTGGGATTGGAGGGTTAGGCCACATGTGTGTGTGTGGGGGGGGGGGGTTGGCTGTGGGATTGGAGGGTTAGGCCGCAGGTGGGGGGGGGGGGGGAGGGTTTGGCTGTGGGATTGGAGGGTTAGGCTGCAGATTGGGGGGGGGGGGGGTTGGCTGTGGGATTGGAGGGTTAGGCCACAGGTGGGGGGGAGGGTGTGGCTGTGGGATTGGAGGGTTAGGCTGCAGGTGGGTGGATGGTTTGGCTGCAAGATTGGAGGGTTATATCACAGGTGGAGGGGGGGGGGGTTGGCTGTGGGACAGATGGGTAATACTGTGGGGGTAGGGATTGTAATATGGTTAGGGATGAGGGTGGTGGAGGGAAGGCTATGCTGCTTGAATGAAGAATTAGGTTGAGGCTGCGGGAAGGGAGGGTTAGGGGTAGGGTGTGGGGTTGTGGGGGAGGGTTAGGATTAGGCTGCAGGTGGGGGGTGGTGAGGCAGTTGGAGACTGTAGGGGGAGGGATAGGGGTTGGCTACGGGTGGGTGGGGGAGGGAGGGTTTGGCTGCAGGGGTGGAGGGTTAGGACGTGGGTGGGGGGATAGGCTTCAGGTGTGGGGGTGAAGCAATAGGAGAGGTAGGAGACTGCGGTGGGGGGGTTAGGGGTTGGCTACGGGTGGGGGAGGTAGAGTTTGGCTGCAGGGGTGGAGGGTTAGGTAACAGGTGGGGTGAGGAGGGTTTGGCTGCAGGGGTGGAGGGTTAGGCCGCGGGTGGGAGGGGGAGGAGGGTTTGGCTGCCTGAAGAAGGATCAGGGCTAGTTTAGTTGTCCGGATATTAGGCATACGGGATGCTGGTGTCAATATTCTCACCCAACTTCCCCCCCCCCAAAAAAAAATTCTGTCATTTCAAAAACTGTGCTAGACAAATGTCTCTTAGAAGCTGACGTCTGCACTTTACCTCTCTCTGAGGCGTGATGTCCCTCCCTCATAGGATGGGCATGTATCATGTGTCACGTTGTGTCCCACCCCTATTCTCACACCTACCAGTGCACGGCCCTTACACATCCAATACCCCCCTACAGCGGCCGTTATAGAACTACCTTCCTATTGTTACTAATGTCTACAGCAGGGACGTCCAAACTATGGCCCTCCAGCTGTTGTGAAACTACATATCCCAGCATGCCTTGCAACAGTATTTCCCTAATAGCAAAACTGTGGCAAGGCATGATGGGACTTGTAGTTTCACAACAGCTGGAGGGACATAGTTTGGACATGCCTGGTCTACAGGAATAAGATCTGCAGATTCCTATGCGGCAGCCTCACAAAAGTCTCATCCGAGCTGCTTCGGCCCATTTTCTCTGTAACAAAGGGCAGTATTCAATGAGATTTTTGACGATGTGCAGCGAATCCTGTTTAGGATTCGCTGCACATTCGCCACTGCCCGCCGCATTCCGGAGCCTCGCCGGCTCCAGTATTCAACGAGTCAGGGGCTGGCAAATTTTAACTCCTGCGGCGATGCCGCAGAGAGCCTGAGGACGGCGGCAGGCAGGGAGATGGAAGTCTCCCTGCCTGCCCCAGAACATTTGTGGGGGGGAGGAGGTGGGTTCCCCGGGAGCCAGGCAGCACAGGCTGCCCCCCCGGGAGAGCCAACAGGGGGCCGGGTATTCACTGCACCCGATCGTGCATATGTAATGATCGGGTGCAATGAATATATGAATATCTAATGAGCGGCTGGGCTCCGGCCCCCTGCTGGCTGGTCTGTGTAAAAAAAATAAAAAAAAATATATATATATATATATATATATTTTTTTTTAATTAAATATATATTCATGTGCTTACAGCACATGAATAAAAATAGCATGCCCCTCCTCAGAATAAAATTCCTGATTTTTTGACACCAAATGTATAAAACAAAACACTTTATTTTAAAAGTTCACATTCCACTTCCCCATAAAAAGATAGCGATTGCTACTCAGTGAATCATGGCGATAAAAACCTTGAAATGTATTCGCCATCTGGTCATTGAATAGGGTGATTCACCGGTTTAGTCAAAAAAATCGCCGTACAGCACGAAAATAGCACAAAATCGCCATGGCGGATCAGCCTCATTGAATACTGCCCAAAGCATTTGTCAGAACCAAGAACACGACACCGTCCACGTTCTCCGCACAGAGGCCCAGCCGGATCATAATAACTTTCCTCCCAGTGACAGACAGCCCTCTTCCTCTGAGAGCTACGGAGACCCGGGGACAGATCAGACAATATCATAGAGAGGAAATGGATAAAAATACTCCCAGGTCCCAATATAGAGATCAGCGGAGAGATGGGAGCAGATGGGTCTTATACGCAGATATAATGCTGGAGCTCAGGTGTTATGACAAGCACCCAGAGACACTGCTGCTTTCATCTCAGGCTCATCAGTGTAGGCTCCTAGCATCACACCACCGAGAGGTACAGAAGGCTTCAGGAAACCTCCTGCAAAGGTTTATGCTTGGAAACAACTCCACAAATGTGAGTGAACTGCTAATAGTGTGAGTGGGCTCCCTGGTATTACTGGCACAGCCGGGCTGCCCACACTGTGCCACCTGCTGACGTGGCTGCCGCTCCGCTGATGGCAGCTGTTTGTCAGTATATAAGGGGCTGACATCTGGCTCAGATAACAGGAGATTGTGCGCTAATGATGTTACTGCGATGAGGCCCATGTGGTAGTGATGCCACCTCTCAGGGAGCCCCCCGTGGGCTGCGGCAGGGAGCAGACTGGGCACCTGCTTCCGACATCAGTCCGTCATTATGGGGTATAGGTATTGTAATAGGGTCTGAGTTTGCCAGAGGTCGGGCTGTGGCCAGAGGTCGGGCTATGGCCAGAGGTCGGGCTGTGGCCAGAGGTCGGGCTGTTGGCCAGAGGTCGGGCTGTGGCCAGAGGTCGGGCTGTGGCCAGAGGTCGGGCTGTGGCCAGAGGTCAGGCTGTGGCCAGAGGTCAGGCTGTTGGCCGATAAAAGTCATATTTGTAGAACAGCGATCATTCACAAAGCAAGAAATATATCCGGCATCTTGGGGGACGCCGTCCATCTTAGCGTCCATGCTAATAGTGACACCCTAAAATTCTGCTCTAACACCGATGTGGACCTTGACCTGGTCAGCCGGTCCGTCACTCAGAACCTTTTATGGGCTCAGACGCACAAGTTCTGGAGCCTATAGTCCTGGTCAAGGCCACCGTAACGGTATAACAGGGAGTGGCTGGTACTCACCTCTGCTGCCCCTCTTATACATGTTGGATTCCTTGGCATCTCCTATCCAGCTGTATTCTGACGGCATGGACACCGGCCTCAGGTCACCTGTTGGGAGATCAGAACCCAGTTACATCATCATACCCATGTACGTACATCAGGCACAAGCTAGAGAAGCCTGCAGTCTCCTATCTGTCCCTGTGTTCTATCAACATCATCTACAGCAGTGGTTCCCAACCACGGTCCTCAAGGCACACCAACAGTGCAGGTTTTAGTGATATCCAGAATCACTCAGGTACTAATTAAGTCACCTGTGCTCAAGCCTGGATATCACTAAAACGTGCACTGTTGGTGGGCCTTGAGGACCGTGGTTGGGAATGCCTGATCTACAGTATACAGCAGTAGTAGTAGTACGTTTATTTATAAGGCGCCGCAAAGTGTCCACAGCGCCGTACATAGCAAACAAAAAACAAATGACAAGGTAACGTACAGGGTGTGTTGAAAAATACAGCATAAATAGGGGTATAGCTGGTAGAACTAAAATCAGCATCAGTTCAGAAGTAGGTGTCAAAATTGTCAAGGAGACTGAAGATGAAGTAGAGGAAGGGAAGAACAGGACAGGAGCACAGGTGAGGTAATGAGGTAGGGTGAGTACGTGAGGAAGGAGGGCCCTGCTCATAAGAGTTAACATACTAAAAATAGGTGGGTGGACGAACGAAATACAACAGGATAAGTAGGAACGGAGGGGAACGGAGGCAGGATAGGAGGATCAAAAGAGGTTAGGAGGAGGGATAGGCTAGTCGAAAAAAGTGGGTTTTGAGGGAGCGCTTGAAGGAGGTAAGGGAATCAGATAGCCTGATGGGTGGCGGGAGGTTGTTCCAGTGCAGGGGGGCAGCGCGAGAGAAATCTTGGACACAGGAGTGGGAGGAGGTGATTAGGTGAGAGGTCAGTCGGCGGTCAGCGATGGAGCGAAGAGGACGGGAGGGAGTGTGGATAGAGATCAGTGAAGAGAGGTAGGGAGCTGTGGAGGAGGAGAGAGCCTTGTAGGTGGTGGTGAGGAGTTTAAAGAGAACTCGGAAAGGAATGGGGAGCCAGTGAAGAGATAGGCAGAGGGGGGAGGCGGAGGTAGAGCGGCGGGAGAGGAAGATGAGCCTAGCAGCAGCGTTAAGAATGGATTGGAGAGGTGCGAGGCGGGCGAGAGGTAGCCCAGAGAGAAGGATGTTGCAGTAGTCAAGGCGGGAGATGACAAGAGAGTGAATGAGAATTTTGGTCGCGTCAGTGGAGAGGAATGGTCTGATGCACAGCATTTCCTACCTGGCTATCCACCAATCAGAGTGCAGCATTCCCTACCTGCCTACCCACCAATCAGGGTGCAGCATTCTCTACCTGCCTATACACCAATCAGGGTGCAGCATTCTCTACCTGAACATCCACCAATTAGAGTGCAGCATTCTCTACCTGCCTATCCAACAATCAGGGTGCAGCATTCTCTACCTAAACATCCACCAATTACAGTGCAGCATTCCCTACCTGTACATCCACCAATCAGAGTGCAGCATTTCCTACCTGCCTATCCACCAATTAGAGTGCAGCATTTCCTACCTGCCTATCCACCAATAAGAGTGCAGCATTTCCTACCTGACTATCCACCAATCAGAGTGCAGCATTTCCTACCTGACTATCCACCAATCAGAGTGCAGCATTCTTTAACTGCTTATCCACCAATCAGAGTGCATTATTCTAGCTTGTGGCCATATAGCGAATGGCTCTCAGCTTGATGATTGGTGAATGGCTTGAGCTATCCACCAACCAGAGTGCAGCATTCTCTCCCTGCCTCCCAGTAAATGGCTGATAACATGCTGATTTGGTGGATACGCATTTTACCACAAACGATAGTTTATTTCCTTCTAATAACTGTATATCTTGTCTTGTGTATCCATAAACAGGTTGTTGGCTGAGACACCAAGGGGGTTCCCTCTTATACAAAACAGATCCCCCTCAACTACTTAGGTGTCAGTGTTTTGTTTGTTGAGAGCTAAATGCTCAGCTTCAAAAGAAAGATAATCAGCCAGCCCCTGCGGATGTGGCTAGGAGATCCCATGCGACAGTGGTGATTCCTGAGGTGGGGGCTGTGCGTGAGTGCAGTTTACAGATCTTAAATACGTGACTCACACAGGAAAAATTGTTCATTATCCTTGGAATGAGATGGGTCGGATACCTGTCCCTGTAATGTCCCAGTACCGGGAGAGATTCCTCTCCATCCCACTGTCTCTGAAGAAATCGACAGAGCTCTATCATAATACTCATAATGTTGTGTGTCGGCAGAACCAGAGCTGTCATCTCTCTGAACCTGCACCGTTACAGTATATTGCTTACGGCAACATCTACATAACACAACGGTGACACGGAGGATCCTACCACTGGTGTCTTTCCACGTTTAGCACACCTTCACTATCCACGTCAGCCTGAAGCGCGGTGAGCACAACGAGACCCGTGATGGGACGGGGTACACGTCCTCCCGACCTGTTCATACCCCCACTATCCACGTCGGTATGGAGTTAATAATATAAAGTGTGCTGAGCGCAGCGAGCCACCGAGCCCGAAGCGCAGAAAGCGTAGCTAACCCCGCGAGTGGCCGCGGAAAATGAGCGCGGCGATAGTGGGTGTATGAACAGGTTGCGTGCGATGCGATCCCAGTGCCGCCGTGAAACTACACAAGTACCAAACATTGTAAGTGAAATAAGCCTGTTATCAGCATCGTTACCTCTGTGGTGTTTGGGAGAAATATAATAATTACACCTAATAGTAACGGCCTCGCTCAGTTGTATTTCCTTCTAGTTGGCGAGGGGCCGAGCAGATGGATAAATCCATGCAGCTTTTAATAGACAGGCTATATGTTATATATAGATAATTAAGGCTGTAGTCTCATGCCCGGCGAGGCGGACGAGGCGGCGTATTTCGGCACGGATGATCGCACTGAGCACCCTACGTACCCAGGACACACTCTGGCGGGAGATGAGGGCTCTGTTGTCATTTCTCTCTCTGGGAATCATTTTGCTGTGTGCAGCCTGTCGCCATTCCTAATTCCCATCAGCAAATCAACGCACAATGGTCCTTATTCTGGTTGGCGAATTTCACCGCATTGTCCCCCAGACACCGCCCGCACAGCCGACATCCCCCCCTCCCCTGCCGTGATCATAATCATCATCCATTCACAACCTTGGGTGTGGGGGAGAAATCAGAGACACCTCTATTGTGTCTGATCTGTGAGCGCCCTGTGTGGGAAGCAGGTGGGAGGCTGACATCCGCTAACGTCAGCTGCCGCCCCCCCTTGCGCACCGGCCAATTTGGGAACACCCATGGAACACAGGGTGTTCCCGTGAGCTGTGCCCTCCACCACTGTCCCATGACCCCCCGCAGCACTGCTAGGTGCGAGCGGGATGGCGGATATGTAGTTCGTCATGCCCGCTTGCACCCTGCATCTGCACATCCACAGAAATGCCCCGGTGCATGCGCAGATGCAAACGCACGGGGGGGGGGGGAAGCGATTAGATTGGAATCACACCCAATGTGCAATGTGGGTTCTTACATCTTTTAGTAGCGTGGAATTATCTAGTTTAAGCCTAAAAACCTAAAGGGGCTTATTTATGAATTATTGGGTTTTAGATCCGATAAGTGAAATATCTCATCCCTCCAATTCCTACATATTCCCCGAAACAGTAATGGGAAGTGGTATAGGAACCACAACGCCACACAGAAGCCGCCAATCACAGATGAAGCAGATGCTAAGGGGTACAGTTATACACCCCAGCAGCGTCCGTGTTCCCCTCTGTGACAAGTCTCCCTACTACAATAATCTCAGGAGTTTCAGATCTCCCACCATGCTGAATTACTAACGCTGCCCCTCATATCATTAGTAATTAGCGCTGTGTATGACCCTATGTCCGGACAGGAGATACATTATATATCCCATACGGCCACAGTGTTACGCTCAGTGGTGTAACAAGGGCGGGGGGACTGTAAGTACTAGGCTGCTGGTACTGGTGGTTCTGCAAGTACCAGCATATGGCGAAGGCTTGCTGGGACCTGTGGCCCTGTAAAAGATAAAGGCCCTTATTCTGGTTGGCTCGCAAGGCTGCAAATTTCGCAGCCTTGCAAGTCCACCAAGGACGCATGCACGGCTGCTCGCCCCCCAAACCCTGGCAGGCATGTGAATCATCCATTCGCAGCCTTGGGCACCGGGAGGACGCATTTGATGGTTGACGACGATCGAATGATTTCTTCAGTGCTCAAAAATCTGAGTCACCTCTATGGTGCCTCAGACCTGCGGGCGCGCTGTGCGAGGACAGGGCGGCGCTGACATCAGCTTATGTCAGCTACCCACTCCCCGCGCCCGTGTCATTGGGCAATTTTCAAGGGAATGCCCAGCGTTCTCATGGGAACACCCATGAAACGCTGGGCGTTCCCATTTGCAAACTCCCCCCCCCCCCGCCTCGCACACAGCGGCTGCACATTCGCATAAAAACCTATGTGAATGCGCAGTCTGAAACTGAAACTGAATAACCCCCAATATTCGTTCCCTAATGGGCAATCAACTTCCCCACCTTCTCTCTAAAGCAGGGGTTCTCAAACTCGGTCCTCAGGACCCCACACAGCTCACATTTTCCAGGTGGCCCGGCAGGCAGTGCCGGTGCAAGGCGCCGGAGCGCCCCAGGTGGGGGGGGCGCCCCGGCGCTCACCCGCTCCACGGGTATAATTACTCACCCTTCAGGAGGAGCTCGGGTCTAGCTCAGCGGGCGGGAGGGAGAGCTGGAGGTTTGGCTTAGCGGGCAGGAGGGAGGCCTCGCAGATCAGTCCCGGCGCAGTGTGACTGACATCTTCCTTGCTGACATCTTCCTCCACCCGCACCGTGTACAGCCGCTCAGCCGGGCAGCGCTGAGCACTTGGCTCACCCTCAGACGCTGCCCGGCTGAGCGGCTGTACGCGGTGCCGGTGGAGGAAAATTTCAGTTACCATGCACCGGGGTCCGGGACTGAACTGCACACAGCGCAGCGAGCCCTCCCTCCTGCCCGCTAAGCCAAACCTCCAGCTCTCCCCCCTGCCCTGCTCCCAACTACCGCCCCCCAGTGGCCTAACACTGCCTAGTGGTGGCGCCGGCCCAGCCGGCAGGTGCACTCATTACTCACGGACACATTTAAAAGATCCACAGTTGGAACTAATTATTTGACTTGACTATGTGAGGAGACCCGCATAACATGCACTGTGTGGGGTCCTGAGTGTGTGGGGTCCTGAGAACCGAGTGTCAGAACCTGTGCTCTGAAGTGTGAAACAGAATCATTTACACCACATTTGCATTAATCCATGTCTGTAGTCAGACGGGAACTGGCGGAGGGCGGAGTCACAGTGCTGGGCTATGCGTAGGAAGAAACTGATTGGACAATGTATGGAGCACGATAAGGTGGTACAGACAGTCATTGAGCTTTATGTCATTTACAGAACAATTACAGAAATGAAAGAATGCACATTAATGTATCAAAGGAGATAGATGATTAATGACTTTATTTTACAAATACAGAACAATACCTGAAATAATACATATCTTCTGCATAGGATCTTCATTTTATAAAGCGCCAACATACTGTATGTATCTTTTATTATTCACGGAACCGTGAACGGACACGGGCATTTGTGTGTATAATATACAATTAGGGGTAGACAGTGCCCAGGTGCGGGGGATGTGACTGTTACCAGGCCCAACATGCTGCCTAGTTTGTTATATTACTCTGCCATGCATCTTATGTACTGTACTGCACTATTGTATAATGTCCCATAATGCTTTGCACTGCTATAGCCTGCTCTAAGACCATACAGGACATGTGGAACACAAATCAATATGATTCTGCCCTTGGGTCCGGTCATCTACCTTACTTCAGCTGCTAGTATTGTTATATGCGAGGTGGCCAATCAGCATTCTTATGTCCCATATATGTTATATGCAGTCACAGACGGCTGCTTAGGAAACTATTTGTAACCTATAAGCCTCAGACGCTGCTCATTACTGAACTGATTAATACTCTATGTGCCCACTATGGTCCTGGCCACACGTTAAAGGGAAATACTTTTCTCTCGGAGTAGGCAGAGAGTGACTGCTAGCTTTTCCATCTTGCTGAGGGACATGTGCTACGTGCAGGTGGCCAGTGATGTCACAGCAGCTGAAATGACTGCATCCTCGGTTTTGGGAGTCACTGTCCCGATGAGGACAGATCTCCAGGTGCCTATAACAGATTGGGGGCAAACTAGGGAGCTACAGTTACCGGGTAGTGCTGGGAATGTACATATCATTGGGTAATGCCGATGCCTTGTCTCTCCTACGCCTGATACGGTAATATTATATATATATATATATATATACATATGTGGGTGGGACCAGGGTCACATGACGTAGAGGCAGGGAGGGGATCAGTGCAGTTTAGGGATTGAGGGCGTGGTAATGGATCATACCGTGAGTCGGCGTCTTTTCTCTTCTCCGCACCCCTGTAGATCTACCTCTGTCATATTCTGAGCCAACGTCATGTCCCTCACCTTCAATTAGCGTGTAATATTTGCCGCTCTCGTGCTCTAGGAAATAGCTGGGAGACTCGGAGCCCTTCATCCCGGACTTGGTGACGCCGTACTTATTGATGTCGTCGCAGGACACAATCCCAATGTCATCTCTACAAGGATCAAACAGAGCAGGGAGGAAAATGTAACCAGCGCGAAACATCGGAACAGGGCGGAGAGCACTGCGCCAGACATAAGGGTCAATGGGGCAGATGTAATAAGCCGGGGGAAGAGATAAAGTGGAAGGGATAACGTACCAGCTAATCAACTCCTAACTGTCATTTTTTAAACATAGCTGATTGGCTGGTACATTATCCACTACTACTTTATCTCTAAGTCTTGGAGAGAGAAAAGTGGACAGAAATAAAGTACTGGCCAATCAGCTGCTAACTGTCATTTTTCAAACTAAGCCTGTGACATTGCAGTAAGGAGCTGATTGGCTGCTGCTTTAGCTCTCTACTTGCTTACTCTCCTGGATCCTGAGGGGGACTCTCGTTATTTTGGGCTAGTCCACCGCACCACTTGAAGAGTTTGTACTCTTCAAGTGGTTAACAGAAATCTGCGGTCCGTGTGGAGGGGGTGGGGCCAAGTGACGCAATTCTATGTAAACCCATTATGTATGTTAAGTAATTTAAACCCCACCCCCATTCAAATATGCACAAAAGTAGATGAGGCCTTATGGCACCAGTAAAAAGCTCCGCCCCATCACAGTGCACCTGATTGTCCTCTCCAGGCCTCTCCCGGAATGGACAATAAGCCACAGGAGGAATTTATAGCCAGATAGGGCCACAGAAGACACTTATAGACAAGTGGGGGCACTTATAGCTAGGTGGGGTCCACAGAAGACACTTATAGACAGGTGGGGGGCACAGAAGATACTTATAGACAGGTGGGGGGCACAGAAGATACTTATAGCCAGGTAGGGGCCACAGAAGACACTTATAGACCGATGGGGGGCAAAGAAGGCACATATCCAGGTAGGGGGGACTTATATCCAAATGGGGTCACAGAAGGCACTTATAGCCAAGTGGGGGCCACAGAATACACTCTTAGCCAGGTGGGGCCACAGAAAGCACTTAAAGCAAGGTGGGGAGGCACTTATAGCCAGGTAGGGGCCACAGAAGACACTGATAGACAGGTGGGGGGCACAGAAGATACTTATAGACAGGTGGGGGGCACAAAAGGCACTTATAGCCAGGTAGGGGCCACAGAAGACACTTATAGCTAGTGTGGGGGCACTTATATCCAGGTGAGGCCACAGAAGGCACTTATAGACAGGAGAGGCAACAGAAGGCATTTATAGACAGGTGGGGGCGACAGACGGCTCATATAGCCAGGTGATGGTCACAGACGGCTCATATAGCCAGGTGAGGGCCACGGACGGCCCTTATAGTGAGGTGGGGCCACAGAAGACACTTAAGGTCAGGGGCATATGTCATATGGGAATAGGGGCATGTACAGTGGAGCAGAAGTATGTGCCCCCTGGTGGGAGGAGGCAGGCAGAGCAGCCGGACAGTTTCTGGGTAACTAGGATTTAGACAAAGGGTGATTGTTGGAAGGCTAGAGAGGGATCCCAGCGCCGCTCTGCTGGGCACACACAATAACTACAACACAGGAGATATTACAAAACAAATGGACATAGCAGCGCTGAATATAACCCAATGAAATACTGTGCGCCAATTGGACTGATTTTACAGGTAAACAATTTATTTCCCTAAATATAAAATAAACACATAAATAAAAAACACATTCGGCAAATACTTAACACATAGACAGCAATGGGGATATCACTTGTATATATGCTAATGCTCTAATTCCAGAGTCCTACATAAATCCTGGTAAGAAGAGTATACAGAGATCTGAGTGTCCGATCCTAGAATGTCCTTATGGGATCTGGCAATAATGGAGTTGTATAGGAGCTACCGTCCACCTGGCACTAATGTTTGCCTCCTGGGCAGGTGTCTGAAGCTGGTCCAAAGCAAGGTGCAGTCCAGCGATGGAGGATAGCTGGCGGTACTTGTACTTAGTCTGCTAGTCAGTATATAAACCCTTCTGGTGACACTTGACAACATCTTTTGAGAAAGCCGTTTGACACGGCGAAACGCGTCAGTGGCCTTGTATCCCTACACTATCCTGGTATTTTATTCACTCCGGTTTATGAACTGACCCAGACCAGCCCTTGATGGTCTTTGGATTCTCCACCAGTATGAAAGTCTGCAGACTAAGTACAAGTACCGCCAGCTATCCTCCATCGCTGGACTGGACCTTGCTTTAGACCAGCTTCAGACACCTGCCTAGGAGGCAAACATTAGCGCGAGGTGGACGGTAGCTCCTATACAACTCCATTATTGCCAGATCCCATAAGGGCATACAAGGATCGGACAGTCAGACACTCAGATCTCTGTATACTCTTCTTTCTCTGTGTTTTTTCTTTTTCCAAACAGGAGATCTTACCCTGGCATTGGGAGAGCAGACATGAATAACGTACAGGTGAGGGCTATGGGGAGGGAATCCTGATTATTACCTTGGGCTGTACAGCCCGGAGACAGGGGAGAGGATGAAGACGTCGTGCAGGGCCGAGCTGTCCACCTTGGATGACATTCCCATGGTCCCTGTAGGAGTTGTGTTCCCACTGGTCGGACTGGTAGGAATTACAGGCTGAGCAACAAAGATCATATGTCAGTAAGTAACATACATGATGCAGAGGAATGATACATGTAGCTCGTGGGACTTCCCACCTTCCGACCACTGTTACTTATCGGTTTACATCGATGTTCCTACAAAGCTTTAATTATATAACTGGCGACTTATCAATTACTTGTTACAGTAAATATCTTTCACTTGTTGCTTTTCTCCTCTTTGAAGCCCGAGATCTCCTGACCGCCCCGGTCTCCATCCCCCACTCCATTCATCGCTAATATATATACAACATCCATAGCGCTTTAGAAGATATAGAGCTGCGCACCCAACTTGAATATAAATATACCAATTTATTACAGTTACATACATACAATACAGAATTAAAAATAAAAATAAAAATAAAGATTAAGTATAAAAATTATACAATAAAAACACACACAAAAATATGAAAAATTGGGAAAAGGTGGATTATACAACCGGTTGTATTCACTGTAATCCAGTCCTGGTATTATTAAATAAAGTCAGATTAGTACTGTTAAAATTTGCAGTGTTAGTGACAGTCACTATGCATTCCTGGGTTTTTCATAGTATTGTTAGGCTTTGCTGTTCAGTCACCCTGTCCTTTATTTCATTTCAAGATGCCCTTGATTCAAACCCATCACTTGTTGCAATACAGTCGCACTCTATGCTCTTTCTGGCAAAGGTCACCAAAACAGCTCTGCATAGACTCGGCCCGCCAGTAACAGTATTTCCATTTTACTTCTCGCCTGTTAGCTACAACAATAAGTTTTATGCCGCACTGTAGGTCTGTCTAACGGCTTTATACATGAAATCTCCCAGCAAGAACAGCTTTACACCAATATAATATAATGAGGGAGAGCATAGAACAAAGGCGGCCGTCTGCTGAAGACGAAAGTCTCTTCCCACTCGCTGCTAAAATCACGCCGTCTGTCACTGAGATAAACAGACTTTTACATTTTTTTTCTTATTAATACACATTGACACCCCCTAAAACCTGCAGATATTACATGTTATTCCCGTTCCAGAGAATTGTGGGACAGTTTGCTTTCTTCCACCCACGCAACTGGCGAATCGTCTCTTATTTCAGCAGCAGAAACTATAAAAAGGATTTTTTTTTTCATCTAGAGCTAAATTTAGTTTTTGGTGATATGTGCAAGTTGCTGAACGCAGGCCGGCGTCCGGGCTTCAGAGGGAATTATAGATTAATGTTCAGCACCCAGCTGAGTGCAAACCAGCAGAAAGTGGTCACAAATCTGAGTACAAGGAAAGTAGATGGAGGACCTTATTGCGGGCAGCAGTGTATGCCCAGCCGGTCACTTTGTTTCTGTGCAGGGTAAATACTGGCTGTTTTATTTTAACACTGCAATTTAGATTTAAGGTTGGATAAATTAGGGGCTTACAGTATTTAACAATGGGTGATATCCGTGTTATCACTTGTTACAAATATCAAGTGATGCTTCAGACTATCAGCTCCTAACTGTCATTATTCAAAAACATTTGTAACAAGTGATAACCAGAATATCACTTAATGGGCCTTATTTTGGTTCATTCTTTCTGACAAATTCCTTCTTAGATGGACAAAACCATGTGCACTACAGGTGGGGTAGATGTAACATGTGCAGAGAGAATTAGATTTGGGTGGGGTTTTACTTCAAAGTGAGATCTATATTGCAGTGTAAAAATAAAGCAGCCAGTATTTTCCCTGCACAGAAACAAAATTACTCACCCAAATCTAATTCTCTCTGCACAAGTTACATCTGCCCCCCTGCAGTGCACATGGTTTTGTCCATCTAAGAAGGATTTTGTCAGAAAGAATGAACCAAAATAAGGCCCAATGTTAAATATGCCCCTTAATTTAATGATTCTCCTGAACCCCCAGGATCTACCCCGTCCTATAAACCTGCTGATTCCCTAATGTGACACAACACTGTATACGGTATGTACCACGGATGTCAGGTGTGTGTACAATGCCACTCTAGGTGTTGGTGCCATATTGGCTGTTGTATTATTACCGTACCTGTAGCGCCAGCGGTTTCCATCTGACATTCTTTAGCAGTGCCGGTGCTGATGCCAACGTGTTCTGCGGTCTCTTCTTAAGCGTTAGTATGACCCCACTGGGGTCTTCTCGTAAGGCGTTCACCAAGTTCTTCAGCTGCCAGCCAACCTGGGTGAGGCAGAGACAGATCATACGTCACCCCACCTGGGCGAGACAGAGGCAGATCCTACATCACCCCACCTGGGCGAGACAGAGGCAGATCCTACGTCACCCCACCTGGGCGAGACAGAGGCAGATCCTACATCACCCCACCTGGGCGAGACAGAGGCAGATCCTACGTCCCCCCACCTGGGCGAGACAGAGGCAGATCCTACGTCCCCCTACCTGGGCGAGACAGAGACAGATCCTACGTCACCCCACCTGGGCGAGACAGAGACAGATCCTACATCCCCCCACCTGGGCGAGACAGAGACAGATCCTACGTCACCCCACCTGGGCGAGACAGAGACAGATCCTACGTCACCCCACCTGGGCGAGACAGAGGCAGATCCTACGTCCCCCCACCTGGGCGAGACAGAGGCAGATCCTACGTCCCCCCACGCCATCTCTCTGAGCTATTTGCACGTTCCTTCTCACCCCATCCTATTGCCGTCTGCATTATATATTTCTGACAGTTCTAAATGTCACTCGTCATAAAGCTTTTGAGCACTTTTAAAGGAAACATTTGGATCTATTTACTAATCCTGATTTGCAGACAATCCTCCGAAAATGGCTTTGTGTACAATACAATAGTGTGGAGACTATGGGACTGATTCAGGCCTGTTAGTAAGGCTGCAATTTTTGCATCTGGACACAACCATGCTGCGCTGCAGGTGGGGCAGATGTAACAGGTATAGAGAGAGTTAATGCGCATCCCAGCGACTAAACTCTCCGCAGTTTCCCAGCGCCGGCGTTCGATATACGCCATTGGCTAGATATAGTGAATTATCACTTTTAATAATATTCTCAGCGCCAGTTACAAGTGCTCGGGCAGCAATTTGCAGCCGTACACATAAAAACATAATATTATCTTACGGTAATTGTAAATGTGCTTTGTCCCATTGTAAGAGGCAGAAAACTGAGGAACAAAAATGTTTCACAGATTTAATTAAAGATGAGCTGACATGTATTTCAGCGACTTCGGGAATTCTATATATATATATATATATATATATATATATATATATATATATATATATATATATATATATATATCGAAGTTTTCATCCTCGGTCAACTGTGAATTCATTTGCCCATTGGGCTCTATTACGTGGGCAAAACAGAGCGACAGTTCAAGGAACGCATGGCACAACACAGGGCGGCCATTAGGGCGGCACTGGGAAGTGGCACCAGTGACCAACCAGTGGCCCACCATTTTGCCCAACATAAACATTCTGTTGCTACATTACGTCATAAAATAATTGACCAGGTGCCCCCATCCCCACGTGGGGGGGATAGAGGGAAAAAACTGGTTCAGTTAGAAAATAAATGGATCTATAGGCTGGATACGGTCACACCTAGGGGACTCAACGACAGCCTATGGCTGAGTTGTTTTATATGATATACATCCCAGGGCCATTAGCTATAGCCTATATGTGAACATGTTCGTCGGTACATGTCTTTGTGCAAAATACAGTGTTAGTTCAAAGGATTGGTTGTGTTTTAGTATATAGGACATTGACAGTGGAACATTTAGGATACTCCTAATTATATATATATACAGCAAGAAAAGTTTTCATGTGTGTTCCCCACGCAGGGGGTTCTTTTTAATGAGCACAGTAAGTCACTCTAAGAGCATTATTTTTTGGTCTCTTTTTTAAAAAAAACTAGTCATGTGCACTTGCTGGACACTAAGCACAACACTGAGTGGAGGGCAAACATTATTGTCAGCCACCTTGTAACTCCGCGTCATCGACGTGGTCTTAAATATAGATGTAACACAAATAAGTTTTTAATCAGTAAGGTCTTATGGTATAAGGTTAGTCTTTTTATGCATGTATAAGTGTTGGTTTGTCATGTTGATGTTTTTTGTATACAGCCGCGTCCCCATGGCAACAGGACGCTGTCCCGACTGGGCGTACCACGGCCGGAGACTCCCGGCACGTCATATCCGAGTGACGCACTTCCTGGAGACGGAATGAGCGTCCCCGGTGTGCGTGAAGGGAGACGGAGGCCGGAGGAGACGCCGGGAGGGAGGAGTTGAAGGTTGTTTGCCGCGCTTTGTAAGTATAAATATATACACTGTTTACATTTTGTTTCACTTGTGTGTGGCTTGAGAAAGGGGTGCGAGCCCCGAAACGTCGCTTGAATAAACCACAGTTTTCTTCACTTTGATTACAAGTCTCCGAGTGCCGCTCCTTCTTCCTGTATGTATATGCTGCTTGGTCTGACCGGAGTTTCGCTACGAGAAGGCACCCGAGCAAGGTACAGATATAAAAACACTGGTTTACCCCGTGAGTGCCGGTTCACTGGGACTATATATATATATATATATATATATATGCAGCAAATAACGGGCGTCACTCGGAGACTTTTGATTCAGCAAAAAAAGTGTATTGGTACACACATTACATCATCTACGTTTCGGGGACGTGCTCCCCTTCGTCAGGATCCTGACGAAGGGGAGCACGTCCCCGAAACGTAGATGATGTAATGTGTGTACCAATACACTTTTTTTGCTGAATCAAAAGTCTCCGAGTGACGCCCGTTATTTGCTGCATGTACGTGGACTCACCTCCAGGGAGGGCACCGGAGCACAGTATCCCCGTGGGGGAACCAGAGAGCCGGAGCATTATTCGCATATATATATATATATATATATATATATATATATATATATATATATTAGGACCATCAATAAATGATCACGCTCCCGCAGTTTTATGGGCTCCTTTGTACATAGTCTCTGTTTTATATATTTACAGTGACCCAGTTATTAGTTCTAGGGCATATTTACTAATTATCCAGTGTTAAGGCCCCATACACTAGTCTGAGGACCAGTATCCCTCCGGCAGCTCCCCTGGAGGACTAACATCGCACTTGGTGCCGCACATCCGACCCAATATGCATGGGACCGCACAGCAGGTCAATTCAGATGTTAAACAAATACGATTCGGCCCAATTTCACGTTTTCTCAGCCCATTGGAATCGAGTGAAAACAGGCCAGATCGCACTAGTGTATGGGGGCCCTTAGGCTGGTTTCACACACTCCGGCTCCTGTCAGACGGTGAAATCCCGCACGGCCGGGGAGCCGTGCCGCACACAGTAGATTAACATGGAGGGGATGGCCACAGCCCGGCAGCCGTCCCTTCTAGTGGCGGGATCCGGCTGCAACCGTGCGGCCGGGCCGTGGCCGTCCCGTGTGAATGGACACAATAGTGTCCATTCACAACTAATGTGTGCGGCACGGCTCCCTGGCCGTGCGGGATTTCACCGTCCGGCAGGAGCCGGAGTGTGTGAAACCAGCCTTAGACATGACCAAGGCTTAAAGGGGTCCTGGAGAGGTGGGGGGAACTGTGGCCAGTGGTAGAATACCTCCCAACATTTGTTATAATGAAATCGGGACCTGCCGTTTCTGACTCGAGAAGGGGGTGGGGCTATCAACAGTATGGGCATGGCCTCAAGTAGAGTAGGTGGGGCTTAGCACAGCGAGCCCCGTTTTGTTTGGGGATTGCTGTACACTTTTACGGTGTCCATGTTGACTTGAGTTGACATAGACACCCCAAAAAGAGAAAGCATGAAAAGCTCACGCTGATCTTTTTTCATGTCGACCTGATACTTGTATCGACCTAATGACTGTGTCGACCTATTTCATGTGTCAACATAGTGACTGTCAATCTATAGTGGTTGACATAATGACTGTCGACCTATGTACTGTTGTCTATAAGCCATACCCGCCCGGACTCCGTCACACAGCGATGTGGAGAGAATCCCATAGGCTTCTCAGTTCACCCTCTGCTCAGTGACGTCACCTCCTGCTCAGTGAGGTCAGTCACCCCCTGCTCAGTGAGGTCACCCCTGCTCAGTGAGGTCACCCCCTGCTCAGTGACGTCACCCCCTGCTCAGTGAGGTCACCCCCTGCTCAGTGAGGTCACTCCTGCTCAGTGAGGTCACCCCCTGCTCAGTGACGTCACCCCCTGCTCAGTGACATCACCCCCTGCTCAGTGAGGTCACCCCCTGCTCAGTGACGTCACCCCCTGCTCAGTGACGTCACCTCATGCTCAGTGAGGTCACCCCCTGCTCAGTGACGTCACCCCCTGCTCAGTGACGTCACCCCCTGCTCAGTGACGTCACCCCCTGCTCAGTGACGTCACCCCCTGCTCAGTGACGTCACCTCATGCTCAGTGAGGTCACCCCCTGCTCAGTGATGTCACCCCCTACTCAGTGATGTCACCCCCTGTTCAGTGACGTCACCCCCTGCTCAGTGACGTCACCCCCTGCTCAGTGCATCACTGCGAATGGGTGTTTATGTGTGAACGAACGTGGCGTGCGAGAGGGGGGACTGGCATTCAGCAGGCGGCGGGTCTGGGAGACTTGCAAGGCTGAAAATTTGCAGCCTTGCGAGTCAACCAGAATAAGGGCCTATAACCGCCGCTCAGTTACAGGGACGCTGGCATATCTCTTATATATTTAGCCAGATCTGTCACTCAACCCCTGTGGAGAACGTTCCTGTGTAGAACAGTTTCACTTTCATGTGTCTGACGTTCCACCCCCTTGACATCACCTCTCCCCGCCCAGCCAGGGCTACAGTACACGCCCACCATCCACCATTACTCCACAGCCACCGTCCACCATTACTCCTGCACATCCCTACCCTCTGCCAGGACCCCCGCGACCCCCCTCCCGCAATTCGCGGGACCCCCCGCGACCCCCCCTCCCGCGATTTGCGGGACCCCCCCGCGACCTCCCCTCCTGTGATTCGCGGGACCCCCCGCGACCCCCCCTCCCGCGAATCGCGGGACCCCCGCGCCCCCCCTCCCGCGAATCGCGGGACCCCCGCGACCCCCTCCCGCGATTCGCGGGACGCCCGCAACCCCCCCTCCCGCGATTCGCGGGACCCTCGCTTTCCACCCTCCCGCGAGTCGCGGGACCCCCGCGAACCCCCCCCACCCGCGAGTCGCGGGACCCCCGCGAACCCCCCCCCACCCGCGATTTGCGGGACCCCCGCGACCCCCCTCCCGCGATTCGCGGGACCCCCGCGACCACCCCGGTATCCGGACTATTGTTAGACAGCACTTACATCGACTCCATTAGTTCGACAGCTCAATAGATCGACATGGTTTTAGGTCGACATACCATTAGGTCGACATATCATTATGTCGACAGCTCATTAGGTCGACAGCTCATTAGGTCAACATGTTTTTAGGTCGACACTGCCATTAGGTCGACAGTGTCTATGTCGACAGTCAAAAGGTCTTTTGACAGTCAAAAGGTTTTTTCACTGTTTATTGAGCCGACATGTGCCGACAGGCGGTATTTCATGCCCTACTATCCACTAGGGCGTGGTGGGAGAATAAAATAGTGTGCCGAGCGCAGCGAGGCACCGTGCCCGAAGCATAGCGAGCGGCTGCTGGGATACACTTCAAACTGTGTCCATGTTGACTGTGTCGACATTTCGGCCAAAAAAACAGTGAAAAAACCCATGTCGACCTTTTGACTGTCGACATAGACTCTGTCGACCTGACATATACTCTGTCGACCTAATGGCAGTGTCGACCTAAAAACATGTCGACCTAATGAGCTGTCGACCTAATGAGCTGTCGACATAATGACATGTCGACCTAATGGTATGTCGACCTAAAACCATGTCGACCTATTGAGCTGTCGAACTAATGGTGTCGATGTAATGGCTGTCGATGTAAGTGCTGTCTAATATCCGTCCCAGACCCGACCACCCCCTCCCGCGATTCGCTGGACCTCCGCGACCACCCCCTCCCGCGAAACGCGGGACCCCCGCGACCCTCCCGCAAATCGCGGGACCCCAGCGACCCCTCCCTCCCGCGAGCCCCCTCCCGCGATTCGCAGGACCCCTGCATCCTCCCCTCCCGCGATTCGCCGGACCCCTGCGACCCCCCCTCCCGGCATTAAAAGGGCCCCCCGCGACCCCCCCTCCCGCGATTCACGGCACCCCCCCTACTGTGATTTGCGACCCCCCTCCCGCGATTCGCTCCGCCCCCTCCCGGGATTCACGCAACCCCCCTCCCGCGATTTGCGGGCCCCCTCGGCACTTCTCGCGATTTGCGACCGCCCCCTAATTCACACATTCGGGGACCCCACCTCCCGCGATTCATGCCCCCCTCACGCAATTCACGGCACCCCCCACACCCCCCTTCCTGCGATTCGCAATCCCCCACGACCCCCCCCTCCCGCGATTCACGAAACCCCCCGTAGCGCCCCCCTCCCGCGATTTGCGGGCCCCCTCGGCACCTCTCGCGATTTGCAACCGCCCCGTAATTCACACATTCGGGGACCCCCCCTCCCGCGATTCATGCCCCCCTCACGCAATTCACGGCACACCCCATACCCCCGTTCCTGCGATTCGGAACCCCCCACGACCCCCCCTCCCGCGATTCATGCCCCCTCCCGCGATTCACGGACCCCCGCACCACCCCCCTGCGCCCACCCTCCCTTGATTCACGCCCCCCTCATGCAATTCACGGCAACCCCCCACACCCCCCCTCCTGCGATTCGCAGCCCCCCCACGACCCCCCCCTCCTGCGATTCATGACCCCTCCCATGATTCACGGACCCCCGCACCACCCCTCCTTGACTCACGGCACCCCACGCGCCCCTCCCGCAATTCACGGACCTCCGCAACCCCCCCTCCCGCAATTCACTAACCCCGACAACCCCCCTCCCGCAATTTGCGGACCCCCCTTCCCACGATTCAAGCCCCCCGCGCCCCTGCCCACGATTTGCGGACCCCCGCCCCCTCCCGCTAACCGCGGATCCCCACACACCACCCCCCCTCCCGCAATTTGCAGACCCCCCAGACCCCCTTCCGGCAATTCCACCCCCCAGCGGACCACCGCGGCCCCCGCTCCCGCATTTCACGTACCCACGTGACAATGGGGGATCCTGTACCACCACAAGCAGGTACCGCCCCTAGGTGGGAAATCCGGCCCTGGCTGCCGCACTGCAGGTTTCCCCACTGCCCTCTGCACCAGCGCCACAACTTTTATCAATGTCTTGCCCACATACCACTATTATACAGCCTCCTGCTCTCATGCACGCTCACTCCCTCCCAGTGGGAGGAGACGCTCACCCACTGCCGGGAGCTGCATACTGTCCCCCACCCTCCTCCAGTTCTAGGGATGCCCATCGACCATCAATGATTTTCAAATAATCGATGGTTTATGGCCAATGTTGAATACTTTTGCCATCAATGTGGGAGGACACTGCCCTGCCTCCTGTTCTCCTGCCCCGTAACTTCCGCCAGTGGAGACCCGCTCACCCTGTGTTGCCCACATTCCCCTATCATGCTTTACCGCCCAGCCTCCTGCTCTCATGCACCCTAACTCCCACCCAGTCGGAGGAGACACTGACTCCTGTATTTCTGTGCTGCCACGCTGGACCCTCACCCACTGGCAGAAGCTGCACAGTGTCCACCCTCCTCTTTAGTCCCCCGTATGCCCACACACCCCTATCACTACCCAGCTTCCTGCTCTCCTGAACTGTAACTTCCACCACTGGGTAATCGCTGACGCTGTGTTGCCCACATACCCCTATCATGCCTCATATCCCAGCCTCCTGCTCTCATGCACCCTAACTCCCACCCAGTAGGAGGAGACACTGACTCAGGGCCACCGTCCGGTACTCCTGTGCTGCCACGCTGGACCCTCACCCACTGCCAGAAGCTGCAATACAGGGCATCTTTCATACAATTCTAACCATATTTCTCACAATACAAATGTTCACAAATTAAAGGGCGTAGCCCCTTACGCCGGTGTGAAGAGCGCCCGTAGGGCGCGATGAATCACCTAGTAGTATATATGTACTCTGTGTCTCAGCTAGAGAACCTTTCCGGTATTCCGTAGTGTCTCTTGCAGCGCGGACACCAGATCATTAGGCCATAATTACAGTAATAATCCTTTCTCCATCCAATTCAAGAGAAATCTACGATAGCAGAATGAATACAATGACTCCGTCAGCGCACGCAGGCCCTGTGTATACGCCAGGCGATGCTAACGGCATGTTTCTACAGCTGCTTGCTACTTTAGCCGTGCGACTCGTAATTTAATTAACGTGGTGGGTGCAGCGTCGCTCCCAAGTGCGGGGATCGCTGATTGAAAGCGTCGCTGGCCAGAATCAGCCTTGTGCACTCCGGCTGGGTCCGTCCAGGGTCTCCTCGCTGGCAGATTACATCTAAATGAATTTCATTAGGCACCAACCAAATCTAATTTTTCTTTAGTATGCATGTAAGAGAAATGGCGAGTAAGGGCGCGCCAGGAGATAAAGGACGGGGTGTCGTGAAGAAGCAGAAGGGATGTGCGTTATGCAATCAGGATAACCCTGAGATGCTTCTCTGAACAGACGCAGAAAATAATTAAGGTGCACTTCAAAGAGATTTCCCCAGACACACACACAGACACAGACACACGCACACAGACACAGACGTACGCACGCTGATGTCTGATCTGTGACAGACCGACTCTTCCAAGAAAAAGCAAAAAAAAATATATTCAGCGTTAAACATGAAAGTCGTCGTTTTTCGGGGCGTGGGAACTGCTGCTCTGGTAATAATGGGGGGGGATCAGCCTGAATGTAGCTTGTTGCTGATCCTGGATTCTGCTCTCCTGCTCACCAAGCGATACAGAGTCGCTTTATTTGCGTGGAGCCACCTAAAATATTGCGCTGACCTCGCTGCGGCGCTTTGTACTAATCAGGCGATTTTACAGAGTAGATTTGATTCTATAATTTGCTTTTCCTGCGGGGCAGAAGCGGCGCTCATAAACCTGTAACCTCCGCACGTGGTTTTATTGGCGTGGGGGCGGGTCAGGGTGTTGTCCCTGCATGGGCGGAGCCTCTGGCCACGTCCACCGGTCAGGACATAAGCGCTGTAATTGCAGACCGAGGACAGCGCCTGCTCTGACGCTCATCGCACATAGGAGATTTACTAATGAACCGTACACAAATACAAGGGGGGGGGGGGGGGGGGGGATGGGAGATGTCAGTATGCTGGATGTGCCCCCCCAATCAGAATGGGACCAGATTCACCTTATTCTGAATGATATTTAATTAGGCCCCATGTCAGGCTATTTAGGAGAGATTGAATATTCTCCATTTCACTGAATAATTAGACTTTGCAGATCTGTATTGTTGGATGTATTTCGGAGGCCGGCAGCGGGTTACTACAGACACCGTATACTGGGCCGGCAGCGGGTTACTACAGACACCGTATACTGGGCGTTTGGCAGATTACATCAGGGAATTCTCTTATTTGAAGAAATTGCGTCCTTGTGTGACGGATGTAACGAGTGACTCATCTCCTCCGGATCCCACCAGATCCGCACTCACCTCTTTGCTGGCCGCTCGCACCATCGCTCTTATGTTCTTACACACGATAAGGATTGGTCATTCTCTGCGATGGTGATATCACACTATGGGTGAGATGTACTAAGCCTTGAATATTGATGAAATGGAGAGGGATAAACCACCAACCAATCAGCTCCTACCTGTCATTTTTCAAACACAGACATGGCAGTTAGCAGATGATTGGCTGGTGGTTGATCACTATCTATTTTATCACTTTTCAGGCTTAGTGCATCTGTCCCTATATGCCCAGACAAAGGTTAGTGATCCTGGGCTCTCCACCCAGTGACAGAACCACCACCACGGCGGCAGTGTGCCAGGGCCATGAGGAAAGGTCTTTACCCGCTGCGACGCTGGGCATTCTCCATGCCACCATTGCTTTGCTGGCACCGTGAAACTTAAACAGGACTTGTCCACCCAAGCGCAGTCACCCGCAGATGCTTAGAAGAGGATGGTGTGTGGGGCCAGAGGGGAGACTATAGGGCCCAACAAGCTTGGGGCCTAATATATGGAAATGCAAATGCACCAATCTGTGGCCTCACTCAGCTGCTATGGACACACCTCAGTAATGATTGGCTGCGGTACTGTGGGTCTGTCCAATCACAGGTAATGTACAATAGAACCAGACTCCAAGAAGCGCATGCATTTGATATAATTATTTATAAGCAGATCACAGGTGGTCTGGAAAACATGGCCTGCAGGCGTTCCCTTGAAGCACTGTAGATTACACAGCATTATAGCAGAATAATGAACAATGCTGGATCCTGAGCTCACAAACACAATATAACTCATTATAAACTACATGGGAAAAGAGGATTCTACGGTGGCCCTATAGAGAAAAGCAGATGTAAGATCCAAATGTGGGATAATTGCAGTGAGGATGTAAAAATATAAAGATCAGCACAAAAACATTCTAAACATAACTGATCTGGGCGGGTGAGATGGAATATTGCACCAGACGATAGCTGCAGCAATTAGTGCAGAACGGGTTCCGCCATAGTGTTTCTCAAGAGCTAAATCTTTATTAAAAACGTGTATCATATTAGTGATTTATTGGCTGGTTTGTCTTAATAGTTCCAGTAATTAGAAAATCAGTTTTAATTATCATGTATGAAAAATACAAAACTCACTTTCTCATTGCTTAATATACAGTAGGTCTTGTGAATTATACTTTGTGAAATTAATTTCTTGACTAGGCATTAATGTGCGGCAGACTATCCAATGGGGCAATGCTATGTTATACATTATCCAGCAGGGGCACTGCTGTGCGGCAGACTATCCAATGGGGCACTGCTATGTGATACATTATTCATTGGGGGCACTGCTACAGTATGTGATACATTATTCATTGGGGCACTGCTGTGTGGCATTATCCAATGGGGAACTGCTATGTGATACATTATCCATTGGGGCACTGCTGTGTGGCATTATCCAATGGGGAACTGCTATGTGATACATTATCCATTGGGGCACTGCTGTGTGGCATTATCCAATGGGGCACTGCTATGTGATACATTAGTCATTGGGGCACTGCTGTGTGGCATTATCCAATGGGGCACTGCTATGTGATACATTATTCATTGGGGCACTGCTGTGCGGCAGACTATCCAATGGGGTACTGCTATGTGATACATTATCCAGTAGGGGCACTGCTGTGTGGCAGACTATCCAATGGGGCACTGCTATGTGATACATTATTCATTGTGGCACTGCTGTGTGGCAGACTATCCAATGGGGCACTGCTATGTGATACATTATTAATTGGTGCACTGCTGTGCAGCATATTATCCAGTGGGGCACTAATATAGGGCATATTATCAATAAGGGGCACAAATGTGTAACATATTATCAACTGGGGCACTGCTATAATAAATGATCAATTAGGGGCACTGCTGTGTGGCATACTTTTAGTTAAGGGTACTACCATGTGTCATATTATCCAGTAGGGGCACTGATGCGTGTAATAATATCAACTGGGTACTAATGTCTGTCATATTATCAATTAGGGGCACTGCTGTGTGATATATTATTAATTGGGGGCTCTGCTAAGTCATTATCAATTGATGGCACTACAGTGTGGCATATTATCAATTATGGGGCACTACAGTATGGCATATTATCAGTTGAGGGGCACTACAGTGTGGCATATTTTCAGTTGATGGCACTACAGTGTGGCATATTATCGGTTGATGGCACTACAGTGTGGCATATTATCAGTTGATGGCACTACAGTGTGGCATATTATCAGTTGAGGGGCACTAGAGTGTGGCATATTATCAGTTGAGGGGCACTACAGTGTGGCATATTATCAGTTGAGGGGCACTACAGTGTGGCATATTATCAGTTGAGGGGCACTACAGTGTGGCATATTATCAGTTGATGGCACTACAGTGTGGCATATTATCGGTTGATGGCACTACAGTTTGGCATATTATCAGTTGAGGGGCACTACAGTGTGGCATATTATCAGTTGAGGGGCACTACAGTGTGGCATATTATCAGTTGAGCGGCACTACAGTATGGCATATTATCAGTAGAGCGGCAGTACTGTCTGACACATTATTAATTGGGGGGACACTACAGTGTGGCATATTATCAGTAGAGCGGCAGTACTGTCTGACACATTATTAATTGGGGGGACACTACAGTGTGGCGTATTATCAGTTGAGCGGCACTACAGTATGGCATATTATCAGTAGAGCGGCAGTACTGTCTGACACATTATTAATTGGGGGGACACTACAGTGTGGCGTATTATCAGTTGAGCGGCACTACAGTATGGCATATTATCAGTTGAGCGGCACTACAGTATGGCATATTATCAGTAGAGCGGCAGTACTGTCTGACACATTATTAATTGGGGGGACACTACAGTGTGGCATATTATCAGTTGAGCGGCACTACAGTATGGCATATTATCAGTAGAGCGGCAGTACTGTCTGACACATTATTAATTGGGGGGACACTACAGTGTGGCATACTATAAAACATGAATGTATTATATATTTTTCTTAGTTTTAGTTACCTGACCTAAAGAAAAAAGTCTGGTACCGTGTTAGCCAGTTGATAAGAAAAGTTTTATTGTTCCTCAGTGAGAAAAACAAAATAGCAATCTAGCAAATATGATACCTTTTAATGGCTAACAAAAATAAATGTTGTTAAAATGCAAGCTTTCGAGACTTCTTAGGTCTCTTCCTCAGGCATGGTATAACAAGGTGTGTGAAGAACCACATATATATACAGCAGAGTGGGAACAAGATGTGATGGATGGACATTCTTAAGATCAAAACAAAACAAAATAACAGAATGAGCTTGTAAATTGAGTCCTTAATTAGTTTGTAGATAAGTAGTGTGAAAGTTTTATTGTCTCTAAGTTGATGACAGGCCAGAGTTAGAGCTCCGATGCCCTCACTCTCTCTGGGCCAGATTCCTCAGATGTTGTAGTGGGCCATAAATCCCTCGGATAGATTCAGTCCTGTGTTAAGGGTGTCAAACGTTGTCATTAATTTGTATTCCCAGACCCTCCTGTCTCTTTGTGATTTTAAATTTCCTTTTAGTATAATCACTTTCATATGATCCTGATTGTGTCCTGGGCTGCAGAAATGTTTGGCCACAGGAAAGTGTGTCTTTTTTTCCTTTATTGTGTGGCGATGGGACCTCATCCTTGCCTTAAGTTTTTGTCCTGTTTCTCCAACATACAGACCCCCAATAGGACATTTGGTGCACAGAATCAGGTACACTACATTGGTAGTAGAACATGTGAATGTCCCTGGGATCTTATAGTCCTGTTGTGTGTTGGGGATCCGTACACTGTCTGTAGTGAGGATATGGGCACAGGTTTTGCAGCTCCTTACATTGCAGGGATAGGTTCCTCTTTGTGTAATGGATGGCAGTGAACTTCGGATTATAATATTTTTCAGGTTTGCAGGTTGTCGGTAACATAGTAGTGGAGGGTCTGGGAATATTGTTTTCAGGCGGTCATCTTTGTGTATGATGTGATGTAGTTTTTTTGCAGTTTTTCTTAGCACCTCAAGCTGTGGGTTGTAGGTGACTACCAGGGGTACACGGTTGTTTCTTTCTCTTTCTTTATATTGGAGAAGTTGATTTCTGGGTATCCTGATGGCTCTGATAATCTGATCGTTGATTGATGTGGGATGATATCCCTGATTTAAAAAGGTCCCTTTAAGTTGTTTTAAGTGGACATCTCTATCTGCTGGGCTGGAGCAGATGCGATGATATCTGATGGCCTGGCTGTAGATAATGGATTTTTTGATGTGTTTCGGCCTTCATACCTCAGATGGGACAGCTTCCACCCGAAACACATCAAAAAATCCATTATCTACAGCCAGGCCATCAGATATCATCGCATCTGCTCCAGCCCAGCAGATAGAGATGTCCACTTAAAACAACTTAAAGGGACCTTTTTAAATCAGGGATATCATCCCACATCAATCAACGATCAGATTATCAGAGCCATCAGGATACCCAGAAATCAACTTCTCCAATATAAAGAAAGAGAAAGAAACAACCGTGTACCCCTGGTAGTCACCTACAACCCACAGCTTGAGGTGCTAAGAAAAACTGCAAAAAAACTACATCACATCATACACAAAGATGACCGCCTGAAAACAATATTCCCAGACCCTCCACTACTATGTTACCGACAACCTGCAAACCTGAAAAATATTATAATCCGAAGTTCACTGCCATCCATTACACAAAGAGGAACCTATCCCTGCAATGTAAGGAGCTGCAAAACCTGTGCCCATATCCTCACTACAGACAGTGTACGGATCCCCAACACACAACAGGATTATAAGATCCCAGGGACATTCACATGTTCTACTACCAATGTAGTGTACCTGATTCTGTGCACCAAATGTCCTATTGGGGGTCTGTATGTTGGAGAAACAGGACAAAAACTTAAGGCAAGGATGAGGTCCCATCGCCACACAATAAAGGAAAAAAAGACACACTTTCCTGTGGCCAAACATTTCTGCAGCCCAGGACACAATCAGGATCATATGAAAGTGATTATACTAAAAGGAAATTTAAAATCACAAAGAGACAGGAGGGTCTGGGAATACAAATTAATGACAACGTTTGACACCCTTAACACAGGACTGAATCTATCCGAGGGATTTATGGCCCACTACAACATCTGAGGAATCTGGCCCAGAGAGAGTGAGGGCATCGGAGCTCTAACTCTGGCCTGTCATCAACTTAGAGACAATAAAACTTTCACACTACTTATCTACAAACTAATTAAGGACTCAATTTACAAGCTCATTCTGTTATTTTGTTTTGTTTTGATCTTAAGAATGTCCATCCATCACATCTTGTTCCCACTCTGCTGTGTATATATATGTGGTTCTTCACACACCTTGTTATACCATGCCTGAGGAAGAGACCTAAGAAGTCTCGAAAGCTTGCATTTTAACAACATTTATTTTTGTTAGCCATTAAAAGGTATCATATTTGCTAGATTGCTATTTTGTTTTTCTCACTGAGGAACAATAAAACTTTAGTTACCTGACCTGGGATGATGATATTGAGACAATATATTGTTGCTCTTGGTCCTTTCCTTGCTATGGCGCCACGTACAATAACAAAGTTTGGATGTGCCTGGTTTAGATGAAGACCGTTAAGGAGACTATTGCAGTAACCAATGCAGAAGATACTGATGGCAAGAACTGGTGGGTTTGCAGGGTTGTGTGTAAGATGTGCGTGTATTCTGCAGATAGTCCTTAAGTTGGGCACACACTGAGAGATTTGCCACCCAGTCAGGCTGATCAGACCGGCATATCGAATTTATCCCGAAGAGTGAATGCTCTAAATGGTACTAATGCTTCCAAGAGCAAAGGGTGGCACTTAGTGCCCAGGTCGGGTTGTTGGCGGAGCCAGGGTAATTAGTATCACCCTTCTCCACGGCCCTCTTCTCATTGACATATTGGGGGAGATGGCTGGGCATAGTGTAAGCAGGACTCTCTAGTGACCATGTATTAGGCTGCTCTCCCTATAGTACCAGGGCCATAGGCGTGCGCAGCACATTTTATTAGGGGGTGCACTGTCAAAGCGGTGTGTCTAGCACCACCTATTGGGCATGTCTAACACCGCCATTGGGTCTCTCTAACACCACTAATCAGGCGTTACTACAATATAAAACGTCTCTCAGCCACACCATAATCTCCTGCCTATTTCAGTTTTAATCTTCTAATTACTCTGTGAAACAGTACATGCAAATAAAGTCAAAATCATACCTGGATGACACAGATATGTAGTGATATGACAATGGTGTAATACAATTAATAATGCAAAACACACATAATTGATCGATTGGCACTTATTTTAATGGAATACAGGTCTAAAATGCAAAAGTCTTTGGTAAAATGTATTGCTGGTATTACTAGCAGCAATAAGTGTGGGGGTGGGGGCACAGCATTAGGGGGTGCCTGTGCACCCTTAACACTCAATGTGCGCACGCCTATGACCGGGGCCCTGTGCTGCTCTCTACAGTCCTGGGTGTGAGAAGAGAGTGGTCACAGTGTCACATGCAGCAGAGGAGAGGACCCTTAACCATGGAAAATCCAAACCACACAAACCACAAATACATTAATAAGCAATTAATAGGTAAAGGTGCAATTAAGGAAATACATCCCCGCTGTAGGGATCCTGAGGTTCTCATGTGGGTCAGAGATGGAGCTGTAAGGAATCATCTGAGAGGAACGATGGATGTGGAATAGATTATTATGGGACGTATTACGTCTGGCTCAGGTGCAGAAAGTCAGGAATAAAGTACAGCAATTACCTGCAGCTTCTGTTATTATTACCTGTCATTAGCCGCCACACAAAGCAATACACACAGTATACAGAGAAACCTCGCTACAGCGACAATATACTGAGAGCAGAAGCGTAGAGGGACGCAGATAGCGGCCTACGAGGAGACGTCCCTGACATCTGCAAAGCACCAACAAAAGGGACAGAAGACACATAATAACAATAGCAATTGTCACAGGAAGCTGCACAACAATGTGTCATCTACAATAATAGCAGCTCTCTGCAGAACACTAATAATCCATCATATAATACAAAGCGGTGCCTGAATGGAAGACACCAGTGCCAGAATATAGACCAGTGTACCATGTATAAATACTTCTAGAACGGAAGCCGAAAAACTGCCATTCTCCTGCTGATATCAAATCAACAAAATATCTTCTATAATGACTGCAAGCTCTGCGGGGTAATGCACCCAGGATGCTGTATTTAACACACATACGGCCACTGGAGGGCGGTAGTGAGCAGCGGCAAAGCTCCAGCTGAGAAGACGAGCAACAGTAAGGAGCTGGGAGCAGGTAAGTGAGCCGCCCCCTCGCCCCCCATGGAGCATCCCCCCCGTGCTTGTCATTGTCTGCATCCCTCTTCGGCGGGGGTAGCGCCCGCACAGACCCTCCTGGAGCCTACCCAGTGCTGCTGCCTTTGCCGCATCTCAAACATCCACCCTCCCGTGCTGCATCTCCCGCCGCCACCCTCCCGTGCGAAGCGGCGCCCCCCCCCAGGGAGCGGGTGAGCGCACTGGAGCCCCCCCGCCATGCACCGGCACTGCATATGGTTGACATTTATTAAGTAATAATGGGGCAGATGTATTAATCCTTAACAAGAGATAAATGCCAGGGTGATAAGGAGAGATAAACGTCCAGCCAATCAGCTCCTTACTGACTTTTTTCAAACACAGCCTGTAACATGGCAGCTAGCAGCTGATTGGCTGGACGTTTATCTCTCCTTATCACCCTGGCATTTATCTCTTGTTAAGGCTTAATACATCTGCCCCAATGTCTCATATAGCTCAGCAAAAAACCATTGAGCTTTACAATTGGAGATAAACTGGGTAATACAAACAGTTTGAAAGGGCCCTGCTTGCAAGGTTACATCCTATAGGGAAATACAGTAGGCATTGATACACAAGGATAGGTGTTCTTTATTGCATAATGGACCATCAGATTGCAAAGGTTCTTGGTGGGCTGCATGATACAGTGACCCAGGCCAGGGCAAGGGTCAGGAAGATGGGACAGTGATACCCATGAAAATCCATGTACAATATAAGGATTCCCTGCTCATCTGACTGAGCCCCCCCCCCCCCTCTGGAGCTGCCTCTAAGTACTGGGCCACACATAGCGGTGCAGCATGACCCTCTTGGCCGGAAGGATCCTGCGCACAGTCTCCTATGTAGATGCTTACACATTCGCGGTGAGGCTGCAACTGCTGCATGCTGCTGTCGGTCAGAATGGAGGGTTGACCGGATTTCAGGGCATTGATTACATTTCAATGTATGTGTTCACACAGTGCGGTTGTGCTGCACTGTGTTTCCCCTGAAATCTGGTTGGCAGCGGCCAAATCCTGTTCTGCAGGATCTGGCCACACCCCTGTGTGTGTGACCCCACACAGCCTCCTTGCGGCCAAGTAGGTCCTATTGAACGGGCCCAGTTTGCCTGCTATGTGTGGCCCAAGTCTATTGCTAACAAATTCCCCTCCTAACAAATGCAGAAAGGGCTCAGTGAGACAATAGGATGAAAGGGATCTATAGGCAAAAATGAATGTGATGTACGCCAATCTAACAAATCAGGGATACAAGGAAAGTACGGCAACCATTTGTCATGTAGATAAAGGTGACGCCAGCGAAATGTCAACAGGGTCAAAGGCTGACAATCCATTTCAGGTGTCCCTAATACTAATCCTCAGCTGATGTCTACATGTCATATGTCAATGTTTCATCCGAGCTGACATGACAGCTGTTGCAATTCTGGTATCAAATTATGCTGTAAGGCCGTGGAAGATTTACTCAACAAACTTTACTGACAAACAAACACTTTACCAATAGTTCTTTTTTGCATGTATAAAATATGAATACTATTTAATATACTAAGCATTTTTGAAGACATGCAGTACAGCGATGGGCACCCTATAAGCCCCAAGTTATGCCAATTCATAAATGGATAAAAAGGAAAACCTCTTTATGCTGCATGGATTTTAAGCAAAAACTTGTGTGATCTGGCATTATTACATCCAGATGTAGCACACATCTAGTGCAGGGGTAATCTCTTATTATTGGGTAGCTCACACAGTACAACTGAGCATCAGAATAACCCGGCATGGCTGATAATACTTAACTCTGCTGCATCATGTAATAAAACAAAAAAAAGTCACCTGACAATTTTACAGTGATTTACGTAGAATAGTTGAACATTCACATCAGTCCCTGCCCCAGTGGAGCTTACAATCTAGATTCCCTACCACATGTACACGCACACACAGACATTCTAGGGTTAATACCTACCAGTATATTTTTGGATTGTGGAAGGAAACTGGAGTACCCGGAATAAACCCACGCAAGCATGGGGAGAATATACAAACTCCACACAGTTATCGCCATGGTGGGAATTGAACCTATGCTGTGAGGCAGTAATGCTAACCATTACACCATCCGTGCTACTGATCTACCAAGTGGGGACAGGAAAAGAGCAGCATCGCATTTCTTTCCTTTTTGACGGGTCAACTGCACAGTGGTTAGCATTGCTACCAGTCTGTGTCAAGGCTATGAATTTTATGTTGGCCAGCTCACCATTGTGTAGAGTTTGTATGTTCACCTTATGTTTTGATGGGCTTCCTCCCACAATCAAAAAACATAATGCTGTCAAGAGGTGTGACTAGAGGTTTTGGCTCCCTGCTCAAGATGAAAAGTGGCCTAGGCCCCCTACCCCCCCCCCCCCACTACTTCAAAACCCTACGCACAAAAAGTCAAGTGTGTGCATCACTGCTTGCTCTGTATGGTGCTATAGTGAGACACACAATTCTTATAGAACCTGCTCAATTCTGGGCCTGCTGAAAGCCTGCAAGCTACACATAAGAGTGCATACTGTACTCCTTCTCCTGGGCATCCGATCCAAAGTAATTGGTCATTAGGTACCAGCCGCAGTCTACAGATGCTGTAGCAGCTACACACCACAAGGGGCGCTGGTGAGGAAGCCTCAAGGCAGCAACTGTTCCATGTACCAGTCTATTATGGCAAATGCCCTCTCAATGCACCATCCACACTGGGAGACTTAAGGTCTTCAATCTACACACTTGTAACAATGTTCTGCCACCATGGAAGATCGAGAGAACGCTGCGCCGGTGGCTTCTGATATATGTAATGTAAATGCTACAAAGGACCTTCAGACATTTACCAGCTAAAAGGCTGTAATATAATTATCATAGGCTGGTTTCAGTAATGCTAAATTACACGGGCACTCGGGATTATACATCCAGCCCTATGATATGATAACGAGACCAATTCCAAACATAATCATGAGAAGCAGTTGAGTTATAAATGAAAGGTTCTGCGCAGGACTTACTAATGGCAGAGTTTCACACAATATCGATTACTCTGCAGACTAGCGAGCGGCGGATGGCAAATTATACTCTACCCTCTAATGGAAATGATGAGAGCTGTAAAGGCTTCATCGATTCCAGCCAAGTAATGACATTTCTGCTAAAGATGGAAATGTGTTACGTGGGGACATGCCCAGTCAGTGAGCGGACCGTTACGTGTGTGTGTATATATATATATATATATATATATATATATATATATATATATACACCCATAAGGATCAAGCATTCATCGTCAGCAATATCAGACAACTGATTGTGGATCATTGAGTCGATAGTGCCTATGATGAGCCCAAAACATCGACATGCACAAGGTGGACACGGGAAAAAGCTCTGCAAAAGTGCATATGCACTTGCCGATGTTGTCTGCAACAAAAGATGGGGTGTGAGTGGGTGCAGGGAGATTGGGTGCCATGCTGCGGCCCTAGGTAATGATGTACTCCATCGCCTGTACATGCAGGATAACAGAAGACATTGATATCGCATACGTTCCTACTTTTCGTGTCTCCTCTCTGATAGTTGCTCGGAGAGGAGACTCTCAGCTTTACTTCAGGGGACGGGAACTGATCTGGACAACATCAAGCCCCACCCCCAATGCAGCAAATACCATGATTTGCGGGTCTGGGGTGAGGGGTTGGGGGCTAATATGACACAATGTGCACCATTTTAGCCCCACCCTCTCCCCAAAGAGCCACAAATTGCGGTATTTAAACGGAGGAGAGGGTAAGGGGTCCGGGGGCATGCGAGAGGTTTGCCCACCTTTCCGGGAGGCCTCAGGCGCTCAGCCATTTATGGGGGGGGGGGGGAGTGTGTCGTTGACAGTACTGAGCATACACAATAAGCGATATTTTTAACAATACAGCTCAGAAGGGCGATATAATTGTTAAATGTGTGTATGAGTTTTGGAGAACGATAAAGTGAATGGAGATAAAGGGACAATTGTATTAATCTTTGGAGAAAGATAAAGTGCAGGAATGAAGAGCTAAGTGTCAATCAATCAGTTTCTGGAGCAGATTGGCTGGTACTTTATCTCCCTCCAGGCTTAGTACATATTACAATACCGCTATAGCACCTATGTGGCTGTATGATCCTGGCAGACAGCAATGCTCAGGGGGTCTGAGTACAGAAGAACACAAGTAAGTGCAGGTTACAGGACATACAAACATAAATGTACTGTATAGGTTTATTTGTACCATGGGCGAGGGAGAAGCCGTTTCATCTGCCATCTCGTCCACCAATCACAACGCTGTCATTGTTTGTAGAGAGGGGTTTTGACCTTATGAATGTTAAATTATCATCACTTGCGTAGTCCGATGGGAAAGACAGAGACAGCTGGTATAATGACAGCATCTGCTATGGGTTATAATATACAGGAGCCGCAGTCATTGGCAGACGCAGTAGCCATAATAAGCACAGGGACTTATATTTAGGATGTAGAACATAGAGTGGGTTTAGTATACTATGTCGATGGTGACAGTGTCGACATATCACTACCCCTGTCACATGCAGCCCTGTCCTCACTGACATCACTCATCTCCTGATATACTTTGTGCTGCTGGGGACCCTGCTCCTCCCACTATATAACTATCAGCCTGTGGCTTCCTGCTGCCTCCATTCCCCTCCTCACATCATGTCACTGCCCCTGTCACATGCAGCCCTGTCCTCACTAACACATCACTCATCTCCTGATATACTCTGTGCTGCTGGGGACCCTGCTCCTCCCACTATATAACTATCAGCCTGTGGCTTCCTTCTGATTCCATTCCCCTCCTCACATCATGTCACTGCCCCTGTCACATGCAGCCCTGTCCTCACGGACACATCACTCATCTCCTCATATACTCTGTGCTGCTGGGGATCCTGCTCCTCCCACTATATAACGCTCAGTCTGTGGCTTCCTGCTGCCTCCATTCCCCTCCTCACATCATGTCCCTGCCCCTGTCACATGCAGCCCTGTCCTCACTGACACATCACTCATCTCCTGATATACTCTGTGCTGCTGGGGGACCCTGCTCCTCCCACTATATAACTCTCAGTCAGTGGCTTCCTGCTGCCCCCATTCCCCTCCTCACATCATGTCACTGCCCCTGTCACATGCAGTCCTGTCCTCACTGACACGTCACTCATCCCCTGATATACTCTGTGCTGCTGGGGACGCTGCACCTCCCACTATATAACTCTCAGTCTGTGGCTTCCTGCTGCCCCCCATCCCCTCCTCACATCATGTCACTGCCCCTGTCACATGCAGTCCTGTCCTCACTGACACATCACTCATCTCCTCATATACTCTGTGCTGCTAGGTGATACTGCTCCTCCACTATATAACTCTCAGTCTGTGGCTTCCTGCTGCCCCATTCCCCTCCTCACATCATGTCACTGCCCCTGTCACATGCAGCCCTGTCCTCACTGACATCACTCATCTCCTGATATACTCTGTGCTGCTGGGGACCCTGCTCCTCCCACTATATAACTCTCAGTCTGTGGCTTCCTGCTGCCCCCATTCCCCTCCTCACATCATGTCACTGCCCCTGTCACATGCAGCCCTGTCCTCACTGACACATCACTCATCTCCTGATATACTCTGTGCTGCTGGGGGACCCTGCTCCTCCCACTATATAACTCTCAGTCTGTGGCTTCCTGCTGCCCCCATTCCCCTCCTCACATCATGTCACTGCCCCTTTCACATGCAGTCCTGTCCTCACTGACACATCACTCATCCCCTGATATACTCTGTGCTGCTGGGGACGCTGCACCTCCCACTATATAACTCTCAGTCTGTGGCTTCCTGCTGCCCCCCATCCCCTCCTCACATCATGTCACTGCCCCTGTCACATGCAGCCCTGTCCTCACTGACACATCACTCATCTCCTCATATACTCTGTGCTGCTAGGTGATACTGCTCCTCCACTATATAACTCTCAGTCTGTGGCTTCCTGCTGCCCCATTCCCCTCCTCACATCATGTCACTGCCCCTGTCACATGCAGCCCTGTCCTCACTGACATCACTCATCTCCTGATATACTCTGTGCTGCTGGGGACCCTGCTCCTCCCACTATATAACTCTCAGTCTGTGGCTTCCTGCTGCCCCCATTCCCCTCCTCACATCATGTCACTGCCCCTGTCACATGCAGCCCTGTCCTCACTGACACATCACTCATCTCCTGATATACTCTGTGCTGCTGAGGACCCTGCTCCTCCCACTTTATAACTATCAGTCTGTGGCTTCCTCCTGCCCTTGTTCCCCTCCTCACATCATGTCACTGCCCCTGTCACATGCAGCCCTGTCCTCACTGACACATCACTCATCTCCTGATATACTCTGTGCTGCTGGGGATCCTGCTCCTCCCACTATATAACGCTCAGTCTGTGACTTCCTGCTGCCCCCATTCCCCTCCTCACATCATGTCACTGCTCTGTCACATACAGCCGTGTCCTCACTGACACATCACTCATCTCCTGATATACTCTGTGCTGCTGAGGACCCTGCTCCTCCCACTTTATAACTCTCAGTCTGTGGTTTCCTCCTGCCCTTGTTCCCCTCCTCACATCATGTCATCTGAGGCCGGACTGTGCTGCACTGGGGTCCTACTCCCTACAGTGGTCCTAATGAACTGTCATGCCCTCTTATATAAAATAGATGGTGCCCTGTTGGAATTATTGGACATAGGGGGTGAAATGTAATAGGGTGAGAGATTCAGAAAGTGAGAGATTGGGTAAGAAATCTCCAGTTTTTTTCAAAGCGGCAATCATTTACACTGCAAAACCAGTTTGAAAAAAAATTGGAGATTTCTTCTCCAATCTCTCACTTTCTGATTCTCTCACCCTATTACATTTCACCCAGGGTCTGCTTTGCCCATGGAAAGAACAGGGATGGGGAACATTCACATCCCAGCATGCCCTTCAACAGTTTTAGCATGGCCAAATAGCAAAACTAGCAGGGCATGCTGGGAAGTGTAGTTCAGCAACAGCTAGAGGGCCTAAGGTTCTCCATCCTTGGGTTAGAACATCACAGCTCTGAGAAATGACCTCCAAGAGTAACTGGCATCAAGCTGTCCCATAATGTCACTCTGCTCCCATCGTTTCCCAGGTTGTGCGCAGGCCCAGTGACCGCACAACTCACCACCGTGCCACCGTCTGCCTCGCAAATTACACCCCATAAATTATGCAGCAACAGAGAAACAGAACCAGGAAATCCTGTAATTGGGATTTTATAATAACACTGTATTCTAATTAGCTGCTGTGCCTATCTGTGTGCCAGGGCCGGCCTGTACAATGTCGCTGCGCAGTTGGTCTCATCCTCTGAAGTGTTTAATGAGACCACACAAGTAGGGAGATAATATACAGCTATAAAAATACGTTTTACTGTAGAAGTCGCTAATTAAGCTCAATATCAGAACGGAGCTGAAACATGTTTGCGGGAAACAGCAGATTTCCATGTCAGCCGCGCAGCCGCTTGGGCACCGCCAGCTCGCTATTGTGACAACACAGCTTTACTTATAAATCTCTGAAATCTCTGCAGAAAGCCTCTCGCAGGCCAGGACGGCACACGCGCAGGAGCATCGCATCCTAACCGCCTGTGATATAGGGGAGTAATATATATACATGGCATCGCTTTAGGCGCTCGACGCGATCCATGCGATTCTGATAAACCGCCGTAACAAATCGCATGTGTCACCCGATGCGATGCCTGGGCCCGCCAGTCGAATCTCGTGTTGCCAGATATTATGTGCAGCACATAGTATATATCACATCACATGTACGATCGCACGTGGTCTTTAAACCCATGTGATCACTTGCAATGTGATGTGCGATCGCTCACTCACCCTGGCATCACCCAGAGCGGTTCAGTCTTCCTGAAATACAAAGCCACCCGAACTTAGGGGCTCCGAGCTGAGTTGCGGCTCAATTCAGAATCTCTTTGGGGTTCGGAGTGGTACCGAGTCCCAGATCAGGTCTCCTGTCTGTAGTTGGGAACTCAGACAAAGTGGAGAGAGATAATGTTGAAGCCAATCAGTCCCTAACTGCCACGTTACAGCATGCATTTCAAAAATGACAGTCAGGGGCTGATTGGCTGGTACATTATCTCCATCCAAGGCTTAGTAAATAGGCACACTATAAACCAGGTCTGGCTTTGTATTGCATGCAAACATAATATCACCCGATTTTCATTGATTTCTAGTAAAAGTGATGATTGTTTTTTTTTATTTTTCAAACAATTTTAAAGGAATCTAAAACTGAACCAAAAACCAAAACAAGATGGATTAGAACCAGAACACTGGGGTCTGCGCCCATCGCAGAAGAGGACAGGAGCCACTGTTGGGCACAGTACCACACCACAGGGGCACAGCGGGCAGGTGATAATAATGACCCAGTAGGTCTCGATCGGATCATATTTGGGGTGCAATAAATGACCTGACATGAGGGGGTGAGACGTTCTGCAATGAATGCACCAGTAATATAATAATCCCACCAGGATGAGAATTCCAGCACCCAGCATCCATCGCTCAGGACAAACCTCCCATTCACTCCCCTTCTTGTTGTTATCACAATGTAACACAACTGGGTTTAGTCTACATAGCGCCGACATGAAACGTTTCCCTGGGAAACCGCAGACTGGAAGTGGGACAGAAAACGTTCGCAATACTCACTACAGTTTGATGGTTGACCTGAATGACCTCATCGCCTGCGTGGATCTTCTTGCACTGGTCGGCGGGAGACTGCGGTGGAAAGAGAGGGAGAGTGGATTAGTGGCATTATCGGGGGTGACCTGGTGGCCCGTATAGTCGTTACATTTATACTTCATGTCTGTGGTATAGGGGTCTTCTGAGTGTCCACTGCTGTGGTTCCCTACCCCGTTCCTCATGGTCCCATAACAGTCCTGGTTGTAAGGATATCCATGCTTAAGCACAGATGACTTGTAATTAGTACTGTAGCTCAGTTTGTTTGATTATACCACCTGTGCACAAGCAGCGATATCTTTAAAACAGTATCCAGACTTCAGTCAACAGTAATAAGTCAATAGGTTGATCACTAGTGGTCAACATGGTCAAAGGTCATGATAATGGTCGACACAGCATATGGTTGACGTGTTTTTCACAATATTTTTTTCATACGATACCATCCACATGGACGATGACTGGGAAGAGACTGGGCACAGAGCATGGCAAAGGCAGGACTAGTGGTCATAGTGGGCAGAACCCTCTATTGCAGCGTTTTTTCACTATTTTGCCCTGAGCTGTACTCAGGTGTGCCACCTGTTCTAGAGATGCCCACACCAGTTTACAGCCACCACCACCAGTTCAACCATTAATCTGGGCTATTGTCCACATGTGAGGGCCATATGGTTTTCCATATGGGGGCCAATGGTTCTGTTTTTATCTTGTTTGGTTTGCCACAAGTTGGAAAAAGGTTGAAAATGATTGTTCTATTGGATGGGGCTCCATAAAAAACCAGCATGGAACTGTAGGACCAAGCAGCAACCATTCGTGTCTGTGCTGAGTATCACCAAAGATCTGTGGTCTATAGTACAATACCCAGCAGAGATTTGGGGGCTGCAGAGTAACGGCATCACAGATGTATAATGTTCAGCAGAGCCTTGTTATAGAGCCCCATGGGCTACAATTAGTGTAGTGACCAGGGGATTGTATTATACAAGACTTCATGCAACAGCAGAAAGCTCGTCTTAGGGTGTGTACACACTGAAGTGACAGGTCGGCCGATCTGCCGTCATCCCGTCACAGTAATAATATAAACTTCAGTCCCTGTCATACAGATGGGCGAGTATCTGCGTTTACCTGCCCAGAGGTGACATCAAACACTAACTTCTGTATCTGCTGCCTGTATACTCTTGTTCAAGGTGTGATAATAACTTTGGCCCTTATTCTGGTTGGTGCGTAATATCCGTGTGCGTTCGTGCCGCCGATGTTTTGTGTCTGCGCATGTGCGAGCGGGGCGTACGGCCAAATCCCGCATGAAATGTGAACACTCCGAACAGGGGGTGGAGAGGGGCGTGAAGGGCTGTTTGGGCTCATTACCATATGCATACGCCCCGTGTTTCATGGGCGTTCCCATGCAAACGCTGGGCATACGCATGGTAATGCGGTCGTGACGCACGTGTAGGGGGCGGACATATGACATCGCCGGATGTCAGCTGCCCGCCCAGATCCCTGCTTTTGCACGGAAAAATGCCCGTATGGTCTGAGGTTGTGGGAGCTGGTGGAGCACTCGGTCCTGCATTCGATGGTCTGCGACCATCGAATGATGGGGGAGGTTCCCTTAGATGGAGGAGGCGTATTCCGTGAAAAATACACGTGCGGTCCGTTCAGCCAGCTTCTTACCGCGTACGGACAGGGCAGCCGAGAGGAATGTCGGGCCCCGGTAAAATTTTGGGGGCGTGGCCTAAGTGTGTGTGTGTTGTGGAAACCTCCCACACTTAGGCCACGAAGCCAAAATGTTTAGAGGAGGGTGAAAGAAAAGTCTAAAAAGTCTCACTCTATCACTACTCTGACCAACTTTACACAGAAATATGGCTCCTAGATCCAGTCCCATACCAGTCCTTGCTGCCAGGTCTCGCCCCCTCTCAACTTCCACACCTTTCACACGCACCCACAACCCACACAACCTAATTACTATCTCACCTGTCCCCTCCCTTCCTTTCTCCTGTGCTCTCTGGAATGCTAGATCAGTCTGCAACAAGCTCCCAATTATCCACGACCTCTTTATCTCCCACTTTTTTAACCTTCTTGCCATCACTGAAACCTGGCTGTCCGCATCTGACACTACCTCCCCTGCTGCCCTCTCTTATGGAGGCCTCTCCTTCACACACTCGGTCAGACCGGATGGCCGCCAGGGTGGAGGAGTGGGCATCCTCCTCTCCCCCAACTGCACCTTCCGCGCCATCCCACCTGAGCCCTCCCTCACATTCTCCACCTTTGAGGTACACACTATCCGCCTCTTCTACCCCATTCACCTCCTTGTGGCTGTAATCTACCGCCCCCCTGGCCCCTGCTCCCCTTTCCTTGATAACTTTGCTGCGTGGCTTCCACACTTTCTTGCCTCTGACCTCCCCTCTATCATCCTCGGTGACTTTAACATTCCTATTGACATCAATAATGCTGCCTCCTCTAACCTTCTTGACCTTACCACCTCCTTTGGACTTTCTCAATGGACCTCCACCCCCACTCATAATCTCGGACACTCCCTTGACCTAGTCTTCACCCACCATTGTAATCTCTCTGCTTTTTCTAATTCTTCCTTCCCACTCTCTGACCACAATCTGCTCTCTTTCACCCTCTCATCCTCCCCTCTCCCCTCATTGCCCAGACCTACAGTCACCAGACGTAACCTCGGATCTCTTGACCCCACTGTCCTGTCTTCCCTGGAGACTTTCCTCTCTCCTCTCTCAACCATGACTTGCCCCAACCAGGCTGCCTCTTTCTATTATTCTTCTCTCACCTCTGCTCTCGACTCTGTAGCCCCCCTCCACACTGTTCCCCTTCGACGCTCTAAACCACAACCCTGGCACAACAAAATAACTAGATTCTTGCAAAAATGTGCACGCTCTGCTGAACGCCTCTGGAGAAAATCTCACTCTCTGGAAGACTTCCTCCATTTCAAGTTTATTCTCTCCTCCTACAGCGCTGCTCTCTCCTATACCAAACAATCTTTCTTCAAATCTCTCATCTCTTCCCATTCCTCCAATCCCCGACGTCTCTTTGATACTTTCAACACTCTACTTCGCCCTGCACCACCCCTCCTCCCTTCATCCCTCACTGCCACTGACTTTGCCTCCTTCTTCCTCTCTAAAATTGAGGTAATCCGACATGATATCTCCTTCCATACCCCCTCTGCAGCCCACCCACCCCAATCATCCTCCCCTACCAACTACCCCACTCTGTCATCCTTCTGCCCTACTACAGCTGAGGAAGTCCGCTCACTCATCTCATCCTCTCCCCCCTCTACCTGTCCCTTGGACCCTCTCCCCTCCCGTCTCCTCAGTTCCCTCTCCCCCACTGGCTGCTCCCACCTTGCTCACCTCTTTAACCTATCTCTTTCTACTGGCATCTTTCCCTCACCCTTCAAACACGCTCTGGTCTCGCCTATTCTTAAAAAACCTAACCTGGACCCTTTATCTCCCACAAGCTACCGCCCTATCTCTCTTCTCCCATTTGCCTCTAAAATACTAGAACGGCTGGTTTACAGGCGTCTCACAAGCTACCTGTCTGACCACTCCATCCTAGATCCCCTTCAATCTGGCTTTCGCCCACTTCACTCCACTGAGACTGCCCTAGTGAAAGTCACCAATGACCTGCTGTCAGCCAAATCCAAGGGTCACTTCTCCCTGCTTATCCTTTTGGACCTATCTGCTGCCTTTGACACTGTGGATCACCCTCTCCTCCTCCACACACTCCAAAACATTGGCCTCTCTGGCACAGTCTTCAACTGGTTTTCCTCTTACCTCTTCAACCGTTCCTTCTCAGTCTCTGCCTCTGGCTCTACCTCACCACCTTCTATCCTTCCTGTCGGGGTCCCTCAGGGTTCCGTCCTTGGCCCCATTCTGTTCTCTCTGTACACCTCCTCTCTGGGTGCACTCATTAACTCCTTTGGCTTCCAATATCACCTCTATGCAGATGACACCCAAATCTACCTCTCCTCTCCTGATCTGTCCCCCACTGTTTTCTCTCAAGTTTCCAACTGCCTCGCTGCCATCTCTACCTGGATGTCTGAGCGATTTCTGAAGCTGAATATGGACAAAACCGAACTTATTATCTTTCCCCCACCCAGAGCTATGCCCCCTACTAATATCTCTATCACTGTTAACAACACCATCATCTCCCCTGTTCCCCAACTCCGCTGCCTGGGTGTCACACTTGACTCCTCCCTCTCCTTTGCACCCCACATCCAAGCCCTGGCCCATTCTTGCCGGTTCCAGTTACGCAACATTGCTCGCATCAGGCCCTTTCTCTCACAGAGTGCAACTAAGCTGATCATCCACTCATTAGTCATCTCACGGCTTGACTACTGTAATGCTCTTCTCACTGGCCTCGCTCAATCCCAACTAGCTCCTCTCCAATCTGTCCTCAATGCTGCAGCCAGGCTTATCTTCCTCTCCCGCCGCTCTAACTCTGCTACTCCCCTTCAACAAAATCTGCACTGGCTTCCATTCCCCTACAGAATCCTCTTCAAACACCTCACACTCACATACAGGGCCATCTCTAATTCCATTGCTCCATATATCTCTAACCTCATCTCCATTCATACACCCTCCCGCCCTCTACGGTCAGCTGACGACTGTCGTCTCTCCTCCACCCTGATCACTGCTTCCCATGCTAGAGTACAGGACTTTGCCCGTGCTGCACCCCTTCAGTGGAACGCACTCCCTCGCTCCATTAGACTCTCCCCGACCTTGCAAAGCTTCAAACGGGCACTGAAAACTCACCTATTCATCAAAGCGTACCCTTCCACTGCATAAACCAGCTGGTTCTCCGACCCCTTGCCTGTTTCCTGTTTACATCCTGCTATCTAACCACCACCCCCTCGCTTGCACCTCTTGTAATCTGTCTGTCTCCCCTTCCTACTAGATTGTAAGCTCCTCCGAGTAGGGCCCTCTTCCCTCCTGTTGTCAAAGCCCACTTCTCTTCACATCTCACTCACAGCCAGGGCCGGCGCTGCCCACTCAGCAGAGCCTGCAATGCAGGGAGGCGCTGGGCTGTAAAGGCGCTCTCTCCCTGCCCTGCAGCTCTGCCACTGTGTGCTTTGATGTAAGGTGCTGGCTGCCAGCTGCTGCTGCGCCTGTCAGTGACAGTGTAGCGCAAACAGCAGCACCGGCAGCAAATGGGAGAGAGAACTTACGTTCTGATATACAGTAGTAGCAGCAGCAGCAGGGGATGTCCCTGCTCCGGCTTCCTCACTGGTGACTGCGGTGCCGAGCCCCTCCCCCTTCATGTCATCATCAGAGCCAGGACAGCATGTGCCAAGCTGTGATTGGAGGAGCTTGGCACATGCTGAATAGAAGAGAATCTGATTGGACTGTAGGAGTTCCTCTGATCCATGAAACACGGAGGATCTGACTGTCAGCATGGACCTGAGGCTTTCTGTGAGTGTTGTGCCCTGCCTCCACTGTCTCTGCAGCTTTTCTCTCTCTCTCTACCTCTACCACCCCCTCCCTGTCCAGCATCTGCCCCCAACTCTGCCCATCATCTGCCCCCCCTCTCCCTGCCCAGCATCTGTCCCCCCTCCCTGCTCAGCATCTGTCCCCCTTCTCCCTGCCCACCATCTGTCCCCTTCTCCCTGCCCACCATCTGTCCCCTTCTCCCTGCCCACCATTTGTCCCCCCACTCCATGCCCACCATCTGTCCCCCTACTCCATGCCCACCATCTGTCCCCCTCTCCCTGCCCAGCATCTGTCCCCCCCATTTCATGCCCACCATCTGTCCCCCTCTCCCTGCCCACCATCTGTCCCCCCTCTCCCTGCCCACCATCTATCCCCCTACCCTGCCACCATCTGTCCCCCCTCTCCCTGCCCACCATCTGTCCCCCCTTTCCCTGCCCACCATTTATCCCCCCTACCCTGCCCACCATTTGTCCCCCCTTTCCCTGCCCACCATTTATCCACCCTTACCCTGCCCACCGTCTGTCCCCCCTTTCCCTGCCCACCGTCTGTCCCCCCTTTCCCTGCCCACCGTCTGTCCCTTCTTTCCCTGCCCACCAACTGTCCCCCTTTCCCTGCTCAGTACCTGCCACCTCTCCCTGCCCAGTATCTGCCCCTCTATCTCTGCCCAGGATATCTTACCCCCTCTCTCTGCCCAGCATATCTCCCCCTCTCTCTCTGCCCAGCATCTGCCCCCCACTCCCTGCCAAGTATCTGTGTATAAGGTGCATTACCACTGTGGATTTTATGTGTAATGGGTGCTACTGTGGGCATTATGTATATGGGGCATTATTGTAAGTGTTTTTAGTGGCACCACTGTGGGCATTGTGTTTAATGGGCACTACTTCTGTGGGCTTTGTGTACAAGGGATGCTACTATGTGGTGCATTATGAATCATGGGCACCATCTGCAGTGTAATGTAAATAAGATTGTGCTACTGTAAGGTGTAATTAAAGTGGGCTATGATCATTCCTTATGATACCAAACCATTTATTTGTGTGCGCTGTCCCTTTAGGAGAGGGAGGGCGCAAATATAGATTTTGCAGGAGGGCGCCGGACACCCTAGCACCGGCCCTGCTCACAGCTCTCCTTTACTCCAACACTCAGTGACCATCTTCATACTCATCTCCATCATTGGCCTCAAGCCTCTAGTTGTATGTTGATTGAGTCCTCACTACTTACATTTAAGCTGTAATGTGTATTGATCTGTGGTGCTCTTAATTTGTACTGTATTTTTGTTATTTATTCAATGTTATGCCAAGTTTTTGTCTCCCTGTATTGTTCCTTTGTACGGCGCTGCGAAACACTTGTGGCGCCTTATAAATAAAATTATAATAATAATAATAATAATAATAAAAACTGTAATCTCAGCAGCAGCACACACCTACAGCATGTGCAGTGCTGTCAGCAGGCTCAGCATGACCTCTCACGCTGTCAGTGAGACACTCATGCTGAGCCTGCTGTCAGCACAGCACATGCTGTAGAAGTGTGTGCTACTGTTGCTACCCGGGAGGGATGGAGGGGGAAGGGAGGGGTCAGACCAGGGCCCCTGCGGGGCCCCTTCAGCAAGCGTGGGCCCGGGTAATTAGTACCCGCTCCCCCCCTCTCTCGGCTCCCCTGCGTACGGACGGAGTTGACGATCCGTACGGAAGGCGGGGTTTCGCACGCACGGTCCTGGCCGCATATTCGGAATCGGCCGCAACGATCAGAATAAGGCTCTTTGTCTCACGCAGTAATTAGTGCAGGCATGTCCAAACTGTGGCCCTCCAGCTGTTGTGAAACTACACATCCCAGCATGCCTTGCCACAGTTTTAGCATTCCCTAACAGCAACACTGTGGCAAGGCATGCTGGGACTTGTAGTTTCACAACAGCTGGAGGACCATAGTTTGGACATGCTTGAATTAGTGGTTTCACACCAAAAACTTGCTACTAAATAAATATTCGCCACAGATCTGTAACATCTCTGGTGCAGTAATATTTATAATGCAATGGCAAAATGAGCCAACAGGCCTTTATACTGTAGGAGCGGAATAGCAGGACACCAGGGGGCACAGCTGCATGAGATAACGGGAGATGGGGGGGGGGGGGGGGGGGGGAGGGGGAGTCACCGTCAGACTTCACTTGGAGCGGGCAGCAAGTCATACTAATGACGTCATAGTGGATAATGCTACGCGTTTCGCATCTTTCCTCTCACCTCCCTGATTATTAGCATTTGCTAGACGTTATTAGGGAAAAAGATAACTAGAAGCTTATTGGTTAATACTGTTATCTATGTGTCCAAAGGTTTGCTCCATCTCCCCCTATGCTAACAGGAAGCTGCTCCAAGGACAGGTCATGTTCTGTCAGTGGGTACGGTATACCACCGCCGGCACTGACAGCCGCTTTACGAGCCACATAAGTGCAAATGACATTTACTGTTATGGAGGACTGATTACATATATTAATAAGTATCAACAAATATACTGTAGGTATAGACATGGCGGTGCCCTTCTGTGACTTGGTCTGCGGTTGGAAAGGTCTGACCTCTATTAGTCAACAGTCTTAAGGTTGACACAGCAAAAAATTTGACATGTATTGTGTAGACATGTTTAAAAGGTTGACACAAACAAAAGGTTGATACAAACAAAAGTTTGACATGAGTTTTTTTTATGATTTATTTATTTTTAATGCAACCCAGTGAGCACAGAGGGAGAATATAATTCTGCAATGTAATTATCATTGTATTGTTATTGTATAAATACTTAATCAGCAATTTAGTTCCATTAATATTTTAATTACACATATTTCCCTTTAGAGCGATTTATTACTGGTGAGTATTTGCCACCATGTATTGATCAGTGTGCGCTGATTACCGTAAATGACTGACCGATACCATTCATAACTGTGTCACTTGGAGGCCAGCGCAGGTTCGGGGAGGCCACAAAATACCAATTACCACTGGTGGGTGGAGAGGGTGACCCTGCCCAGTATATATAACCATTGGACTCTCTCAGAGACTCCTGATACTACAGGTGTACACTACCTTACCCATAATACTGTGTAACTGGGACTCTCTCAGTGACTCCTGATGCTGGGTACACACCAGGACGACTAGGGCCCGATCCCCACAATCTAGATCCAATTCCGATCAATTGGATGTAGATTGTGTGCTGATTGGGCCCTTTTCTGACCTGGTGTGGACCGATACCGATCCGATGCGCGGTCCCGCGGGTCGGTCGGTCGTTATTGAGATCCTACCTGCTGCAGGTAGGATCTCAATGACGACCATACAGCCGGGTGCGGGTCGCCACCGGATCGGACCCGCTCACGGTGCACATCGTGAGCGGGTCGTGCCCCCCCGCGTCATCGTGAGCGGGTCGGACGAGACACTGACGACCCGCTCACGATGTGCATCGTGAGCGGGTCGTCCTGGTGTGTACCCCGCATTATACTACAGGAGTACACTACCTTGCACGTAATACTATGTAACTGGGACTCTCTCAGTGACTATTGTGTGTATACTACATGTGTACACTACCTTACAGGTAATTCTGGGATAGTGTTATGTGTACCACCTGGAGAGGTTTGTCCTATGCCCTCTTATACTGTTGGGTAAATGCGTCCCCTTCACAGTATATCTTTATGTACAGCACAGTATATCTATTTGTACAGTACAGTATATCTATATGTGCAGTACTGTACATATAGATGTACAGTACAGTAAATATATATGTACAGTACATATATATGTACAGTACAGTATATCTATATGTACAGTACAGTATGCCTATATGTACAGTACCGTATATCTATATGTACAATACAGTATATCTATATGTACAGTACAGTATATCTATATGTACAGTACAGTATTTATATATGTACAGTACTTATATTTGTACAGTACAGTATTTCTATATGTACAGTACAGTATTTCTATATGTACAGTGCAGTATATATATATGTACAGTATTTATATTTGTACAGTACAGTATATCTATATGTACAGTACAGTATATCTATATATACAGTACAGTGTATCTATATGTACAGTACAGTATTTCTATATGTACAGTACAGTATATCTATATGTACAGTACAGCATTTATATATGTACAGTACTTATATTTGTACAGTACAGTATATCTATATGTACAATACATCTATATGTACAGTACAGTATTTATATATGTACAGTATATCTATATGTACAGTACAGTATTTCTATATGTACAGTATTTCTATATGTACACTATATCTATATGTACAGTATTTCTATATGTACAGTACTTATATTTGTACAGTACAGTATATCTATATGTACAGTACAGTGTATCTATATGTACAGTACAGTATATCTATGTGTACAGTACAGTATTTATATATGTACAGTACTTATATTTGTACAGTATATCTATATGTACAGTACAGTATATCTATATGTACAGTACAGTATATCTATATGTACAGTACAGTATTTATATATGTACAGTATAGTATATCTATATGTACAGTACATCTATATGTACAGTACAGTATTTATATATGTACAGTATATCTATATGTACAGTACAGTATTGCTTTATGTACAGTACAGTATATATGTACAGTGCAGTATTTCTACATGTATAGTACAGTATATCTATACGTACAGTATTTACAGGTTGGAGTTGCAGACGTTGCAATGTTGGACTTTTATCTAGATCCTGACAGTAGCGGGTGTCTTAAACATTATCGCTAGTATGTGCTTTGTCTGCAGCTTACGAGGGTGCTTATGAGGGTGCTCCTAAGGACTTTTTGGGGCTGGTTATGTTTTTAGGTGTAGTAGACTCCAGGAGACAATGGGGCCCATTGCGGTTCACTAGGAGTGAATGGAATTTGGCCGCTGCCCCATGGTCGGGGTTTGCGGATGTGCATTTCTGCGCAGCTGCAAACTCCGACTGTGAATGGCCTCCGCGATTTACAATGTTGCCGGATCCTTCACAGCGGGGAAGGAGGCGGACGGGGCGCTGGGTGTTCCCATGGGATTGTGAGCGGGATGATGTGTGCCGGGGGCGGGATGCTGATGTCACATGATGTCAGCCGCCCGTCCTATCTACACCCCGCTGCCCACAAATATAAGTCAGTCTCCACTGCAATATATCTGCAACGGCAGGAGAAATCATTCGATGGTCGGGGACTATCGAATGATATCTCCTGCTGCAGGCGCATGTCTACGTCACACATCCCCTCGCATGGTTGTGGGGGGATACAGAGGTGGGGGAGGGGATACAGCGGTGGGGGAGGGGATACAGTAGTGGGGGAGGGGATACAGCGGTGGGGGAGGGGATTCAGTAGTGGGGGAGGGGATACAGCGGTGGGGGAGGGCGTATATATAGACATCGCAGGGTCTCTGGGACTCGGTAACCTGCGAGCTTCGCTGCAGACAGATAAGATTCTTTGTTAGATGCCACATCCATAACTCGCGGACTGATCTCTATCTTGCAGTCTGATCATACACTGATATAACGAACGCAGTGGTCCGGTCCGCAGTCAGCACGCAGCAGTACGGTAACGCGCCCCTGCCTGCAATCTGGTGGCTGCGTCTGTCCTGAGAACGAACTGATTCCCATTATTAGCTCCCACATATCCGAGACTCTCTGTATTGATCACCAGCCGAGATGTCACACATGGCAGTCAGACGGCTCCTGCTAATAACACATTCTCTGTCATGCTCGTACTCCGAAATTAAAGGCCCCACGTTATTAGGGTATTCTGAGGGGCTTTATGCTGCACAGGAGACCCTAACCCCTCTCAGGAGACAGGAGACCCCGACCCCTCTCAGGAGACAGGAGACCCCGACCCCTCTCAGGAGACAGGAGACCCTGACCTCTCTCCTGTCTGTGTTGTCTGATATAGTATACAGCACTTTACTGCCTGGAAGCCGCCTCCATTGCTGCAGCGTATATGCTTACTATAGAGAGTCTTTAACTCCCCACCTTCATCCTATATAATAAAAGGCTAACCCTGCTCCTCACCTCTACGGGGGGGAATTCAAGTGTCGGGTGCGCCATTGGAGTGGATGAACACTTTCAAACCACAAAATGGGATAGCCGCACTCATTAAGAGGCAGCTGAAGCGTTCCCAGGACCAGGCTCAGAAGGGAACTGACGAAGGTCAAAAAGCTGAAACTGTAATCAGTTAAACGGTGACATCACTGGCATAATCTCCCGATTATACCCGAACAGAACTCACACAACAACTATGTTAACTGACCATAAATGTGTTTCATGAATTTGCGATGTTATTGATTTAATAATGGGTAGAAGGTTTTTATTAGGGTAGAAGTTTTTTTTTTTTTACTTAATTTGTGGACCCTTATGGTGTCACAACCAAGGCTGGTGTAAGGCTTCTAGGCACCTTAGGCAAATTTTCAATCTAATGCCCCTGCCAACGCCTCACTGCCACCAATACTCACTGTCCAGTCCTTCTAGTGAAGGTCCACAGTTGCCTCCTGTGTAGAGATGCTGGCACGCCAAGGCGGCTTTGCACATTGCCCACTCGCATGCAGCGGCGGCGCACTAGTAAAGCGCGCCCGGGTGGTGCTGCGAATTGCCTGCAAATGATTTGTAAATGCTGCCAAGTACAACAGTGTCTTTTGTGGGATAAATACATGTAATCGGGAAGGATAATTGGACGATATAAAGGGGGACATTTACCAAAATGGATTCGTAGAAAAAAGGTGTATTCGTAGGGAGAAATACACCTTTTTTTTACGAATTTGTATTTTCGGGATTTACAATCCCAAAAATACAACAATTCGTAGTCCTAAAGATGGAACATTCGTATTTGTATTTACAAATACGAATGTCTACACCATCGATAGAATACGACAGAAATCACCATTCAAAAGAATGGTGGTTTCTGATTTACTAAGCAGCCGTATGGATAATACGGCTGCTTAGTGGTGTAAAACACCCACGCAAATACGACAGGAAAATAGAACACCATTTTCATGTCGTATTTGCGTTTTTGCCTGCACGGATCAGTCAGATCCGTGCAGGCTTCGGTGTAAAAAAATAGAAAAATTAAATAAATAAAAAAAAAAAACGGCGTGGGGTCCCCCCCACAGCCGAAACCAGCACCAGGCTGACAGAGGCTGGAGCCGGTAATTAAAAATCAGGGAACCCGACAAATAGGGTTTCCCCGATTTTTAACAACCAGCCCCAGGCTCCTGCTCTGGGGCTGGTTCCCAAAATACGGGGGACAAAATGACTAGGGGTCCCCCGTATTTTAAGAACCAGCCCTAGGCAAAACCAGCCAGCAGGGTAATGCCACAGCCGGGGGGAGACTTTTTATGCAAGTCCCCCCGGCCAAAGCATTAACCCTACCGACCAGTCAGCCTGGCCAGGGGCCCTGGGGGAGTGGGGACCCCCCCAATAAAGGGGTCCCCCCCCTCCAGGACTTACCTGACCAGGCTGAAGCCTGGTGCTGTCCTCGATGCCCCTGGGCGGTGGGCATCGAGCTGATGGTTTGGTGTAAAAAATAGAATAAAAACCATTGTCTTTTACTGGTGAACTATGAGTCCCAGCAAGCCTCCCCCGCAAGCTGGGACTTGGAGAACCACAAGTCCCAGCCTGCGGGGCATTAAAGGGCCCGCTGGGTCTTGTAGTTCCACAGTAAAAGAAAGAGTTAAATAAACACACTGACACACGTGAAAAATAAAAGTTTAATACATAAATAACACATACATACTGATACTTACCTTTCTTGATCCCGTAGGTAGCCCTGGTCCTGATGTCCTGTGTCGTCCATGTCGGCTGTTTGCGTCGTCCTCCAGGTCCATGTCGACGGTCCGTGTCGTCCTCCAGGTCCATGGCGGTGTCCGGGTCCGAAGAAATCCATGTTGGAGCTGTGGAAGGAAATCCTACTCACCTGTTCCTGCGCTGAAGAAGTCTTCTCTTGATCCGACGTAGTCCAGGTAATCTTCACAGCTGTCGCCGGTCCCCGCTGTCTGCGCTGTCTCTGCATCGCGCTGAGGAGAGATGCTGAAGTTTCATATTCGGCGCCTCTCCTCAGACTGAATTCTATTGGCCGCCTAGCAGGCCAATCAGGAGCCGAGAAAGTCGGCTCCTGATTGGCCTGCTAGGCGGCCAATAGAATTCAGTCTGAGGAGAGGCGCCGAATATGAAACTTCAGCATCTCTCCTCAGCGCGATGCAGAGACAGCGCAGACAGCGGGGACCGGCGACAGCAGGAAGATTACCTGGACTACGTCGGATCAAGAGAAGACTTCTTCAGCGCAGGAACAGGTGAGTAGGATTTCCTTCCACAGCTCCAACATGGATTTCTTCGGACCCGGACACCGCCATGGACCTGGAGGACGACACGGACCGTCGACATGGACCTGGAGGACGACGCAAACAGCCGACATGGACGACACAGGACATCAGGACCAGGGCTACCTACGGGATCAAGAAAGGTAAGTATCAGTATGTATGTGTTATTTATGTATTAAACTTTTATTTTTCACGTGTGTCAGTGTGTTTATTTAACTCTTTCTTTTACTGTGGAACTACAAGACCCAGCGGGCCCTTTAATGCCCCGCAGGCTGGGACTTGTGGTTCTCCAAGTCCCAGCTTGCGGGGGAGGCTTGCTGGGACTCATAGTTCACCAGTAAAAGACAATGGTTTTTATTCTATTTTTTACACCAAACCATCAGCTCGATGCCCACCGCCCAGGGGCATCGAGGACAGCACCAGGCTTCAGCCTGGTCAGGTAAGTCCTGGAGGGGGGGGACCCCTTTATTGGGGGGGTCCCCACTCCCCCAGGGCCCCTGGCCAGGCTGACTGGTCGGTAGGGTTAATGCTTTGGCCGGGGGGACTTGCATAAAAAGTCTCCCCCCGGCTGTGGCATTACCCTGCTGGCTGGTTTTGCCTGGGGCTGGTTCTTAAAATACGGGGGACCCCTAGTCATTTTGTCCCCCGTATTTTGGGAACCAGCCCCAGAGCAGGAGCCTGGGGCTGGTTGTTAAAAATCGGGGAAACCCTATTTGTCGGGTTCCCTGATTTTTAATTACCGGCTCCAGCCTCTGTCAGCCTGGTGCTGGTTTCGGCTGTGGGGGGGACCCCACGCCGTTTTTTTTTTAATTTATTTATTTTTCTATTTTTTTTTTACACATTGCAGCCTGCACGGATCTGACTGATCCGTGCAGACTGCTAGAAATAATTCGTATTAGCGGCCGTATATACGGCCGCTAATACGAATCATTACACCATCGGAGGGTTACAAAGCAGTCGTATCTGACTGCTTTGTTAAGGTGCCCATACACGTTACAATTATTGTATACAATATTGTATACAATATCGCATCTCATCCGATCTCAGTTTTGCGATGACATCAGATGAGATGAGATCTAGTACAAAAAGTATGTGCAGCACGTACTTTTTGTACTAGATCTCATCTAATTTGATGTCATCGCAAAACCGAGATCGGATGAGATGCGATATTGTATACAATATTGTATACAATAATTGTAACGTGTATGGGCACCTTAACTGATCCTCCGGAACACGACTTTGCATACGACTTAAACAGTCGTATGCAGTCGTAGGGAAAATACCAATACGAAAAACTAGGTTTTTCATATTGGTAAATTTCCCCCAAAGCGTCTTGTATTTACCAACACCCAGATTCTTCGAAGAACCAAATTATTGTCATTACCTTCAACAAATATCCAAAGAAACCGCCAATTCCGGCTGCTGAAACCTCACACTAATGTTTTTCTCCATAAATAAAATTCCTGAACCCAATGTTTACAGACCTAAGCCCAACGCTTTCACTGGAAGTGCGCTGCATTTGTATTAATGGAATCCCCCCGGGGCTGTGTTATAATTGAAATTCATAGAGCGGCAAATTGTAAGAAGTTTTGGATGCAGCGTTTTAAGTTCCCGTCTGCAAAGTATAATCGGAGATTTAATGAAGTGTCTTTGGTGTAATGTAGGGCAGACTACAGCGGGGGGCTCATATTGCCGGGTACAAATAAAACGTTTGGGGGACAAGGTCATTGGGTATTTATAATCACCAAACATTGATTCGAAAATATTCCAATCATTATTGTATTTCCTACATGGAGAGCGGTGTACCACGTACAGGATGGGCGTACGGAGCAGGGTGGTGGCACACGTGTCCAAGAGATTGTGTCATCTTAAATGGTACATTTACTGAAGCTTCTAAAAGTGAAAAGAGGTGCTGTTGCCCACAGCAACCAGAGACTGTCTATCATTTTCTAATTGACCACTATAATCTGATTGGTTGCTAGGTAAAATAGACACAGGGACTGGCTGCCCATTGGCCAGGTTATGTAGGTCATTAGGAAATGAAAGGAAGAGAAATGGGTAATGTGCAGCAATAACTGTAACATATTCAGCGAGTGCAAATGCAGACCCCAGACAGTCAGCCCCCCTCCCGCATAGGTAGTCTCTACCCCAGGCAGTCAGCCCCCCTCCCGCATAGGTAGTCTCTACCCCAGGCAGTCAGCCCCCCTCCCGCATAGGTAGTCTCTACCCCAGGCAGTCAGCCCCCCTCCCGCATAGGTAGTCTCTACCCCAGGCAGTCAGCCCCCCTCCCGCATAGGTAGTCTCTACCCCAGGCAGTCAGCCCCCCACCCGCATAGGTAGTCTCTACCCCAGGCAGTCAGCCCCCCTCCCTCCATAATAGGTAGTCTCTATCCCAGGCAGTCAGCCCCCCTCCCTCACAGGTAGTCTCTACCCCAGGCAGTCAGCCACCCCTCCATCATAGGTAGTCTCTACCCCAGGAAGTCCGCCCCCTTCCATCACAGGTAGTCTCTACCCCAGACAGTCAGCCCCCCCCCCTCCGTAATAGGTAGTCTCTACCCCAGACAGTCAGCCCCCCTCCCTCATAGGTAGTTTCTACCCCAGGCAGTCAGCCACCCTCCCTCATAGGTAGTCTCTACCCCAGGCAGTCAGCCCCCCCTCCATCATAGGTAGCCTCTACCCCAGGAAGTCCGCCCCCTCCCTCATAGGTAGTCTCTACCCCAGGAAGTCCGCCCCCTCCCTCATAGGTAGTCTCTACCCCAGGAAGTCCGCCCCCCTCCATCACAGGTAGTCTCTACCCCAGGCAGTCAGCCCCCCTACCGCATAGGTAGTCTCTACCCCAGGCAGTCAGCCCCCCTCCCGCATAGGTAGTCTCTACCCCAGGCAGTCAGCCCCCCCTCCCTCATAGGAAGTCTCTACCCCAGGCAGTCCACCCCCCTCCCTCATAGGTAGTCTCTACCCCAGGCAGTCAGCCCCCCTCCCGCATAGGTAGTCTCTACCCCAGGCAGTCAGCCCCCCTCCCGCATAGGTAGTCTCTACCCCAGGCAGTCAGCCCCCCTCCCGCATAGGAAGTCTCTACCCCAGGCAGTCAGCCCCCACTCCCTCATAGGAAGTCTCTACCCCAGGCAGTCACCCCCACCCCCCCCCCTCTGTAATAGGTAGTCTCTACCCCAGGAAGTCCGCCCCCTTACTCATAGGTAGTCTCTACCCCAGGAAGTCCGCCCCCTCCCTTATAGGTAGTCTCTACCCCAGGAAGTCCGCCCCCCTCCATCACAGGTAGTCTCTACCCCAGGCAGTCAGCCCCCCTCCCGCATAGGTAGTCTCTACCCCAGGCAGTCAGCCCCCCTCCCTCATAGGAAGTCTCTACCCCAGGCAGTCAGCCCCCCCCCCTCCGTAATAGGTAGTCTCTACCCCAGGCAGTCAGCCCCCCCTCCCTCATAGGAAGTCTCTACCCCAGGCAGTCAGCCCCCCCTCCCTCATAGAAAGTCTCTACCCCAGGCAGTCCGCCCCCCTCCTGCATAGGTAGTCTCTACCCCAGGCAGTCAGCCCCCCTCCCGCATAGGTAGTCTCTACCCCAGGCAGTCAGCCCCCCCCCCCCCCCCCTCATAGGAAGTCTCGGTACTTGTTTCCTAGCACGGCCACAATGATCATGATCGTGGGCATCGTAAGGGAAAATCGGGGGCATCGCGGCAATCGCATGCACTAAAAAATCGGGTGCGATGCCCGCGATTTCCCCATAGGGAACAATGTTAAATGCCTCAATTTAGCCGCGATGCCCCCGATTTCCCATAGGAAACAATGGTAAATGGCCCAGAAACCCCCCAAAACACCCCTGAACAGTGAAATGTCCCCCCAAAAGTTTTTTACGCCACCCCACGATCAACGCGAACCCGAAGCGCGGCGAGCGCAGCGAGCCTGCGAGGGGCGGCGGTACGCGTCCTCCGACCTTTTCATACCCCCACTATCCACGTCGGCGTGGAGTTGAGAATAGAATAGTGTGGCGAGCGCAGCGAGCCACCGAGCCCGAAGCGTGGCGAGCGCAGCGAGCCCCGCGAGGGGTCGCGGATACCTGTGAAGCCCGCGAAGGGACGCGTTTACCTGTGAAGGTATCCACGTACGCTCGCCACGCTTCAGGCTCGGTGGCTCGCTGCGCTCGCCACACTATTCTATTCTCAACTCCACGCCGACGTGGATAGTGGGGGTATGAAAAGGTCGGAGGACGCGTACCGCCGCCCCTCGCGGGCTCGCTGCGCTCGCCACGCTTCGGGTTCGCGTTGATCGTGGGGTGGCGTAAAATACTTTTGGGGGGAAATTTCACTGTTCAGGGGTGTTTTGGGGGGTTTCTGGGCCATTTACCATTGGTCCCTATGATGATTTGGTGAAATTGAGTAATTTAACATTGTTCCCTATGGGAAATCGGGGGCATCGCGGGTACATTGAGCCATTTAACATTGTTTCCTATGGGGAAATCGTGGGCATCGCGTCTGCACCATTTAAGCCTTTTTTAGCCGCATACGACGCGACCGACACGATTTTCACTGTTTTCAATGCATTTCAATGGGAAAATCGGGGGCATACCACTGAAAATGACACACGATGCCCGCGATTGTGGCCGTGCTAGGAAACAAGTACCGAAGTCTCTACCCCAGGCAGTCACCCCCACCCCCCCTCCGTAATAGGTAGTCTCTACCCCAGGAAGTCCGCCCCCTTACTCATAGGTAGTCTCTACCCCAGGAAGTCCGCCCCCCTCCATCACAGGTAGTCTCTACCCCAGGCAGTCAGCCCCCCTCCCCTCCATCATTATTTGTTCTAGGAACCCGAGGAGGTAGTTGCTATAACAACAATAAAAAACAAAAAATGAAAGTGAAAATAAATAAATAAATCATCAAGTGATCGATCCCCTGCGGTGCAGCCATAGGCCAGTTCCTAGGGCGCTGTGTGCTAGATTCAGCAGTAACCCCTTTCCCATAGATGTCTGATATAATCAATATATATATATATATATATATATATCTGCATTTTATATTATTATATACATATATCAGTAGAGGACTGACTTGTGCAGAAGCTGCTGTTGCCTGTAATGTGCGGAATGGCCATATATAAATCCAGACACCACTTGGACAAGGACCTATATAACAAATGCCTATCTCCGGTATATACAGATGGATATATAAAGGTGTCTGTATATACTCACGTTTTCCGTGGTCCCAGTGATGACATGCAGACCGTCATATGTGGATTTGATGTACATACCCTGAAACAGAGACATTTCCGTAGGTCAGTGGGTGCACCATACAGATACAGTAACATACAGGAGGGCTATAATGGGATGATACTGTTCCATACTGACTCTGTGGTGCCCTGCAGCAGACGCACCCCCTACCCTGTGCCACCCCTGATACTGGAGTGCGGTCTCCTTACCATGAATGTTATAATGATATGGATATATATATACAGTATATATATATATATATATATACGTCCAGACGGCGGCACTCACCAAATAACTTCTCACAGAGGCAGTATGTTGTTTATCAACGTTTTGAACCTTTTAATGACGGTTCTTCATCAGGATACAAATACACAATGCATACAAAACAATATTTATACACACCCCAATCCCCCCTACACCAATCACCAACCTTTGATGGCCCCTCGGGGTTTAAATGAATTTAAAGGATTGCATTGCTTCCTTTAAGTATTCTTCCTATCAGACGTATTGATCGGTCTAATTCAATTAATGAACCTTGAGCTGAAAATTTTGTTGCATTATGCCAATACGCGTATTATGAAATAATGTTTCTGATGCTTCCATAGTTTCAGTGCCGTCTTTTATTTTGTTTCATTTTATTTTGTTTTATTGTACAGTATGCTTTTCTATGTTGTCATTTATATTATTTTTTCTTGTATATTGAAATTAGTGTTTTTTTCACTTTTTTATATTTTCTGTATTTATCAGTACAACGTGCCTATATATGGTGGAGTCATATTCCTGTATACAGCGTCGCCATGGTAACATGGGCGTACTGCGGTTGAACTGGGGGCTGGCTGTGAAGGGACGTGATGACGCTATATTGAGCTGATCGCGTCCTCGCGGCGGCCGCAGGTAGACGCGAAGTACAGCATCCATGGTAACCACTGGCGTCGCTTGTATGGTTGCCTTGGCAACATGGATTGTTTCTAGCGTCATGACGCCGGACCGGCGCAGACGTGATGATGCACAATTTGTGCGCGGGTCACGCTGGTGTCCGTGGACGGCTGAATGGTGCCAATATCAAAGGTTGGTGATTGGTGTAGGGGGGATTGGGGTGTGTATAAATATTGTTTTGTATGCATTGTGTATTTGTATCCTGATGAAGAACCGTCATTAAAAGGTTCGAAACGTTGATAAACAACATACTGCCTCTGTGAGAAGTTATTTGGTGAGTGCCGCCATCTGGACGTATCTACTAAACCCTTTGAAGGTATTGGATGGCACCCTCTCCTTCTGTGAGCTGTTGAGGAAGTGCTGCTCAATCTGGAACTATATATATATATATATATATATATATATATATATATATTACTACAATAAGACGTCATCCTCATGTATTGCGATACGGTATCTTATGTGACGCGATACGTCAGCTCCTGCCTTTATGGGGTTTACCACCCTCCCTCTGTAATCAGGATAACACGCGCTGCCGTTACTGAGGAGGACGGGGAACAAGTGAGATGAGAGGAAAAGAATTATCCTGCGTGGTTTCATAGCTTCCACCTGAATGTTTATTGGAGATGTTTCTGCCACATTTGTGCAGAACGCTGGAAAATGTCTCTGATTTCATCATATTCTACAGGTTCCTAGCAAAGGGCCAAAACCATTTACATGTCGTCCAATGCAAGTGAGAGACCAGCAGAGTCCCTGACCACGTCGCTGTAACATGCCCTGGGGCTGCGAGGATGCGGACGCACATACAGCGCAACAAATATCATCTTTGTGTTGTTTTTACATTTCCACATAAGTGGAACTAAGGGGCTGATTCAGATTCTGCTCACTAGGCTGCGTATTCTAGACATCCCCTCGCTTAGATACGAGGGGATATGTACGAGAACACACACCCTGGCATGCGGCTGAAGGGGAGAGAGAACATTCGATAGCCACCGACCATCAAATGATTTTTATAAAAAGTAATTCTAAACCGGCTTTTATTCCTGCCGCTGATCACCGAAAATTGGGCTAGCTCTGATGTCATGTGATGTCAGCTGATCATTGGGCTACAGTAGCTCTGACATCATGTGATGTCAGCTGATCATTGGGCTAGCTCTGACGTCATGTGATGTCAGCTGATCATTGGGCTACAGTAGCTCTGACTTCATGTGATGTCAGCTGATCATTGGGCTAGCTCTGACGTCATGTGATGTCAGCTGATCATTGGGCTACAGTAGCTCTGACGTCATGTGATGTCAGCTGATCATTGGGTTAGCTCTGACGTCATGTGATGTCAGCTGATCATTGGGCTAGGTCTGACGTCATGTGATGTCAGCTGATCATTGGGATACAGTAGCTCTGACGTCATGTGATGTCAGCTGATCATTGGGCTAGCTCTGACGTCATGTGATGTCAGGTGATCATTGGGATACAGTAGCTCTGACTTCATGTGATGTCAGCTGATCATTGGGCTACAGTAGCTCTGACGTCATGTGATGTCAGCTGATCATTGGGATACAGTAGCTCTGACTTCATGTGATGTCAGCTGATCATTGGGCTAGCTCTGACGTCATGTGATGTCAGCTGATCATTGGGCTAGCTCTGACGTCATGTGATGTCAGCTGATCATTGGGATACAGTAGCTCTGACGTCATGTGATGTCAGCTGATCATTGGGCTAGCTCGGACGTCATGTGATGTCAGCTGATCATTGGGATACAGTAGCTCTGACGTCATGTGATGTCAGCTGATCATTGGGCTAGCTCGGACGTCATGTGATGTCAGGTGATCATTGGGATACAGTAGCTCTGACTTCATGTGATGTCAGCTGATCATTGGGCTACAGTAGCTCTGACGTCATGTGATGTCAGCTGATCATTGGGATACAGTAGCTCTGACTTCATGTGATGTCAGCTGATCATTGGGCTAGCTCTGACGTCATGTGATGTCAGCTGATCATTGGGCTAGCTCTGACGTCATGTGATGTCAGCTGATCATTGGGATACAGTAGCTCTGACGTCATGTGATGTCAGCTGATCATTGGGCTAGCTCTGACGTCATGTGATGTCAGCTGATCATTGGGATACAGTAGCTCTGATGTCATGTGATGTCAGCTGATCGCCCCCCGTCATCTGTGTTCTCATAAAATGCTGGGCGTTCCCCCAATGCTGCCCCCTGTCCTCCCCTCTCCTTTCCTTGAAAACACCACAGCAGTCTGCACATGCGAATACTCTATACACGCATGTGCAAACGCGTCGTCATGGAATAGTGAAGGTGGAATACAGTACATTGGGGTCTGTAGGCCTGATTCAGGGTGAGTTGCAGTATAGAACCCCTCTCGCACAGAGTATAAGGCACCTACAGTATCTCAGGACCATGTTGTCTCTGCAGATACCTGACACCAGAGTTCTATAGTCAATATCTGGTTACGGTATCTCTAGGACCATGTAACCTGACACCAGAGTTCTATAGTCAGTATCTGGTTACGGTATCTCTAGGACCATGTTACCTGACACCAGAGTTCTATAGTCAGTATCTGGTTACGGTATCTCTAGGACCATGTTACCTGACACCAGAGTTCTATAGTCAGTATCTGGTTACTGTATCTCTAGGACCATGTAACCTGACACCAGAGTTCTATAGTCAGTATCTGGTTACGGTATCTCTAGGACCATGTTACCTGACACCAGAGTTCTATAGTCAGTATCTGGTTACGGTATCTCTAGGACCATGTTACCTGACACCAGAGTTCTATCGTCAGTATCTGGTTACGGTATCTCTAGGACCATGTTACCTGACACCAGAGTTCTATAGTCAGTATCTGGTTACTGTATCTCTAGGACCATGGGCCTTATTCTGGTTGGTGCGGCCGGGCCGTACGCGTACGTTCCGGGGTTTTTCATGATCTGCTCATGCGTACATTCACTAATGCGCAGGCGCGAACACTCCACAACGCTTACGGACGGGTCTCTCCGTGCGAAAAAACCTGTAGGCGAGAGTACGGGCATTGGGGGCGGCATAGGGGCGTGTTGAGGGGAGCGGCCGAAATAATGAGGGAAAATGGGCGTAAATATGGGCGTACACGGGGGTGTGCACCAAAAATGAGCGGTGCTACTACCGCACGATCGCCTAAAGCACCGTTCGTTTCGGACACAAAACAGGCGGCCGCCAACCGCCACCTCAGACCACCCCTACAGATACCGCATGCCAGCGTGCGCCTGGGTTTGCTAATTTACGCTGATTACTACTCAAACACATACACCTGAATGTAATAAGCAATGCTGCAGTCTATTAAGTCCAAACCATGATTTCACTACCTGCAAGCCACACATGCAGCACGCAAACACATTGGAAGCTTATCTTTCTATACTTCTCTACATTTAAAGGTTTGTTTAATTTAAGGTAAGAATCTTTTTAAGACCTGCTTATATATGCTATGGTAGGTATTTGTTAAACAGTTATACACATTCACTACGTGCTTTCATAGACTTTACACAGTAGCACACTCAATCTACACAAGTCGACATGTGTCAACGTGTTCACTCTAATACAAACATAGGTTTTGTATTTATGATACAATAACATAAACCACATCTAACACCTACAAAGGATGTTTCAGCAATGTTTTAAGCCCATGACCACTATTTTGCACATTAATTAATTCAATCAATTAATTAATTTTCATAATTATAGTTGAAAGGCAAGATTTGCAGGGCCATATATATGAAGGGTATGCCAGCGTACACGGACGTACGCTCACTCTCACGAGCGGTGACATAAGCTGAGTTTTCTATTGAAAACAATAGGGACCCGTCCGTGCAAGCTGGCGTACGCTCAGATTTCCGCAAGAAGTCGGTGGGAAGACGGACGAGAGACGTCCGTAAACGGTGGTGTACGCTCAATTGTACGCCAGTTGTCGGAGTGTAAGGGCTGGTCCGTCCGTGTACGTTGGCGTACGCTCAATTGTACGCCACTCCCCTTCGACGTTGTTTCTGGCCGTACGTATGCGGCTGATTTGTGGGTGGACTTAACCCCAACGGCCGCGTACGGATAGCGTACGTTAATAGCGAACGTACGCACGTTTGGCCGCTACGATCAGAATAACCTCCCATGTTACCTGACACCAGAGTTCTATAGTCAGTATCTGGTTACGGTATCTCTAGGACCATGTTACCTGACACCAGAGTTCCATCGTCAGTATCTGGTTACGGTATCTCTAGGACCATGTTACCTGACACCAGAGTTCCATCGTCAGTATCTGGTTACGGTATCTCTAGGACCATGTTACCTGACACCAGAGTTGTATCATCAGTATCTGGTTACTGTATCTCTAGGACCATGTTACCTGACACCAGAGTTCTATCGTCAGTATCTGGTTACGGTATCTCTAGGACCATGTTACCTGACACCAGAGTTCTATAGTCAGTATCTGGTTACTGTATCTCTAGGACCATGTTACCTGACACCAGAGTTCCATCGTCAGTATCTGGTTACTGTATCTCTAGGACCATGTTACCTGACACCAGAGTTCTATCGTCAGTATCTGGTTACGGTATCTCTAGGACCATGTTACCTGACACCAGAGTTCTATAGTCAGTATCTGGTTACTGTATCTCTAGGACCATGTTACCTGACACCAGAGTTCCATCGTCAGTATCTGGTTACTGTATCTCTAGGACCATGTTACCTGACACCAGAGTTCTATCGTCAGTATCTGGTTACGGTATCTCTAGGACGATGTTACCTGACACCAGAGTTCTATCGTCAGTATCTGGTTACTGTATCTCTAGGACCATGTTACCTGACACCAGAGTTCTATAGTCAGTATCTGGTTACTGTATCTCTAGGACCATGTTACCTGACACCAGAGTTCTATAGTCAGTATCTGGTTACTGTATCTCTAGGACCATGTTACCTGACACCAGAGTTCTATAGTCAGTATCTGGTTACGGTGTCTCTAGGACCATGTTACCTGACACCAGAGTTCTACAGTCAGTATCTGGTTACTGTATCTCTAGGACCATGTTACCTGACACCAGAGTTCTATCGTCAGTATCTGGTTACTGTATCTCTAGGACCATGTTACCTGACACCAGAGTTCTATAGTCAGTATCTGGTTACTGTATCTCTAGGACCATGTTACCTGACACCAGAGTTCTATCAGCAGTATCTGGTTACTGTATCTCTCGGATCATGTTACCTGACACCAGAGTTCTAGAGTCAGTATCTGGGGACCGATGTTTGGCGTATGAGCATGTGCAGGGTAATTTCTGCGCATTTGCATACGCTGGGTCCATGCGGCCACAGCTAACAGTTTGTTTGCTGGGGGGGCGTGGCGTGGGGCAGTGGTGGACAGTCGCGGTGACCATGGGAACACCCACTATTGCATGGTAATCTGTCCGTGACATCTGCACTGGCGACGGGCAGCTGAAATCATCATATTAAACATCCATTGGCAGGCCCTGCATGCGAGCACATGCTGCGAAGACGGGGGGGGGGGGGAGTGGGGGGGGCTCTACATTCTTCGGGCAGGGTTTGGTGGACTCACAAGGCTGCAAATTCCAGAACAAACCCCAAGATACATTGCACAGGAACGCACTTCACATCGCAACTGCAGGTAAACAAGACATTCAGGGTGTCACCTTTTATTGCGAGCCGTCACGGAATCGCATAATAAGTGGACATATCGCACTAGTGTATGGGGGTCTTCAGGTTGCCAGCTAACACCGGGGAGGGAGATTTTACAGACAGGAAAGGACTGGAGCAAGCGTTCCGGGACACAGTGGGGAAATGTTTCTGTATGTGAATACAGAGCATCAGGCGGTAAGCGTCCGTCCAGCGCACGTACAGTCACAGTATTACTCCAGATTGTTTAACGCGAGTTGGGTAGTTACAAGGCCGGTATCTGCAGCCGTTATGGGATTAGAAGCCTCTTATCCCGGCCTATATCGGTCCTTTCACTGCACCTCTGAAAACTGAGCTCTCCTAATGACTCTCTGCTGTATGCGGACAAGAGTTTATGTCTGGATTCCGTTATGTGGTTTTATGACGCGACGAAGCCCAAGGCGCTAACAATCAGATTCCAGATACCGGCCCCGTCACTGTTACATTTCATAAAAAACAATACAAATATTATATCTCCGTCCCCACGGAACGGCTGGAGCCGGGCGGCTTTCACTGATACTGTCAAATAAACTAAACAAAATATTAAAAACCTACAGTAATAATGTGATAGAGAACAGAACATATTTCCTTTTATTCCTCCCCAGTGAGACATAACCTCAGACTCCATAGTTGGTTTTACAGTAGATACATTCAATGGCGTATACAGTATGTCAGTTGTGTCCTCATACATGTTCAAATTGCGGCAAATAGCCCCTGTAAGCGCACTGGGGGCCTTATTCTAGTTCACTATTTCTGACAAAATCCTTCTTAGATGGACAAAACCATGTGCACGGCAGGTGGGGCAGATGTAAAATGTGCAGAGAGAATTAGATTTGGGTGAGTTATTTTGTTTCTGTGCAGGGTAAATACTGACTGCTTTATTTTTAAACTGCAATATAGATCTCACTTTGAAGTAAAACCCCACCCAAATCTAATTCTCTCTGCACAAGTTACATCTGCCCCACCTGCAGTGCACATGGTTTTGTCCATCTAAGAAGGATTTTGTCAGAAAGAGTGAACTAGAATAAGGCCCCGGGTCCTGGGCAACTCAGACACGTTTCTCTAGCTTAGAACGCGTGCCTTATTCACATAACTGGAAGCAGCAAAACTTCTCTGTTAGATGCAGTGTACGATATAATGCGCGACTGCACCTGGAAGAAATACGATGCTGCGGGTTCTCACCACGCCGGCTGTGCGTCATCTGTGGCATTGTGCCTGTTAGTAGTTCCTGTGCGAATGAAGCCGCATCCCAGCATCTCTGCTTTCACTTCTTACATATAATTACAGTATAGAGCCCTGTACACACCGGTCACTTTCACCTGAAAGCCGCTCAGTTTAATCGTCTGAGTAGTCACCCAGTGTGTACGGGGCAGCGCTGCTGCTGTGTGCTACCACATCATTGCTGCCGGCCACCACTCATCTGAAGGTATTACACCAGCTGATGAGCACGGAGAGGAAGGTTTTCCGTAGCAGCAAAGGGAAAATCGCAGGACAGGGGGATAAACTCTCAGTGTGTATGTTCTGAGCTCAGCAGTTTTCCCCATCATCGGGCACCATACACAGTGGGCATAATCGCTGTTATAAAACTACAAGTCCCATCATGCCTTGCCACAGTTTTACTATTTGGGATTGCTAAAAGTATGGCAAGGCATGCTGGGGTGTGTAGTTTCACAATAACTGGAGGGCCACAGTTTGGACATGCCTGGTGTAGGCTGTATCAAACATTTAAATAAGATAAGCGGTCAGGAAATGGTTAAACATATAAAATACAAATACAGAAACATAATAGAACAAGCGCTGCACTTTCTAAGATCACAATCTCCCACTTCAGGGTAAGACTCCTGTCTCTTCCTCCTGGCAGCTACTCTCTAGTCCATTGTGATGTTTGAGGGCTAAGATCCACACATACAGTAATAGAACCAGTACTGCACTTTTAAAAATTACAATATCCCACTTCATGGTTAAGGCTCCTGTCTCTTCCTCCTGGCAGCTGCTCTCTGGTCCATTGTGATGTTTGAGGGCTCACATACAGTAAATGTGGTAGAAGAAGCTGGTACACTTAGCATGTGCAGCAGCTCCGCTCTGTCCCTTACACTGCATGGTGTGGTGGCAGCTCCGCTCTGTCCCTTACACTGTATGATGTGGTGGCAGCTCTGCTCTGTCCCTTACACTGCATGATGTGGTGGCAGCTCCGCTCTGTCCCTTACACTGCATGATGTGGTGGCAGCTCTGCCCCTTACACTGCATGATGTGGTGGCAGCTCTGCTCTGCCCCTTACACTGCATGATGTGGTGGCAGCTCCACTCTGTCCCTTACACTGCATGGTGTGGTGGCAGCTCTGCTCTGTCCCTTACACTGTATGATGTGGTGGCAGCTCCGCTCTGTCCCTTACACTGCATGATGTGGTGGCAGCTCTGCTCTGCCCCTTACACTGCATGATGTGGTGGCAGCTCCGCTCTGTCCCTTACACTGCATGGTGTGGTGGCAGCTCTGCTCTGTCCCTTACACTGTATGATGTGGTGGCAGCTCCGCTCTGTCCCTTACACTGCATGATGTGGTGGCAGCTCCGCTCTGTCCCTTACACTGCATGATGTGGTGGCAGCTCCGCTCTGTCCCTTACACTGCATGATGTGGTGGCAGCTCTGCTCTGTCCCTTACACTGCATGATGTGGTGGCAGCTCCGCTCTGTCCCTTACACTGCATGATGTGGTGGCAGCTCCGCTCTGTCCCTTACACTGCATGATGTGGTGGCAGCTCTGCTGATCATATTATATACCAGTGCTATTGTTGTCATAATTTAAGGCACTTGCCAAGAGGAGGGTGTTTCTGGGCAACTAGAAACTCCCCATGCGTTTGCTTATGGGGTGGTGGTGACTGACTGTTCGGTGGGGTGGGACCGCGGCTGTATGATGTTACATGCAGCCGCTGTAAATGGAGACAGGTCCTGCCCGTCCCTCACTTTAGCGTTGGGACAACAGACTTTGGCAGGCACATTGCAGGGCAGTTGTACCCTGTGCTGCGCCACCTCCCCTGCATGGTAGTGCTGGGAGGTGTAAATTAGGGAATCCTCCCGCCGTCATAGCACGCCATCCTGCCATAAAACGCTGCATCTTTATAGATTGATGGCGTTGCGCAGGGTGACTGACAGGGCGCAGGCATTTGGAGGTGATAACCGGCTGTTTCCTGGGAGTGTCAGGACAGGTGCGCCCATGTGTGAGACGTCAGCTCCAACTCCGATCGCATTGCTTCTATCGCACAGACAGAGACGGTACGGGACTACGCACAGACGCACCCCGGGAAATCATGCGATGGTCAGTAAGGTGCGAATGTATATGCAGCTAATTCCAAACCTGCAATATATTTCTGATGGCCTTTCGCAGCCTCGCACAGGGGGCGGTAACCTGATCACAGGGCCCTGCTAATTAACACAGCAGCAATCAGGTCTGAATAACCCCCTTAGTTCTGACAGACATCTGAATAACCCCCATTAGTTCTGACAGACATCTGAATAACCCCCTTAGTTCTGACAGACATCTGAATAACCCCCTTAGTTCTGACAGACATCTGCATAACTCCCTTAGTTCTGACAGACATCTGAATAACCCCCTTAGTTCTGACAGCCATCTGAATAACCCCCTTAGTTCTGACAGACATCTGAATAACCCCCTTAGTTCTGACAGACATCTGAATAACCCCCTTAGTTCTGACAGACATCTGAATAACCCCCTTAGTTCTGAAAGACATCTGAATAACCCCCTTAGTTCTGACAGCCATCTGAATAACCCCCTTAGTTCTGAAAGACATCTGAATAACCCCCTTAGTTCTGACAGACATCTGAATAACCCCCTTAGTTCTGACAGACATCTGAATAACCCCCTTAGTTCTGACAGACATTCTGAGCAGCCACAGTGTTGCTTATGGTGCATGTGTGACACCAGCATCTTCCCACATCGGCTGTGTACAAAGCAGCCGCACCAGGATTTGAGCCCCCCTCTGAATCAGGCCCAGAGAATTTAACATAAACTTTGTTCTTATTAGTGCCCATTATTCCATCTAATTATAACCCCCTTTTCCACCAAAGTCCAAGGTCTGACACTGACAATAACCCGGGTTTGGGGGTATTGTTATGTAAGGTGTTATATTAAAGAATATTCAGCATTTCAGATTCTCCTAAATGGATTTGTAACAAACATCTGAATTCACTGCTGGAAAGATGAAGCTTTTAATGTTACTGTTTTTCCCTTAGAAATGAGTAACGGTGAAATTATTGAAGAAGGCTTAAAAGCAGCTTGTGACTGACAGTCTATAAAAGTGGGGGATGATCACTACAGTCTGCTAATAGCAAACTGAGTAATACTAGATAAGTCTTCCTGAGGCTCTTGGCTGCCAGGTACCTTAATGTAGAAAAACATGTAAAACAGAAGAATAAATGATTCCAGTGAGGTGTGATGAGGTCAGTCCCACAGTAGTGAGTATACGGCAGTATAACAGGAGAGGCTCTGCCACCCAGGTGTGGTATATGGTTCCCACAGTCGGGATCCTGACTGGCCGGACTCAGACAGCATGGCGAGCGCATTCGCATTAGGGGGTACACTGTGGGGCAGCAACATCAGGGGTACACTGTGGGGCAGCAACATTATAAGGGTACACCATAGGGCATTAGCATTATTGGGTACAATAGGGCATCAGCATACTAGGGTACACTCTACCGCATTAGCATTATGGGGTACACTGTTGGGTATCAGTATTTTGGGGAACACTTACTGTAGCGCTCTTTGCTGACTACTAGAATATAGAAAACACAAGGTGCCACTCACCAGTCCTTCGCTTGGCATGATGTTGGTTAGATGGACGACTTCCAGGTGAGCAGATTGTGACACCAACGAGTCAGACGACAGAGAAATGATGTGATCACAGATTCCAGACAACGTTTTACACTAGAAAAACAAGAGAGAGAAACATTGCTAAGTAACAAGAGAAACAATGTAACATTGCAGGAAAACAAGAGAAACGATGTAACACTGCTTCAAATACAGATAAACAATGTAACAATGCAAAAAAAGAGAAACAACATAACAATGCTACAAAATAAGGTAACCAATGTAATACTTCTGAGAAACAATGTATAACTGCTGAGAAACAAGAGAACTCATGTAACAACACTTAGAGATAAGAGAAACAATGTAACACTGCTGAGAAACAATGTAACAACACTTAAAGACACAAGAAACAATGTAACACTTCTGGTAAACAAGATAAACAATGTAACACTGCTGAGAAACAATGTATAACTGCTGATAAACAAGAGAACTCATGTAACAACAATGTTACACTGCTGAGAAACAATGTAACAATGCTTAAAGACAAGAGAAACAATGTAACACTACTGAGAAACAATGTATAACTGCTGAGAAACAAGAGAACTAATGTAACAACAATGTTACACTGCTGAGAAACAATGTAACAACGCTTAAAGACAAGAGAAACAATGTAACACTACTGAGAAACAATGTATAACTGCTGAGAAACAAGAGAACTCATGTAACAACAATGTAACACTGCTGAGAAACAATGTAACAACGCTTAAAGACAAGATAAACAATGTAATACTTCTGGTAAACAAGATAAACAATGTAACACTGCTGATAAACAATGTAACAACGCTTAAAGACAAGAGAAACAATGTAACACTACTGAGAAACAATGTATAACTGCTGAGAAACAAGAGAACTCATGTAACAACAATGTAACACTGCTGAAAAACAATGTAACAACGCTTAAAGACAAGATAAACAATGTAATACTTCTGGTAAATAAGATTTACAATGTAACACTGCTGAGAAGCAAGAGAAACAAAGTAAACTGCTGATAAACAATGTAACTGCTGAGAAACAAGAGTAACAATGTAGCACCGTTTAGAAGCTGCACATAAGCGGCCGTGTGATCAGGTCTGAATCACCTTCATTGTGCAAGGTGAGAATCTTTCACATCGCATAAATAACCCGGGTCCGACCCCTCTTCTGCGATCTGAAAGGGGAATTCCATTTCCAGCATGAGATTCAGCAGCGGAGGCAAGTGCAGCACAGCGCTGATCTCCACAGCATTAATCATTCATCATATATTCAATAATTCACACAATACTGCTACAGTCTAAAAATAGATGTTTATTCTGCATCCAAAATCTCCGATTTGTGTGTTATTCAGAGCAGTTTCTTGTGTGATCTAAATAAACTAACACTGGGGCGAATGGCGAGCGAGTACTGCGCCCATTCTCTCACAGCAGCGGTCCCGGCGTACACCTGTATTACTGTATACATTTGGTCATGGAATATCAGAAGATATATATATGTGTGTGTGTATATATGTGTATATATATCTGCAGCTCTGCATTTGGGCAGAAAGAAACTTTTCTTGTAAAGGTAAATGGCACATATTTTGGGTAGTGTCCTCGTGCAGTAATTGTTTTTGCGCCATATGGTGTGAGATGCCTGCCGCGACTTTGATGTTCCACTATGATTAGGGATTCCTGTACTTTTACCATACGTTTCTACAGAAGGGCGTCATCGCTGCCAGATTTACCGAGATACTCCAGAGTTTGGCCTTGGTAGGCATACATAAGAATGTTGAGTTTTTAAAAGAAAATTGAAGTCAATGTTGATGACACACAATTATACTCTCCCTCTAAGACCACATGGATGGTGAAGAAAGAACAAGTTGTTTTTACAGTAAGTATAAAAAATCATGAACAATTCATGTCAAACTGGACACGTTTCTACTTTTTCATTTTAATACTGCTAGGCTATATACGCCAAGGGCAAGGTGCTAGGGAGAGACCAAGGGTCCAACACCTGGTGAAACCCATCACATTAATGTTCTCCATATTACCAATCAACATGACTTAGAATTTAGTAACATTTTTCAAAACTATAACCTAGCTATGGCGGTAGGATGTGGGGGGCGCCCAGTGCCGTAACTAGGCGTGGGAGGGCAGAGCGCCACACTGAGGGCAGATGCTCTTGGGGCACACCATCGCTCATCACATTGTTCATGCTTCTGGCTCACAGGGTGCATATGGTGGCATCATGCAGCAGTGCCCATACAGCAGCCCAGACTCCAGAGAGTGTTGTAGTATCCTGGTGCCGGCGCCCCCGGCTACACCTGGGAGCAATTGTTACAGCACAGCTCAAGACTGACCCTCATTCTGGATCCCGCCCTGTGCGCACATCGCTATTGTATGAGCGCTTTTCTATACAGTGAAGAGCTCACACGTTACTGACTGCCCCCTGGCTGCGCAGTATAGCTGCATGGACAGACACAGGACGGCAATGTTTGTGGTCGCAGCAGCTGTGTGTGCGATTTCATGCAGCTGCTGCAGCCTTGCCCTTAAATAGTCCGGTCACACCTGCATTATCCAGACCAATGTGTTTGAACAATATCAGACAGGAGCTGATTGGCTGGCTGTTTCTCTGGGCGGGATGTACAAAGATGAAAGTGTGGTAAAACCCCTGTTTTACCACATTTTCAAATTTACCAAAACCCGGCTGCACCGTCTTCGGCGAGCAGGGTATCGCCACCTTTGGCGATAACCTCTCCGTCCTCCATGCTGCTCCTCCTCCCCCAGCAGCATGTCACAGCCGGGGATGAGGAGACGCCGGAGACCACTGCAGAGGAGTACATGGTATTGCGGGGGGCCTCCGTCACTGCACCGCGATGCCAGCCACATATGTTAGTACATATGCGCTGGCATCGCGGCGGGGGTGTGGCAAGGGGCGGCAATGTATGTTAATACATCCCGCCCTCACTCTCCATTTTATAACTTTTGAAGCTTAGTGCATCTAGTCTAAGAAGCAGACTAGAAGGGCCAAGTTTTCAGGTATGGGTAAAACCCGGACCTAGACAATACCCTGGACCACTGGACCGGACATCAAACTCTGCATTCTGGAGCTTTTAGTGTCCGATCTTGGGGGTGTCCTTTCTGGGGGTATCCTGTCCTGGGGGGAGGGGAGAGGAGGAGGGGGAGAAAAAAGCCTCCCTGTATGGTTTGGGAATGTAGCAATAACCGGACCACACGGGGAGGCTGTAATCTCCCCTCCCCCATGTCTTTGGTGACAGCTATCACAGGCATCCCCCCGGACAAGACACCCCCGGATGGGCAGGGGCGGGCTGGGCTGGGGGGCAGGGTGCCACATGACTCCCAGGCCGGTATGACTATGTTCTGGCTGGGCCGGCTGTGTGCATCTTGCACACACTGCCGCAGCCATCACCACAGCAGGCGCCTGGCCGCACAAATGTAAGGTGACGGCCTCTCCAAATGGCCGCCGCCTTAGAGGAGACAGACACTAGAGGTACTGCCATACCTCTAGTGTCTGTCAGAAGAGAACAGCGGGGCCAGCGCTACCAGGAAGTGCAGATTCGGGTAGCGCTGGCACGCTATTTAAATGGAACCCCTTGGCGACAAGCATGTACCCTGGGTCTCCCCAGGCAAAAAATATATCATGGCAACAAGAATGAAATCCCTGGCAAGAAGCATGTAACCACTGGCAGCGAGCAATATTCCTCTGACAATGAGCATGTAGGTAAGCAGCAGTTATATGGTATAATATGTAATAGGCATTATTATGTTTAATGGGCATTACGGTGATGGCATTATGGTGTTAGCAAATGTTTAATGGGAATTACGGTGTTGGCATTATGTGTAATGGCCATTACAGTGTGGCATTATGTGTAATGGGCATTATGGTGTTGGCATTATGTGTAATGGACATTACGGTTTGTGGCATTATATTTAAATGGCATTGTGGTGTGTGGCATTATGTGTAATGGGCATTACAGTGTAAATTTTGCAACGCGCCTTCGGCGCGCACTGTCCCCATTTCTGGTGTATGTGTGTGTGTGTGTGTGTGTGTGTGTGTGTGTGTGTGTGTGTGTGTGTGGGGGGGATTAATTAATCCTTGCTGCATCCTAGAGAGGAGAGAGTAAGGTGGTGAAACAAGGACGATGATGATGGGCCACTTGCTTGTGTTGCCCCCAGGCTGAAAGTTGACAGCTAGTCCCTGCGGATGGGACACCCCCGGGGTCTGGGGTCTTGTCCGGGTCTGGTTTTTACATAGTCCCCAAGTTTTCCTTATCTGTCGTCACATTCTATGTATCTATATACATGCCCATCGGCAGTAGGAGTCTGCTGACACATAGTAGTCAGTGCACAGGCAGGTTATTGCAGAAAGCATTGCTGGGGGTCACAGGCGATTGTCCCTGCTGTCACAGGTACAGCCCATGAACAGCCCATGAACAGCTCTCCCCCCCCCCCCCCCCTCCCATGCTCGGCACCTTGTGCGATGACGCTGCTATGTTCGGCTGATATATGCTGATATGTTTTCCTGTAACGTTCCTGCACATCAGCAGCGAGGCTGCAATTTACTTTGAAATTACTGCACTCAATAATTAGTTTCCACAATGTGTAAGTGAAGCAAAACTAATCAGTTTATAATGAAGCCCTACTGAACGGTGACACTGGGAGCGGCACAGACAACCAAGGGACTTATGTACAAACTGCAACATACTGTAGTAACAGCATCAACTCGCCAGCGTAGGGGGCGGGGGGGGGAGTATCCCAATGGGAGGGAGTAACGACATACAGGGAGTTATCAGGCATAGAGAGGACAAAAGGAGGAGTGGCCCATACCAACCAATCAGCTTTAGCTATCAATAATCCAGCACATTATTCTATGATAGATAGCGGTATATTTACTCAAGTGCAAGGTTTTCAAAAGAGTTGGAGTTGGGTATTTGTGTATTGTCACGGCGTCAGGCAAAGCTATGTTGTCAGCATAGTGACTCCGCGGCAGCCCTGTGTAGTCAGCGTAGTGTCCCCGTCAGGCAGCGTAGCTGCTGCTCTGTCCCCGGCATCCATGCCAAGCCTAGTGAGCGCCTCTCACACAGTGCCGGTAACCGCCAGATCCCCCGCGCTGGCGGACGCTAGCGGAGAGGGGATCATGTGGACGCCGGCGGAGAGGAGACCATGTGGGTGCCGGCGGGGAGGTGCTCCATCTGTCAGATACGCATGAGCATCTCAGACGCGCCTGCGCCCCAGTAATTATTGCGGCAGGGTACGACTGTGTCTGCTCCAGGGAGATGGACAGGGTTAGGGGTTCGGTAGCGCATGCGTCTTCTGCACAATAAAGGAGGCATTTGCCAGTGTTCCCTGTTACATACTGGAAAATTCCTCCATTTCAAACCCCCACTATCCACGCCAGCCCGAAGCGTGGTGAGAGTAGCTAGCCCCGCAAGGGGACACGGTACATGTCCCCCCAACCTTTTCATACCCCCACTATCCACATCGGCGTGGAGTTGACTTTACAAAGTGTGGCAAGCACAGCGAGCCACCGAGCACGAAGCGTGGTGAGTGCCCGCGGATTACCTGACGTGTATTCCGCGTCTCCTCGCCACACTTTATAATATCAATTCCACGCCGACGTGGATAGTGGGAGCATGAAAAAGTTGGGAGGATGCGCACCGCGTCCACTAGCAAGGCTCACTACGCTCGCAACACTTCGGGGTGAGGTGGAGAGTGGGGGTGTTTCAGGAACACATTCACTCCTGTCATGTCAAGCTGGCCGCGAACGGGCGGGAACACGACGCTGATACTGACAGGGACGCCTGACTGACCTCGCTATCTACGTAAGCTCCGGCTAGTCGCGAACGGGCAGGAACATGACGCTGATAATGACAGGGACGCTGACTGACCTCGCTATCTACGTAAGCTCCGGCTAGCCGAGAACGGGTGGGAACACGACGCTGATACTGACAGGGACGCCTGACTGACCTCGCTATCTACGTAAGCTCCGGCTAGTCGCGAACGGGTGGGAACATGACGCTGATACTGACAGGGACGCTGACTGACCTCGCTATCTACGTAAGCTCCGGCTAGCCGAGAACGGGTGGGAACACGACGCTGATACTGACAGGGATGCCTGACTGACCTCGCTAGCTACGTAAGCTCCGGCTAGCCGAGAACGGGTGGGAACACGACGCTTATACTGACAGGGACGCTGACTGACCTCGCTAGCTACGTAAGCTCCGGCTAGTCGCGAACGGGTGGGAACACGACGCTGATACTGACAGGGACGCTGACTGACCTCGCTATCTACGTAAGCTCCGGCTAGCCGAGAACGGGTGGGAACACGACGCTGATACTGACAGGGACGCTGACTGACCTCGCTAGCTACGTAAGCTCCGGCTAGTCGCGAACGGGTGGGAACACGACGCTGATACTGACAGGGACGCTGACTGACCTCGCTAGCTACGTAAGCTCCGGCTAGTCGCGAACGGGCGGGAACACGACGCTGATACTGACAGGGACGCCTGACTGACCTCGCTATCTACGTAAGCTCCGGCTAGCCGAGAACGGGTGGGAACACGACGCTGATACTGACAGGGATGCCTGACTGACCTCGCTAGCTACGTAAGCTCCGGCTAGCCGAGAACGGGTGGGAACACGACGCTGATACTGACAGGGATGCCTGACTGACCTCGCTAGCTACGTAAGCTCCGGCTAGTCGCGAACGGGTGGGAACACGACGCTGATACTGACAGGGACGCTGACTGACCTCGCTAGCTACGTAAGCTCCGGCTAGTCGCGAACGGGCGGGAACACGACGCTGATACTGACAGGGACGCCTGACTGACCTCGCTATCTACGTAAGCTCCGGCTAGACGCGAACGGGTGGGAACACGACGCTGATACTGACAGGGATGCTGACTGACCTAGCTATCTACGTAAGCTCCTGCTAGTCGCGAACGGGTGGGAACACGACGCTGATACTGACAGGGACGCTGACTGACCTCGCTATCTACGTAAGCTCTGGCTAGCCGAGAACGGGTGGGAACACGACGCTGATACTGACAGGGACGCTGACTGACCTCGCTATCTACGTAAGCTCCGGCTAGCCGAGAACGGGTGGGAACACGACGCTGATACTGACAGGGATGCCTGACTGACCTCGCTAGCTACGTAAGCTCCGGCTAGTCGCGAACGGGTGGGAACACGACGCTGATACTGACAGGGATGCCTGACTGACCTCGCTAGCTACGTAAGCTCCGGCTAGTCGCGAACGGGTGGGAACACGACGCTGATACTGACAGGGACGCTGACTGACCTCGCTAGCTACGTAAGCTCCGGCTAGTCGCGAACGGGCGGGAACACGACGCTGATACTGACAGGGACGCCTGACTGACCTCGCTATCTACGTAAGCTCCGGCTAGTCGCGAACGGGTGGGAACACGACGCTGATACTGACAGGGATGCTGACTGACCTAGCTATCTACGTAAGCTCCTGCTAGTCGCGAACGGGTGGGAACACGACGCTGATACTGACAGGGACGCTGACTGACCTCGCTATCTACGTAAGCTCCGGCTAGTCGCGAACGGGTGGGAACACAACGCTGATACTGACAGGGACGCTGACTGACCTCGCTAGCTACGTAAGCTCTGGCTAGTCGCGAACGGGTGGGAACACGACGCTGATACTGACAGGGACGCTGACTGACCTCGCTATCTACGTAAGCTCCGGCTAGTCGCGAACGGGTGGGAACACGACGCTGATACTGACAGGGATGCCTGACTGACCTCGCTAGCTACGTAAGCTCTGGCTAGTCGCGAACGGGCAGGAACACGACGCTGATACTGACAGGGACGCTGACTGACCTCGCTAGCTACGTAAGCTCCGGCTAGTCGCAAACAGGCAGGAACACGACGCTGATACTGACAGGGACGCTGACTGACCTCGCTAGCTACGTAAGCTCCGGCTAGTCGCGAACGGGTGGGAACACGACGCTGATACTGACAGGGACGCTGACTGACCTCGCTAGCTACGTAAGCTCCGGCTAGTCGCGAACGGGCGGGAACATGACGCTGATACTGACAGGGACGCTGACTGACCTCGCTATCTACGTAAGCTCCGGCTAGTCGCGAACGGGTGGGAACACGACGCTGATACTGACAGGGACGCTGACTGACCTCGCTATCTACGTAAGCTCCGGCTAGTCGCGAACGGGTGGGAATACGATGCTAATACTGACAGGGACGCCTGACTGCCCTCGCTATCTACGTAAGCTTCGGCTAGTCGCGAACGGGCGGGAACACGACGCTGATACTGACAGGGACGCTGACTGACCTCGCTATCTACGTAAGCTCCGGCTAGTCGCGAACGGGTGGGAACACGACGCTGATTCTGACAGGGACGCTACGCTAACTATGTAACAAGCGCCGTGATAATAGATAATACAGAAGTACCGGAGTTGTTGTCCACGGCAACCAGTTACATTGTACTTAGCATTTATCTAGCACAGTGGTTCTAAACCTCGGTGCTCAGGATCCCCAAACAGTTCATGTTTTCCAGGTCACCTGTGACAGTGGGTGATACAGAGGGCATCTGCTGGTGACCTGGAAAACGTGCACTGTGTGGGGGTCCTGAGGGAGGGGACAGGTATACACATATACAGGTGCACAGGAAAGGGGACAGATAGACACATATACAGGTGTACAGGAAAGGGGAGGGGACAGATATACACATATACAGGTGCACAGGAAAGGGGACAGATAGACACATATACAGGTGTACAGGAAAGGGGAGGGGACAGATATACACATATACAGGTGTACAGAAAATGGGAGGGGACAGGTATACACATATACAGGTGCACAGGAAAGGGGACAGATAGACACATATACAGGTGTACAGGAAAGGGGAGGGGACAGATATACACATATACAGGTGTACAGAAAATGGGAGGGGACAGGTATACACATATACAGGTGTACAGGAAAGGGGAGGGGACAGGTATACACATATACAGGTGTACAGGAAAGGGGAGGGGACAGATATACACATATACAGGTGTACAGAAAATGGGAGGGGACAGGTATACACATATACAGGTGCACAGGAAAGGGGACAGATAGACACATATATAGATGTACAGGAAAGGGGAGGGGACAGGTATACACATATACAGGTGTACAGGAAAGGGGAGGGGACAGATATACACATATACAGGTGTACAGAAAATGGGAGGGGACAGGTATACACATATACAGGTGTACAGGAAAGGGGAGGGGACAGGTATACACATATACAGGTGTACAGGAAAGGGGAGGGGACAGATATACACATATACAGGTGTACAGAAAATGGGAGGGGACAGGTATACACATATAAAGGTGTACAGGAAAGGGGAGGGGACAGGTATACACATATACAGGTGTACAGGAAAGGGGAGGGGACAGATATACACATATACAGGTGTACAGAAAATGGGAGGGGACAGGTATACACATATACAGGTGCACAGGAAAGGGGACAGATATACACATATATAGATGTACAGGAAAGGGGAGGGGACAGATATATAGACATATACAGGTGTACAGAAAATGGGAGGGGACAGGTATACACATATACAGGTGTACAGGAAAGGGGAGGGGACAGATATACACATATACAGCTGTACAGGAAAGGGGAGGGGACAGATATACACATATACAGGTGTACAGGAAATGGGAGGGGACAGGTATACACATATACAGGTGCACAGGAAAGGGGTGGAGACCGGTATACACATATACAGGTGTACAGGAAAAGGGTGGGGACAGATATACACATATACAGGTGTACAGGAAATGGGAGGGGACAGGAATACACATATATAGGTGTACAGGAAAGGGGGAGGGGACAGGTATACACATATATAGATGTACAGCAAAAGGGAGGGGACAGGAAAACACATATACAGGTGCACAGGAAATGGGTGGGGACATATATCCACATATATATAGTAGGAGTACAGGAAAGGGGAGGGGACAGGAATACACATATATAGGTGTACAGGAAAGGGGGAGGGGACAGGTATAAACATATATAGATGTACAGGAATGGGGTGGGGACAGGAAAACACATATACAGGTGCACAGGAAATGGGTGGGGACATATATCCACATATATATAGTAGGAGTACAGGAAAGGGGAGGGGACAGGAATACACATATATAGGTGTACAGGAAAGGGGGAGGGGACAGGTATAAACATATATAGATGTACAGGAATGGGGTGGGGACAGGAAAACACATATACAGGTGCACAGGAAATGGGTGGGGACATATATCCACATATATATAGTAGGTGTACAGGAAAGGGGAGGGGACAGATATACACATATACAGGTGTACAGAAAATGGGAGGGGACAGGTATACACATATACAGGTGCACAGGAAAGGGGACAGATATACACATTTATAGATGTACAGGAAAGGGGAGGGGACAGATATACACATATACAGGTGTACAGAAAATGGGAGGGGACAGGTATACACATATACAGGTGTAAAGGAAAGGGGAGGGGACAGGTATACACATATACAGGTGTACAGGAAAGGGGAGGGGACAGATATACACATATACAGGTGTACAGAAAATGGGAGGGGACAGGTATACACATATAAAGGTGTACAGGAAAGGGGAGGGGACAGATATACACATATACAGGTGTACAGGAAAGGGGAGGGGACAGATATACACATATACAGGTGTACAGAAAATGGGAGGGGACAGGTATACACATATACAGGTGTACAGGAAAGGGGAGGGGACAGATATACACATATACAGGTGTACAGAAAATGGGAGGGGACAGGTATACACATATACAGGTGCACAGGAAAGGGGACAGATATACACATATATAGATGTACAGGAAAGGGGAGGGGACAGATATACACATATACAGGTGTACAGAAAATGGGAGGGGACAGGTATACACATATACAGGTGTACAGGAAAGGGTAAGGGGACAGGTATACACATATACAGGTGTACAGGAAAGGGGGAGGGGACAGGTATACACATATATAGATGTACAGGAAAAGGGAGGGGACAGGAAAACACATATACAGGTGCACAGGAAATGGGTGGGGACATATATCCACATATATATAGTAGGAGTACAGGAAAGGGGAGGGGACAGGAATACACATATATAGGTGTACAGGAAAGGGGGAGGGGACAGGAAAACACATATACAGGTGCACAGGAAATGGGTGGGGACATATAGCCACATATATATAGTAGGAGTACAGGAAAGGGGAGGGGACAGGTATACACATATATAGGTGTACAGGAAAGGGGGAGGGGACAGGTATACACATATATAGATGTACAGGAAAAGGGAGGGGACAGGAAAACACATATACAGGTGCACAGGAAATGGGTGGGGACATATATCCACATATATATAGTAGGAGTACAGGAAAGGGGAGGGGACAGGAATACACATATATAGGTGTACAGGAAAGGGGGAGGGGACAGGTATAAACATATATAGATGTACAGGAATGGGGTGGGGACAGGTATACACATATATATATATAGTAGGTGTAAAGCAGGGGTGTCAAACTCAAATTCAACGGGGGCCGCATCAGCAGTTTGGTCACCCTCAAAGGGCCGGTTGTATCTGTAGGTCCCCCTGTATAATTATAATGCCATGACACCACAGGCTGCTCCCCCTGTATAATATAAAATGAATGCCATGACACCACAGGCTGCTCCCCCTGTATAATAATAATGCCATGACACCACAGACTGCTCCCCCTGTATAATATAATAAAAGTAATGCCATGACACATAAATGATTATACAGGAGGAGCAGCCTGTGGTGTCATGGCATTATTATTATTATACACGGGGACACCTCAGGAAACAGCAGATATATATCTTTTTTATTGTGAGTGTGATCCTCATCCTCACTTACTGTTTGTCCGTCTGTCCTGCAGCTGCTGCGGCTTCCAGCTTTTCTTCACTGCTTGCTGCGACCACATTGTCCCTGACTCCCGATCCAGCTTCCCTGCCTGCTCCTACTTCTCTACAGACGCATGGGCGGGCGGCGTCATCGTCATGACGTCCCCACCCAGTGTCTGTCACTGCCGGGCATCAGAGGGAACAGGCGGCCGGGCCCTCCTCCACGTAGCCGTGGAGGCCGGCGGCCATGTTTCTGTAGCCGCATACATATGTGCCTACAGGAACATGGCCGCCGACAGTGGAGGAACAGGTAAGGCGGCCGCGATGGGGTGGGTGAGAGGAGGTGGCCTAGGCAGGAGCTGGGACACACTGCCCTTCGTGCTATCTCCTCGCGCGGGCCACATGACGAGGTATGGCAGGCCGGATCTGGCCCGCGGGCCTTGTGTTTGACACCCGTGGTGTACAGGAAAGGGGAGGGGACAGGAATAAACATATACAGGTGTACAGGAAAGGGGGAGGGGACATGTATACACATATATAGATGTACAGGAAAGGGGAGGGGCAGGTAAACACATATGCAGGTGCACAGGAAAGGTGTGAGGACATGAATAGAATAGATAGATGTAAATAAAAGGGGTGGAACAGGAATACACATATACAGGTGCACAGGAAATGGGTGGGGACAGATATACACATATATAGGTACACAGGAAAGGGGTGGGAACAGGAATACACATATACAGGTGCACAGGAAAGGGGTGGGGACAGGTATACATATATACAGGCGTACAGGAAATGGGTGGGGACAGATATACACATATACAGGTGCACAGGAAATGGGTGGGGTCAGGTATACATATGTACAGGTGCACAGGAAAGGGTGGGGACATAGATATGTGTTTGTTTGTTAGATTGTGTCTGTCACATATAATAGTGTAACACTGATATGATAAAGCGTCCCCATTCATAACGATAGCTAATGGAGTAAATGTGCGGCATACAGTATAATGTCTACAGACGATTATTACAGATCTATTTAATGAGCAGAAATGTAATTACACATATTCTGTATTTCATCACAGATTCCACCAACGGAGAAGGAAATACATTTTATTAACCATATAAATAAACACTCTGTGATTGGAACCAAGAGGCGCTCGGCTCTCCTGTGGTTTTATGGCTGCGGATTATCAGTGGGGCGATAATGCCGGATATTAGGGGTGTTACACAATGTAAAAGCTTGTGGAAATGATCTGGGTGACCTTAACAATGGGGTGGCTGGAGAAATGGTGGCCAGGGGGGGGGGGGGGGGGGGGGGGGGGTGCTGTGCCTCCGAGAAAATAATGGTGCCATTAGTAAGTACTTTTATACTAGGCGCAGTGGTTGTGATAGGGACTTACAAAATATTCAGATGAACAAAAAAAAAACCACTGAAAAATGTAAATCCTTTATGCCCTTCGTCATCAATATTGCCTCTAAAAAGTAAAAAGCAACAAAAATAATAATAAAATAATTCTGTCACCAAACCTGAGTTTCCATAACGGATGGCCAATAATGTGATCACCATCGATGCTGATATACTGTAGCAAGTTGCCATCCATGGTTGCCAACTATGCAATCGGTGACAAGTGATGGTTTCAAAAGAACTGGAAAGCTGCACAGCGGTGACCATCACGGATCTCTGTGCGGCGGGACCAGCTCTCAGTGCAGAACGGGCATCAGGAGAACATCCAAAGCAAAAACAAATAGTGGTGTATCACTGGTACTCTACACCTCTATAAATGACTGTGGGCGGATGTACTGAGCCTTGGAAAGAGGGGACGCATATTACTTCACATGTAACGCCACGCTTCGGGCTCGGTGGCTCGCTGCACTCGCCACACTATATAAAATCAACTCCACGCCGACGTGGATAGTGGGGGTATGAAAAGGTCGGAGGACGCGTACCGCCACCGCCAGAAAGCGAAATGACCCCTTTCGAACTTGCTGGATATGGATTAGGAATGGCTATCGGTGCAGTCGCCATCGATGGTTGCCATCTATGGTGATACTTCAACCGGTCATCGATATTAATAAACTATGTGATGAATGACCATCCATAGATTTACCTATCGATGGTCATCCCTTTTCTTTTACTGACTGTCCTGCGGGCCAATTAGAATGTGGGGGGCGTTCTGATTGGCGGTTTGAAAAAAAACAAAAAACAAAAGCTGTGCATCAATGGATGGAAACCATGTGGTTCTCCCCCATCGATGGCAAAAGTATTCATCATTGCTATCCCTATTATGGACAGAGGAACTGTGAAGACACAAATCGGTTGTAGGAGCAGATAGGGACTAAGCCGTCATTCAGACAGGCCTTAGCTGGCACACTGATCACTTTGCTGTATTATACAGTATCATTATCATTTATAGGTTAGGTAAAGGTCACTGTACAGCAATTAGTGGTTCGGGAGCTGGTGACGAGGGGTGACGTTGTGGCATTGGCGTGAGCGGGCGACATGCTTACAGGAGGATGAGAAATGTCCAATAGCACGGGGCCTGCTGTTACACGAGTAGTACAGTATTGACCTTCTGTCTGTGACAACAAAATCTATAGAGTGACAGAAAGTAGATACAGTAACGCAAAAGGCTGTGGCCTAGTAAAGGAGACACATCCTCTAGTACACACAGCGAGATGACGGGAATTAGGGCCTAGCTGGCAGCACGTCCCCCCTACAGCGAGGGGGGGGGGATGTCAGGCATTTCTCTGTACAAGGTATTGATGACATTGTCAGTGGAGAGTGTAAGGGGAGTAACGCACTAGGCTGGTGTAAGAGGTAGCATTGCACACGCGCCCAGTAATATATATGCAGGCGCTGAAGTACTTTCCCAGCAGAGATGAAGTGGCGACTGTAATAGAGGACGAGAAGAAAAGCACAGCTTGAAAGTAGAATTTCCCTTCCGACAAGTAATGTTTGTTTATATGCACAATGAGCGCGCTGGGTGTGTTTATGGAAATACGCCGCACGACAAATGACAGGGGAAAAATACCTATTCAGGAAACTATTTCTCATTAACTGTTGTGTCGCAAGACAGATCCACGAGTGTAATGTGGTTGTGAGCGGGATTCTTGGCGTAGCTGGGAGAAGTAAGAATGCTGATAGTTCATTTGTTATCAATTAACAAAATGAAATGTAAACCCCTCAGTATTTGGTGTGACCACCCTCTGCCTTTACACCAGCATCAGTTCCTCCAGGGACTTGCACACAGTTTGTGAAGGAACACAGCAGGAGAATGTTCTAAACATCTCATAGAACTGTTCACAGGTCTTCTGTGGATGTACAGATGGCGTCGCACTTATGCAGCCCGCCTGCATCCTGTCTCAGCCCATTTGCCAAGAATGGGGAACACGCGCATCCCCATCACGGAAAACGGCACGCCGAGACGTATCGGCCTGATGAGCCGGCGGGCTGGATAAGAACGGCTGCATCTGTAGCCTGCCTACATCCTTCTGTCTCTTCATGGAATCCTTGGTAGAATCGATGATGTTGAAATCATGGCTCTGTGTGGCCATATCATCAGGACTCCTTGTTCTTCTTTACATTACAGGTAGTTCTTGGCTGTATGTTTTGTGGTTGTCCTTCTGCAGAATAAATTTGTTGGTATTACATGATGGTGAAGTACCTGTCTGAATTTATGAGTTTTGAGGACATCGATAATCCTGACCAAATCCCAAACTCCATTTTCTGAAATACAGCCCGAAACTGCCTGCAGACCCTCATTATTGTGCCGCTCTCCAGCCCTTCTATTACAGCCATATATCTCACATTGTGACCCCTCAGTCCAGAGCACCTGACACCCAGTTTCTATGTTCTTGTGCATAGTTGAATTGCTTGGCCTTGTTGCCATGTGGAAGGTATGGCTTTTTGGCCAAAATTCTTCCATGAAGACCACTTCTGGCCAGACTTCTCCAATAGTAGATGGGTGTAAACCTGGTTATCTCTGGATTCTGACAGTTATGAGCTGATGGCACTGCTGGACATCTTCCAATTTTGTAGTGAAGTAAATGTAAAGTGTTTTCAAGTTTCCTTGGCCAACCACTGTGTCTACAGCCTTCAACGTTGCTCATTTCTTCGTGTTTTTTCAAAAGATCTTGAAACCCCAGTATGGTTTGAGAGGGAGAGACCTTGCTGATGCAGTATAAATACCTTGTATCTTGTTGCTGTGTTCAGTCTTGCCATGGTGTATGCCCTGTTATATTAAACAGTCTTCCACAACCTCACCATTGTAGTTTAGCTGTTTCTCACTTAGTTTAAGCCCCCTACACAGCTGTTTCTGTTTCAGATCATGACTGTGTTTCAACCTACATATGAAAATGATGATCATTATCACCTGTTTGGTAGGATAGGTTAATCGTACACCTGACTATAATCCTGCAAACTCCATAACCGTGTCATATTGTACCTAGAAGAAATGATGCTGTTTTGAAGACAAAGGCCGTTCACCAAAACTATTGATGAGATTTATATCTCTCTTCTGTTCATTCACTTTGCATTTTGTTCATTGATATAAACAAACTATTCCGCACCTATTTTTGCAAATTTTGTTACTTTGAAGCATTTTTCCCACACTTGAACCTTTGTGCAGTATTGTACATTATGTGGTAATAAGCCCCATGCTGGCTTATGGGTACTTGTGTAGTTTCACGGCGCCGCCGCGCGTACAGTCTGTCTCTGAAACTTGGCAGCCTGCCAGAGGCTCGCATGCCGCTCTAGCTATAATGTAATGTATTGTAACGTAGCGCTGCGCGTGCCACTCTAGCTGTAATGTAATGAAATGTACCGTGTCAACAGGACACAAACGGGGCTTCTAAACCGCACACCCCGGCACACCGCTACCAAAGGGGGTGTCCCCAATGTAGACGCTAACATTTTAGGCGCTTTTAGACGCTTTTAGCGTCTAAATTCACACTCCCAGCACTTCGCGTGCACAGTCTGTGCTTAGTACCACGCGGACAGCGTTACGTAGTCAGTCAGAGCGCTACGCAGTTAGCGTAGTCAGTCAGTCAGTCAGTAGTAGCCCTGTGTGAGAGACGGAGGTGCATGATGGCAGTGGCGAACCTGACTATGGCGATGGAGCATCTGACGCTGTTCAGTCGGAGGCGGTGGCTTTCCTGCAGGCCCGCCAGTTCCTGCCGCAGACCCAGACCTGCCCCAATGGCCACCCCATGAGGCTCAGTGTGAAAGAGCGCATGTGGCGCTGCCACATTCGCAGCTGCCGCAAGAAGGTGAGCGTGAGGTCCGCGCAGTGGTTTCGGGGGTCTCACCTCAGCTTTGTGACCCTGATCCGCTTCCTGTATTGCTGGGCAGAAGAGCTGACCAGCATTAAGTTCTGTGATCGGCAGCTGAACATCTCACAGAAAACAGCCGTGCAGTATAATAATCTGATGAAGGAGGCCTGCACGGTGGACCTGCTGGCGCACCCTCAGTGGCGAATCGGAGGCCCGGGTCATATCGTCGAGGTCGACGAGAGCCTCTATGTAAAGAGGAAGAGCAACGTGGGACGGCTCCTGCCCCAGCAGTGGGTGTTTGGGGGCATATCCAGGGAGACTGGGCAGTGCTTCGTGGAGCGGCGGGATGCAGCCACCCTGATGGCTGCCATTGAGGCCCATGTTGAGCCCGGCACCACCGTCTACACGGACTGTTGGAGGGCCTACAACACCCAGCAGCTCGAGCAGGCCGGTTACCTGCATGGCAAGGTCAATCATAAGTACAATTTCGTTGACCCGGACACTGGGGTGCACAACCAGACCATAGAGCGCCTGTGGGGCAGCTGCAAGTGGCGCAATAAGCGCCAAAGGGGGACCGCGCGCCATCACCTGGACTCCTACCTCCAGGAGTTTATGTGGAGGCAGAGTTTAGGCGCCCAGGACCCCTTCCTACGCATCCTGCATGCTCTGACCCTGCTCCCACTGGTCGAGAAGGATGATGAGAGCGCCAAGCCGGCCGACTCCTCTGCAAGTGCTGGCGGTGACGATGACGCACAAGCTCCTTCCTGTTCTACCGACCAATCATGACTTTTTAATTAATATTGGACTGTTCTTTATGCTGATTACCTACATGTTCTTTGAATCATTTATATCCTCAAGTTCTCTTCAAGTTAAATTTCAACTAAAAAAAAAGTTAACAGTTGCCGAAAATGTCGTCAATTACTATCTCAGGTGTGTGAGTGTGCAGGTGTGAATGTGTTCCTGAAACAGCACCACTATCCACGCCCACCCAAAGCGTGGCGAACGCAGCGAGAGCCGCGAGGGGAGGTGGTACGCGTCCAATGACCATTTCATACCCCCACTATCCACATTGGCGTGGAGTTGAGAATAGAAAGTGTGGCGAGCGTAGCGAGCCACCGAGCCCGAAGCGTGGCGAGCGTAGCGAGCCCCGCGAGGGGATGTGGTCACCTGTGAAGCCCGCAAGGGGACGCGTATAACTGTGAAGGTATCCGCATACCCTCGCGGGGCACGCTGCGCTCGCCACGCTTCGGGCTCGGTGGCTCGCTGCGCTCGCCACACTTTCTATTCTCAACTCCACGCCGATGTGGATAGTGGGGGTATGAAAAGGTCGTAGGACGCGTACCGCCGCCCCTCGCCACGCTTCGGGTTGGCGTGGATAGTGGGATTTACAAGGTCGACAGCTGTTGCGTCGACTAGTGGCACTGTGGGCAGGTTTTAATAGTGTACCCCTAGACCCAGCTAAATTTAGATGCTTTAGCGTCTGAATTTAGATGCCCCACCACCTTAGCGGCTTGCAGGGAGCCTAGATTCAGACGCTTAAGCGTCTAAATCCAGAAACCCCTGCTTCTTAGCGGCTAGCAGGGGGGCGCCTGGATTCAGACGGTTTTGCGTCTAAATCCAGGCACCCCCCTCCTTCTTAGCAGCTTGCAGGGAGTGTTAATACAGAGGCTTTAGCGTCTAGATCCAGACTCCCCCTTCTTAGCGGCTTGCAGGCAGTCTGGATTCAGACAGTTTTGAGTCTGAATTTAGCATCTACATGGGGGACACCACCTTTGACAGCGGTGTGCCGGGGTGTGCAGTTTAGAAGCCCCGGCACGTCAGCGTTGTGCCCAGGGTGTCCACTTTAACATGCCCCCGTTGTCAGCGCTGCCCAGGCGCTGCCTATTTCACTGTGGAACTACAAGTCCCACAGTGACCTGTCAGCGCCTGGGCAGCGCGCTGCTGCTGCTGCCCGACACTACGCTGTTAACGTAGCTGTCAATACGTAGCTTACAGCTAGAGCGGCACGTGCACAGTCAGACAGAGCTAGAGCGGCACCCGCACAGTTAAACAGAGCCTCTGGCAGGCTGCCAAGTTTCAGAGACAGAGTGTCCGTGCGGCGGCACCGTGAAACTACACAAGTACCGCTTATAGTACATGAAAGCAACTCATACAACTACACAGAGGAATTTGTTCAGTGTTCCCTGATCCCAGCAGCGATGATGGGTCAATGGTGTTGGGTCACGGACCATATTTATATCCCAGCTTAGGAGGTTTAAAGGGTCCGGACATAAGCAATATGCTGATCCTGGGGTGTGATTACAATCAGTAGCAGAAATGATATAATGTCAGTCTCTTAGGACCATGAATAAGCCTCTCCCACCCAGATCCTCATCACCACCCGGTTGTGGGCCTGATTCAGGAGGAGTTGTCGTTTTGCGAGTACTCACAATACTGCAACACCCGGTGCTAGTATGTGGGGGACAGCAGCACATGCCGGACCCGCGTTTGCAAAATATGCTAATAGGTGAGCGCTTTGCTATAAAGTTATCCACTCACATGTTACCGGTAGCTTCCTGTCTGGTGCAATTGGTGGTCTGCCATTTTTGGGTCACAGCAGCAGCCTGTGACATCCCGCAGCCACCACGGCCTATCTGGACACGCCTGGGTAGTCTGGACCGCCCCCCCCACCTTTGCAATTCCGATGTTCCCACCATTAACATCACCTACCAAACATACTTTCCATTGTACACTTTGCCTCTTTCATATATATATCTCATATATTTAGCCAGATCTGTCACTCATCCCCTGTGTATATAACGTTCCCGCCCAGCGGGATACACAACCCCACCCCCCCTAGGGAAAAGACCAGTGTTCTATGTTTATAACGTTCCCGCCCGGCGGGATACACAAACCCGCCCCCCTAAGGAAAAGACCAGTGTTCTACACACCCCACTCCCTTGACATCACCTCCCCCCGCCCAGCCAGGGCTACAGTACACGCACACCATCCACCATTACTCCACAGCAGACCAGGTGAGCGGCAGGTCTGCCCGCACCCCCCCCCGCCACCCCCTCTGCCAGCACCCCCCCCCAGGGAAAAGACCAGTGTTCTAGAACCCCTCTGCCAGCACCCCCCCCCCCCACGACCCCCCCCCGGCGACCTCCACCACCCGCAAAAGTTGCAATACAGGCATCTTTCATACAATTCTAACCATATTTCTCACAATACAAACGTTCACAAATTAAGGGGACGCAATCCCTTACGCCGGTTTGAAGAGCGCCCGTAGGGCGCGATGAATCACCTAGTGTATACATATTATGGCCCACGATGGGGAAACATCCGTTCACCTTTCCAAATGAAGCCAATACAAAAATCACACATGTATCTGATTTGCTGAGATAAGGAAGCACAACATGAATGTGAGGAGAGACAGAGATTACACCGGGAGTATACAACAGTCCTTACCACATGAAGAATTTTATTTTCTGTTTCGTAGACGGTGCAATCCTGGGGAAAGAAGAAGAAAAAGACTCGTTATAATATAATCAGCTTCTATTCGGCATCAGCACATTCTCTGATTCTTTCTTATTTTACAGGATAAATGTGTCAGTACAATGTTTAAAACCTAATTAGCATAATGAATTAGCACTGACCTTTTCGATTGTATGTTCACTTTCTAATCTATTATTTCATATTGTTATCAATTGAGTCAAGTCAGTGGCCTAAGACCCAGACGTGGGACTTGATTCAGGGTAAGTCACTGCATAGCGAGCCGGCTGTTATCTGGGAGTGTCAGGGAATATGCAGGTGTGGCCAGGTGTATGAGGGGAAGTCATGTGATGTCAGCTCCACCCCGATCAGCCTGATTCTATCACAGCCGCTGAGTAAGTCCTGGGCTACGCACACACTGCACACACTGGGGAATCATTACATGGTGAGCGGCTGTTATCTGGGAGTGTCAGGGAATATGCAGGTGTGGCCAGGTGTATGAGGGGAAGTCATGTGATGTCAGCTCCACCCCGATCAGCCTGATTCTATCACAGCCGCTGAGTAAGTCCTGGGCTACACACACACTGCACACACTGGGGAATCATTACATGGTGAGCGGCTGTTATCTGGGAGTGTCAGGTAATACGCAGGTGTGGCCAGGTGTATGAGGGGAAGTCATGTGATGTCAGCTCCGCCCCCGATCAGCCTGATTCTATCACAGCCGCTGAGTAAGTCCTGGGCTACACACACACTGCACACACTGGGGAATCATTACATGGTGAGCGGCTGTTATCTGGGAGTGTCAGGGAATATGCAGATGTGGCCAGGTGTGTGAGGGGAAGTCATGTGATGTCAGCTCCGCCCCGATCAGCCTGATTCTATCACAGCCGCTGTGTAAGTCCTGGGCTACACACAGATTTCACACACTGGGGAATCATTACATGGTGAGCGGCTGTTATCTGGGAGTGTCAGGTATTATGTAGGCGTGGCCAGGTGTGTGAGGGGAAGTCATGTGACATCAGCTCCGCCCCCGATCAGCCTGATTCTATCACAGCCGCTGAGTAAGTCCTGGGCTATGCACACACTGCACACACTGGAGAATCATTACATGGTGAGGGGCTGTTATCTGGAAGTGCCAGGGATAATGCAGGCGTGGCCAGGTGTGTGAGGGGAAGTCATGTTATGTCAGCTCCGCCCCCGATCAGCCTGATTCTATCACAGCCGCTGTGTAAGTCCTGGGCTACGCACAGACTGCACACACTGGGGAATCATTACATGGTGAGCGGCTGTTATCTGGGAGTGTCAGGGAATACGCAGGCGTGGCCAGGTGTGTGAGGGGAAGTCATGTGATGTCAGCTCCGCCCCTGATCATCCTGATTCTATCACAGCCGCTGAGTAAGTCCTGGGCTGCACACACTGCACACACTGGGGAATCATTACATGGTAAGCGGCTGTTATCTGGGAGTGTCAGGTAATACGCAGGCGTAGCCAGGTGTGTGAGGGGAAGTCATGTGACGTCAGCTCCACCCCCGATCAGCCTGATTCTATCACAGCCGCTGAGTAAGTCCTGGGCTACACACAGACTGCACACACTGGGGAATCATTACATGGTGAGCGGCTGTTATCTGGGAGTGCCAGGGATAATGCAGGCGTGGCCAGGTGTGTGAGGGGAAGTCATGTGACGTCAGCTCCACCCCCGATCAGCCTGATTCTATCACAGCCGCTGAGTAAGTCCTGGGCTACGCACAGACTGCACACATTGGGGAATCAGTACATGGTGAGCGGCTGTTATCTGGGAGTGTCAGGTAATATGCAGGTGTGGCCAGGTGTGTGACGGGAAGTCATGTGACATCAGCTCCGCCCCCGATCAGCCTGATTCTATCACAGCCGCTGAGTAAGTCCTGGGCTACGCACACACTGCACACACTGGGAATCATTACATGGTGAGCGGCTGTTATCTGGGAGTGTTAGGGATAATGCAGGAGTGGCCAGGTGTGTGAGGGGAAGTCATGTGATGTCAGCTCCGCCCCCCATCAGCCTGATTCTATCACAGCGGATTAGTAAGTCCTGCACACACTGGGGAATCAGTCCAAGATGAGCGGCTGTGAGTGTATTTGCAGCTATTCGCTGATCCAGCTACTTTTCGCAAATGGCAGGCTGACATGTGGCGGGATCTCACTCTGGCGGGGCGGCGCACATCTGATCACTGGGATTCCGTTAGCATTAGCATTCCAGTGATCAGGCTTGAATTAGGCCCATTGCCTTTAAACTGATCCACACCCCAGTATAACAGCGATTACAGCAGATATTACCCTCATTATTACTATAGTAACAGAACAGATATATAGGTGTTTGTCTAAGGCAGTGGTTCCAAAACTGTGTGCCTAGGCTCCCTGGGGTGCATCAGGACACTTGCAGGGGTACCTTGGGTTGGTGGACCAAGATCAATTCATATTATTTATGGTCAATGTACCAGGCAAAACCAGTGCTGGTGGCTGCCAATCATAATATATGTGCACAAACAGAAGCAATTCCAGTCCCTCAGCAGATAACTGTGACATATAAACACAATGCACTTCATTTAATATTTTTTTCTCTGAATTTCTCGATAAGAAGCATTTGGCCTAGGGGCGCTTTGAATATATTTTGATGCTCTTGGGTGCCGTGATTCAAAATAATTGGGGAATCCCTGGTCTAAGGGAAATGCAGTACTGGGTGTAGAATGGAATACTATCCTTAGCTTTGGCGGTTTGTGTTCAGTTTGGTCACTGTAACCATTTGCGTGCTGACAATCCAGGCTTACATACATGTAACACGTGAACATATCTAGGGGATCTTGGAAGACCTGAATCTTTAATGTCTTCATCACCTCTACAATATATAACTGCGCTTTCCAAATTCTCAAGGCTGGCGGGCAATCCAGGTGTTAAGAATATCCATGCTTAGGCACAGGTGACTTAATTCACCTGTGTCCGTAGAGCTGGTCTTTTGGGATTCCTTAGGGACCATGTTTGCTAACCACTCTTATAAAGTATAAATCCAAAAATACATTTAATATCCAAATGTCCCAATAAAGTTGTGGATTTTGGGACAAAGCTATATTATCATTAACCCTAACAGAGGCCGCCTGGCCACCATACGCCCCTAACATTCACTAGAGACCCCACATTACAGCGAGGTCTGGCACTGGTAGTAAGGTGCCACCTGCCCGCACCTGAACATCATACCGATCCGTTATATGAGAGTACTCTGATTTTGACATTGAGCAGACGTCACTGTTAGTCCGACAAATGACACTTTTTGTTTTCCATGTAGATCCTGTAACCCACCTAAACCCCCGAACCACACTCTCAGGAGCAGACATTGATAAATGCCTCGTGCCTCGGGCTCGGCTATTATAAAAGCCATGTAGAATCGTAAATGTGAATGTTTAACCTCCTCACCTGTGACTTTTACAAGGGAAAGCAACATTGGCGAAATTGCTTTTGTGCTTTCATTGTTTGCCCACAATCAGGATAGTTAATGATTATTTCCCAGGCAGGGTAATGGCGCAGTGCGTGTACCGGAGGCAGGTGGCAAACCGCCCGCTGCAAGGTGTTTGTCACAAATCTCTTACTGACATTTATCTGCAGGCCAATCGTTTTCTCCATGTTTCTTTAGTAAGGTGCCATGCTACATCAGAGATTAGACCTGGGTGAGCACCAGGGAGTGGCACTGCATGGCAGGCCTTCATTGTGCATGTGGTCATGTATGTTTGCACATCATTAATGCAGTATCCTCCTCTGTAATGGAAGCAAAGTTAGCGTAGCAATAATGCTTGGCACATCGGACAGTACAGGTGCCCTCCTTAGTCTTACACCACGGGCAGTGCTTACACACCACTAGCTACGGGCATGCAGCATTACACACTGATCACAGGTGGTCCATACTCTGTCTTTCCCCGTCACACTGTGCCTCCACCTGCCTCCCCTTGTCACCATGGGCTTCTATATGCCATACTCTGTCTTTCCCCGTCACACTGCCTCCACCTGCCTCCCCTTGTCACCCTGTGCTTCTATATGCCATACTCTGTCTTTCCCCGTCACACTGTGCCTCCACCTGCCTCCCCCTGTCACCCTGTGCTTCTATAGGCCATACTTTGTCTTTCCCCGTCACACTGTGCCTCCACCTGTCTCCCCTTGTCACCCTGTGCTTCTATATGCCATACTCTGTCTTTCCCCGTCACACTGTGCCTCCACCTGCCTCCCCCTGTCACCCTGTGCTTCTATAGGCCATACTCTGTCTTTCCCCGTCACACTGTGCCTCCACCTGCCTCCCCATGTCACCCTGTGCTTCTATAGGCCATACTCTGTCTTTCCCCGTCACACTGTGCCTCCACCTGCCTCCCCCTGTCACCCTATGCTTCTATAGGCCATACTCTGTCTTTCCCCGTCACACTGTGCCTCCACCTGCCTCCCCCTGTCACCCTGTGCTTCTATATGCCATACTCTGTCTTTCCCCGTCACACTGTGCCTCCACCTGCCTCCCCTTGTCAACCTGTGCTTCTATATGCCATACTCTGTCTTTCCCCGTCACACTGTGCCTTCACCTGCCTCCCCTTGTCAACCTGTGCTTCTATATGCCATACTCTGTCTTTCCCCGTCACACTGTGCCTTCACCTGCCTCCCCCTGTCACCCTGTACTTCTATAGGCCATACTCTGTCTTTCCCTGTCACACTGTGCCTCCACCTGCCTCCCCTTGTCACCCTGTGCTTCTATATGCCATACTCTGTCTTTCCCCGTCACACTGTGCCTCCCCCTGTCACCCTGTGCTTCTATCTGCTACACTCTGCCTCCACCTGCCTCCCCCTGTCACTCTGTGCTTCTATATGCCATACTCTGTCTTTCCCCGTCACACTGTGCCTCCACCTGCCTCCCCTTGTCACCCTGTGCTTCTATCTGCCACACTCTGTCTTCACCTGCCTCCCCCTGTCACCCTGTGCTTCCATCTGCCACACTCTGCCCCCACCTGCCTCCCCCTGTCACCCTGTGCTTCTATCTGCCACACTCTGACTTTCCCTGTCAGACTGTGCCTCCACCTTCCTCCCCCTGCCACACTGTGCCTCCACCTGCCTCCCTCTGTCACCCTGTGCTTCTATCTGCCACACTCTGCCTCCACCTTCCTCTCCCTGTCACCCTGTGCTTCTATCTGCCACACTCTGTCTTTCCCTGCCACACTGTGCCTCCCCTGCCCCACCCCTTTTACACTCTGCCTCTCCCTGTCACACTCTGTCTCTCCCTGCTTCTCATTGTCACCCTGTGCTTCTCATTGTCACACTGTGCCTCCACCTGCCTCTCCCTGTCACCCTGTGCTTCTATCTGCCACACTGAGTCTTTCCCTGTCACACTGTGCCTCCCCTGCCCCCCCGTCACACTCTGCCTCCCCCTGCTTCTCTCTGTCACACTTTGCCTCTCCCTGTCACACTCTTCCTCTCCCTGCTTCAAATTGTCACCCTGTGCTTCTGTCTACCACATTCTGCCTCCCCCTGTCACACTGTGCCTCATCCTGCCTCCCCCTGTCACCCTGTGCTTCTTCTTGTCACCCTGTGCTTCTATCTACCATACTTTGTCCTTCCCTGTCACACTGTGCCTACCGCTGCCTCTTCCTGTCACCCTGTGCCTCCCCCTGCCTCTTCCTTTTACACTCTGCCTCCCCATGCTTCTCTCTGTCACAGTCTGCCTCTCACTGTTAAACCATTCCGGCCCCTGCCACCACCTACCATGTTGCATATTGTAACTTGGTTTGGGGGGATTATATTTATGCACCTGGGCTCACCACATTACATCACTGGTAACACATTCACATTGACACAGCACATATGCAACCATGCAAGTAATGTAACATTGTAGCTATACATATATAACTGGGGCAGCACGGATGGTTACATTACTGCCTCACAGCACTGAGGTCATGGGTTCTATCCCCACCATGTGTTATATATACAGGCAGTACGGATGGTGTAATAGTTACATTACTGCCTCACAGCACTGAGGTCATGGGTTCTATCCCCACCATGTGTTATATATACAGGCAGTACGGATGGTGTAGTGGTTAGCATTACTGCCTCACAGCACTGAGGTCATGGGTCCTATCCCCACCATGTGTTATATATACAGGGCAGTACGGACGGTGTAATGGTTACATTACTGCCTCACAGCACTGAGGTCATGGGTTCTATCCCCACCATGTGTTATATATACGGGGCAGTACGGATGGTGTAGTGGTTAGCATTACTGCCTCACAGCACTGAGGTCATGGGTCCTATCCCCACCATGTGTTATATATACAGGGCAGTACGGATGGTGTAGTGGTTAGCATTACTGCCTCACAGCACTGAGGTCATGGGTTCTATCCCCACCATGTGTTATATATACAGGGCAGTACGGACGGTGTAATGGTTACATTACTGCCTCACAGCACTGAGGTCATGGGTTCTATTCCCACCATGTGTTATATATACGGGGCAGTACGTACGGTGTAATGGTTAGCATTACTGCCTCACAGCACTGAGGTCATGGGTTCTATTCCCACCATGTGTTATATATATACGGGGCAGTACGGACGGTGTAATGGTTACATTACTGCCTCACAGCACTGAGGTCATGGGTTCTATTCCCACCATGTGTTATATATACAGGGCAGTATGGGTGGTGTAATGGTTATAGCATTACTGCCTCATAGCGCTGAGGTCATGGGTTCTATCCCCACCATGTGTTATATATACAGGGCAGTACGGGTGGTGTAATAGTTACATTACTGCCTCACAGCGCTGAGGTCATGGGTTCTATCCCCACCATGTGTTATATATACAGGGCAGTACGGACGGTGTAATGGTTAGCATTACTGCCTCACAGCACTGAGGTCATGGGTTCTATTCCCACCATGTGTTATATATACGGGGCAGTACGGACGGTGTAATGGTTATAGCATTACTGTCTCACATCGCTGAGGTCATGGGTTCTATCCCCACCATGTGTTATATATACGGGGCAGTACGGATGGTGTAATGGTTACATTACTGCCTCACAGCACTGAGGTCATGGGTTCTATCCCCACCACGTGTTATATATACAGGGCAGTACGGACGGTGTAATGGTTAGCATTACTGCTTCACACCGCTGAGGTCATGGGTTCTATCCCCACCATGTGTTATATATACAGGGCAGTACGGATGGTGTAATGGTTACATTACTGCCTCACAGCGCTGAGGTCATGGGTTCTATCCCCACCATGTGTTATATATACGGGGCAGTACGGACAGTGTAATGGTTACATTACTGCCTCATAGCACTGAGGTCATGGGTTCTATCCCCACCATGTGTTATATATACGGGCAGTACGGATGGTGTAATGGTTACATTACTGCCTCACAGCACTGAGGTCATGGGTTCTATCCCCACCATGTGTTATATATACGGGGCAGTACGGATGGTGTAATGGTTACATTACTGCCTCACAGCACTGAGGTCATGGGTTCTATCCCCACCATGTGTTATATATACGGGGCAGTACGGACGGTGTAATGGTTATATTACTGCCTCACAGTGCTGAGGTCATGGGTTCTATCCCCACCATGTGTTATATATACAGGGCAGTACGGATGGTGTAATGGTTATAGCATTACTGCCTCACAGCGCTGAGGTCATGGGTTCTATCCCCACCATGTGTTATATATACGGGGCAGTACAGATGGTGTAATGGTTAGCATTACTGCCTCACAGCGCTGAGGTCATGGGTTCTATCCCCACCATGTGTTATATATACAGGGCAGTACGGATGGTGTAATGGTTACATTACTGCCTCACAGCACTGAGGTCATGGGTTCTATCCCCACCATGTGTTATATATACGGGGCAGTATGGACGGTGTAATGGTTATATTACTGCCTCACAGTGCTGAGGTCATGGGTTCTATCCCCACCATGTGTTATATATACAGGGCAGTACGGATGGTGTAATGGTTACATTACTGCCTCACAGCACTGAGGTCATGGGTTCTATCCCCACCATGTGTTATATATACGGGGCAGTACGGACGGTGTAATGGTTATATTACTGCCTCACAGTGCTGAGGTCATGGGTTCTATCCCCACCATGTGTTATATATACAGGGCAGTACGGATGGTGTAATGGTTATAGCATTACTGCCTCACAGCGCTGAGGTCATGGGTTCTATCCCCACCATGTGTTATATATACGGGGCAGTACAGATGGTGTAATGGTTAGCATTACTGCCTCACAGCGCTGAGGTCATGGGTTCTATCCCCACCATGTGTTATATATACAGGGCAGTACGGATGGTGTAATGGTTATAGCATTACTGCCTCACAGCGCTGAGGTCATGGGTTCTATCCCCACCATGTGTTATATATACGGGGCAGTACAGATGGTGTAATGGTTAGCATTACTGCCTCACAGCGCTGAGGTCATGGGTTCTATCCCCACCATGTGTTATATATACGGGGCAGTACGGATGGTGTAATGGTTACATTACTGCCTCACAGCACTGAGGTCATGGGTTCTATCCCCACCATGTGTTATATATACAGGGCAGTACGGACGGTGTAATGGTTAGTATTACTGCCTCACAGCGCTGAGGTCATGGGTTCTATTCCCACCATGTGTTATATATACAGGTCAGTACGGATGGTGTAATGGTTAGCATTACTGCCTCACAGTGCTGAGGTCATGGGTTCTATCCCCACCATGTGTTATATATACGGGGCAGTACGGACGGTGTAATGGTTACATTACTGCCTCACAGCACTGAGGTCATGGGTTCTATTCCCACCATGTGTTATACATACTGGGCAGTACAGATGGTGTAATGGTTAGCATTACTGCCTCACAGCGCTGAGGTCATGGGTTCTATCCCCACCATGTGTTATATATACGGGGCAGCACGGATGGTGTAATGGTTAGCATTACTGCCTCACAGTGCTGAGGTCATGGGTTCTATCCCCACCATGTGTTATATATATGGGGCAGTACGGATGGTGTAATGTATATACGGGGCAGTACGGATGGTGTAATGGTTAGCATTACTACATCACAGCACTGAGGTCATGGGTTCTATCCCCACCATGTGTTATATACAGGGCAGTACGGATGGTGTAATGGTTAGCATTACTGCCTCACAGCACTGAGGTCATGGGTTCTATCCCCACCATGTGTTATATATACGGGGCAGTACGGATGGTGTAATGGTTAGCATTACTGCCTCACAGCACTGAGGTCATGGGTTCTGTCCCCACCATGTGTTATATATACGGGGCAGTACGGATGGTGTAATGGTTAGCATTACTGCCTCACAGCGCTGAGGTCATGGGTTCTATCCCCACCATGTGTTATATATACGGGGCAGTACGGATGGTGTAATGGTTATATTACTGCCACACAGCACTGAGGTCATGGGTTCTATCCCCACCATGTGTTATATATACGGGGCAGTACGGATGGTGTAATGGTTACATTACTGCCTCACAGCACTGAGGTCATGGGTTCTATCCCCACCATGTGTTATATATATATATATATATATATACGGGGCAGCACAGGCGGTGTAATGGTTACATTACTGCCTCACAGCGCTGAGGTCATGGGTTCTATCCCCACCATGTGTTATATATACGGGGCAGTACGGATGGTGAAGTGGTTAGCATTACTGCCTCACAGCGCTGAGGTCATGGGTTCTATCCCCACCATGTGTTATATATACGGGGCAGTACGGATGGTGTTATGGTTACATTACTGCCTCACAGCACTGTAGTGGTTAGCATTACTGCCTCACAGCGCTGAGGTCATGGGTTCTATCCCCACCTTGTGTTATATACGGGGCAGTACGGACGGTGTAATGGTTACATTACTGCCTCACAGCGCTGAGGTCATGGGTTCTATCCCCACCATGTGTTATATATACAGGGCAGTACGGACGGTGTAATGGTTACATTACTGCCTCACAGCACTGAGGTCATGGGTTCTATCCCCACCATGTGTTATATATACGGGGCAGTACAGATGGTGTAATGGTTATAGTATTACTGCCTCACAGCGCTGAGGTCATGGGTTCTATCCCCACCATGTGTTATATATACGGGGCAGTACGGACGGTGTAATGGTTAGCATTACTGCCTCACAGCACTGAGGTCATGGGTTCTGTCCCCACCATGTGTTATATATACGGGGCAGTACGGATGGTGTAATGGTTAGCATTACTGCCTCACAGCGCTGAGGTCATGGGTTCTATCCCCACCATGTGTTATATATACGGGGCAGTACGGATGGTGTAATGGTTAGCATTACTGCCTCACAGCACTGAGGTCATGGGTTCTGTCCCCACCATGTGTTATATATACGGGGCAGTACGGATGGTGTAATGGTTAGCATTACTGCCTCACAGCGCTGAGGTCATGGGTTCTATCCCCACCATGTGTTATATATACGGGGCAGTACGGATGGTGTAATGGTTACATTACTGCCTCACAGCGCTGAGGTCATGGGTTCTATCCCCACCATGTGTTATATATACGGGGCAGTACGGACAGTGTAATGGTTACATTACTGCCTCACAGCGCTGAGGTCATGGGTTCTATCCCCACCATGTGTTATATATATACGGGGCAGTATGGGTGGTGTAATGGTTAGCATTACTGCCTCACAGCGCTGAGGTCATGGGTTCTATCCCCACCATGTGTTATATATACGGGGCAGTACGGACGGTGTAATGGTTACATTACTGCCTCACAGCACTGAGGTCATGGGTTCTATCCCCACCATGTGTTATATATACGGGGCAGTACGGACGGTGTAATGGTTATATTACTGCCTCCCAGTACTGAGGTCATGGGTTCTATCCCCACCATGTGTTATATATACGGGGCAGTACGGACGGTGTAATGGTTACATTACTGCCTCACAGCACTGAGGTCATGGGTTCTATCCCCACCATGTGTTATATATACGGGGCAGTACGGACGGTGTAATGGTTACATTACTGCCTCACAGCGCTGAGGTCATGGGTTCTATTCCCACCATGTGTTATATATATGGGGCAGTACGGACGGTGTAATGGTTATATTACTGCCTCACAGTACTGAGGTCATGGGTTCTATTCCCACCATGTGTTATATATACAGGGCAGTACGGATGGTGTAATGGTTACATTACTGCCTCACAGCACTGAGGTCATGGGTTCTGTCCCCACCATGTGTTATATATACGGGGCAGTACGGACGGTGTAATGGTTAGCATTACTGCCTCACAGCGCTGAGGTCATGGGTTCTATCCCCACCATTTGTTATATATACAGGGCAGTACGGACGGTGTAATGGTTAGCATTATTCCCCCCCATGTGTTATATATACTGGGCAGTACGGATGGTGTAATGGTTACATTACTGCCTCACAGCACTGAGGTCATGGGTTCTATCCCCACCATGTGTTATATATACTGGGCAGTACGGATGGTGTAATGGTTACATTACTGCCTCACAGTGGTGGTTCTATCCCCACCATGTGATATATATACGGGGCAGTACGGATGGTGTAATGGTTAGCATTACTGCCTCACAGCACTGAGGTCATGGGTTCTATCCCCACCATGTGTTATATATACGGGCAGTATATATAACTCATCCCCTGTGTATATAACGTTCCCGCCCAGCAGGATACACATATCCGGTCCCCCCTCCCCAGGTAAAAGACCAGTGTTTTATGTGTATAACGTTTTCATGTGTATTATGTTTCACCCCCTTGACATCACCTCCCCCCGCCCAGCCAGGGCTACAGTACACGCCCACCATCCATCATTACTCCACAGCTCCAATCCACCATTACTCCCGCACCCCTGCCCCCCTCTGCCAGCAACCCCCCCCCGGACACCCACGACCCCCCTTCCGCGATTACCCGAATCCCCTGCAACCCCCCTCCCCCCATTCGCGGGAACCCCGCGACCCACCATCCCCCATTCGTGGGCCCCCTGCACTCAGGGGCACTGTCCTGTACTCCTGTGCTGCCACGCTGGACCCTCACCCACTGGCAGAAGCTGCACAGTGTCTCCCACCCTCCTCTTTAGTCCCCCGTATGCCCACACACCCCTATCACTACCCAGCTTCCTGCTCTCCTGAACCATAACTTCCACTACTGGGGAGTCGCTGATGCTGTGTTGCCCACATACAGCTATCATGCCTCATAGCCCAGCCTCCTGCTCTCATGCACCCTAACTCCCACCCAGTAGGAAGAGACACTGACTCAGGGCCACCGGTCCTGTGCTGCCACGCTGGACCCTCACCCACTGGCAGAAGCTGCACAGTGTCCCCCACCCTCCTCTTTAGTCCCCCTTATGCCCACACACCCCTATCACTACCCAGCCTGTTTTCCTGTGTCGTGACCTCCGCCAGTGGGGAGCCGCTGACTCAAAAACACCCTACTATACTATTGCACACACCTAAACAACACGCACACACAGCCCCCCCCCCCCCCACAAATTTCACTGTGCCCTCCACACTATCAATGTACATCTTACTCTGTAACCGCTTTTTAATTAAACAAAACAATACACACCCCCTTCCATATGCTCTCTATGTAACACATTTCACCTATAACTCAAGTTGCAATACAGGCATCTTTCATACAATTCTAACCATCTTTCTCATATACAAATGTTCACAAATTAAGGGGGCGCAGCCCCTTACGCCGGTGTGAAGAGCGCCCGTAAGGAGTGATGAATCACCTAGTATACAGTATAACTGCGTAATGACTGTGCATGTTGTGACCATAAATTTGTGAACATAAAGAAAACAATTGTGGGAAAAGCACAAACCCCAGTAAGAACCTGATTTGCAGAAGGCGATACTGATTTGCAGGAGGCGATACTGATTTGCAGGAGGCGATACTGATTTGCAGGAGGCGATACTGATTTGCAGGAGGCGATACTGATTTGCAGGAGGCGATACTGATTTGCAGGAGGCGATACTGATTTGCAGGAGGCGATACTGATTTGCAGGAGGCGATACTGATTTGCAGGAGGTCATACTGATTTGCAGGAGGTCATACTGATTTGCAGGAGGTCATACTGATTTGCAGGAGGTGATACTGATTAGCAGGAGGTCATACTGATTTGCAGGAGGTCATACTGATTTGCAGGAGGTGATACTGATTTGCAGGAGGTGATACTGATTTGCAGGAGGTAATACCGATTTGCAGGAGGTGATACCGATTTGCAGGAGGTCATACTGATTTGCAGGAGGTAATACTGATTTGCAGGAGGTGATACTGATTTGCAGGAGGTGATACTGATTTGCAGGAGGTGATACTGATTTGCAGGAGGTAATACTGATTTGCAGGAGGTGATACTGATTTGCAGGAGGTGATACTGATTTGCAGGAGGTCATACTGATTTGCAGGAGGTCATACTGATTTGCAGGAGGTAATACTGATTTGCAGGAGGTGATACTGATTTGCAGGAGGTGATACTGATTTGCAGGAGGTGATACTGATTTGCAGGAGGTGATACTGATTTGCAGGAGGTGATACTGATTTGCAGGAGGTAATACTGATTAGCAGGAGGTCATACTGATTTGCAGGAGGTCATACTGATTTGCAGGAGGTCATACTGATTTGCAGGAGGTCATACTGATTTGCAGGAGGTGATACTGATTAGCAGGAGGTCATACTGATTTGCAGGAGGTCATACTGATTTGCAGGAGGTAATACTGATTTGCAGGAGGTGATACTGATTTGCAGGAGGTGATACTGATTTGCAGGAGGTGATACTGATTTGCAGGAGGTCATACTGATTTGCAGGAGGTAATACTGATTAGCAGGAGGTCATACTGATTTGCAGGAGGTCATACTGATTTGCAGGAGGTCATACTGATTTGCAGGAGGTCATACTGATTTGCAGGAGGTAATACTGATTTGCAGGAGGTGATACTGATTTGCAGGAGGTGATACTGATTTGCAGGAGGTGATACTGATTTGCAGGAGGTAATACTGATTTGCAGGAGGTAATACTGATTTGCAGGAGGTAATACTGATTTGCAGGAGGTGATACTGATTTGCAGGAGGTAATACTGATTTGCAGGAGGTAACACTGATTTGCAGGAGGTAACACTGATTTGCAGAAGGTAATACATGCAGAGCTGCATCCTACATTAAGATGTGCCTGGAGTACGGCGTCTGAGGAGAACGGTGACAACATTAATTAGCACCGGTGCCAACGAGCCATAAAGTGAGATGAGCAGATTATTGTCACCTAAATGATAATAAATCCTGAAAATGAAAATAAACACCCAGTGATGTCCTCAGGAGCTTCGGCTTCATTAAAGCACAGAGATTAACAGACAAGTTGCAATTATTAGGTAGTTATTGGTGTGACGGGGATGTATACCCTGCAGGTCATGCTGTATGCCTGGGAGTGAACAAGACTTTCCGCTGTTACAAACTATCAGCCAATCAGAATCCTCACCAAGATGGACAGAAAGAGGTATACATGGGGAAAGGGCAGGTATACATGTACAGTGTAAGGGGGAAGGGCATATATACATGTACAGTGTAAGGAGGAAGGGCAGGTATACATGTACAGTGTAAGGGGGAAGGGCAGGTATACATGTACAAAGTAAGGGGTAAGGGCATATATACATGAAAAATGAAAGAGGGAAGGGCACGCATACATGTACAGTGTAAGGGGGAAGGGCAGGTATACATGTATAGTGTAAGGGGGAAGGGCAGGTGTACATGTATAGTGTAAGGGGGAAGGGCAGGTGTACATGTACAGTGTAGTGGGGAAGGGCACATATACATGTACAGTGTAAGGAGGAAGGGCAGGTATACATGTACAGTGTAAGGGGGAAGGGCAGGTATACATGTACAGTATAAGCAAGAAGGGCAGGTGTACATGTACAGTGTTAAGGGGAAGGGCAGGTATACATGTACAGTGTTAAGGGGAAAGGCAGGTATACATGTACAGTGTAAGGGGGAAGGGCACATATACATGTATAGTGTAAGGGGGAAGGACACATATACATGTACAGTGTAAGGAGGAAGGTCACGTATACATGTACAGTATAAGGGGGAAGGACATGTATACATGTACAGTGTAAGGAGGAAGGTCACGTATACATGTATAGTGTAAGCAAGAAGGGCACTTATAGATGTATAGTGTAAGGGGGAAGGGCAGGTATACAAGTACAGTGTAAGGGAGAAGGGAAGGTGTACATGTAAAGTGTAAGGGGGATGGGCAGGTATACATGTACAGTGTAAGGGAGAAGGGAAGGTGTACATGTACAGTGTAAGGGGGATGGGCAGGTATACATGTACAGTGTAAGGGGGAAGGGAAGGTGTACATGTACAGTGTAAGCAAGAAGGGCAGGTATACATGTACAGTGTAAGGGGGAAGGGCAGGTATACATGTACAGTGTAAGGGAGAAGGGAAGGTGTACATGTAAAGTGTAAGGGGGATGGGCAGGTATACATGTACAGTGTAAGGGAGAAGGGAAGGTGTACATGTACAGTGTAAGGGGGATGGGCAGGTATACATGTACAGTGTAAGGGGGAAGGGAAGGTGTACATGTATAGTGTAAGGGGGAAGGGAAGGTGTACATGTACAGTGTAGTGGGGAAGGGCACATATACATGTACAGTGTAAGGAGGAAGGGCAGGTATACATGTACAGTGTAAGGGGGAAGGGCAGGTATACATGTACAGTATAAGCAAGAAGGGCAGGTGTACATGTACAGTGTTAAGGGGAAGGGCAGGTATACATGTACAGTGTTAAGGGGAAGGGCAGGTATACATGTACAGTGTAAGGGGGAAGGGCACATATACATATACATGTATAGTGTAAGGGGGAAGGACACATATACATGTACAGTGTAAGGAGGAAGGTCACGTATACATGTACAGTATAAGGGGGAAGGACACGTATACATGTATAGTGTAAGCAAGAAGGGCACTTATAGATGTATAGTGTAAGGGGGAAGGGCAGGTATACAAGTACAGTGTAAGGGAGAAGGGAAGGTGTACATGTAAAGTGTAAGGGGGATGGGCAGGTATACATGTACAGTGTAAGGGAGAAGGGAAGGTGTACATGTACAGTGTAAGGGGGATGGGCAGGTATACATGTACAGTGTAAGGGGGAAGGGAAGGTGTACATGTACAGTGTAAGCAAGAAGGGCAGGTATACATGTACAGTGTAAGGGGGAAGGGCAGGTATACATGTACAGTGTAAGGGAGAAGGGAAGGTGTACATGTACAGTGTAAGGGGGATGGGCAGGTATACATGTACAGTGTAAGGGGGAAGGGAAGGTGTACATGTACAGTGTAAGCAAGAAGGGCAGGTATACATGTACAGTGTAAGGGGGAAGGGCAGGTATACATGTACAGTGTAAGGGAGAAGGGAAGGTGTACATGTAAAGTGTAAGGGGGATGGGCAGGTATACATGTACAGTGTAAGGGAGAAGGGAAGGTATACATGTACAGTGTAAGCAAGAAGGGCACTTATAGATATACAGTGTAAGGGGGAAAGGCATGTATACCTGTGCAGTAGTAATAATAATAATAGATAATTGCTAACAAAATATACTGCTCGTGCAGTAGGCACTTATGACAGATTAAAGTTTTTCCCAGCATGCTCAGAGTTATCATATATCATGGTGATGTCATACTGTATAAGTCAGCTCTATGATGTCAGCAGGTAAACTCTGTGGTTAACTGTTATGTAATATTAAAGCTCTGATGCTAACTACATGGAAGAACGTATCTATTGAGCAAAGTTGTATTCCGCATGCCACAAATGAGTTGAATGTAAAGATAGAGCTGGAGATTCTGTATTCATTAAGATTTATCATTTGATGAATCTTTAGGTGTTCGGCTTTCAGTAAATTAGAAGGAGTGTGACCCGGATGTCCAGCGCTTGCCAGACACATGCGCCAAACATTTGTAGGAAAAATTGTCTGTAGATGGAAAAAGTAGGTGACAATGTAAAACGCAGACCCCAGACTCAGAGGTCAGTAATTCAACAGATCCCAGCAATTGCCAGTGGCTCGGATTATTGTTTTCTTTGCAGACTGCTCAGAAATGGCCGCACAAACCAAGCAGCGCCCTAAATCACAGGGATATAGTGCAATCAGTCAGCGAGCAGATTCCCCTCTCCATGTTGTCAGCCAGGCCGGTCCTTAGCTGTCACCTTAACTGTTACCAAACCAAATTATTATGACATCTGTATTAAGAAGATTAAATGTGTCTATTCTGAAAAACAGAAGTCACTGTGAAAGTGGCTGCAGTCAGGATCCCATGGAAGACACTGAACCCCCACCCCCCCTCCCGGATCCCTCCCAATTCCTTAGTGAGATGCCTGTACTGGGGATGCATTTCACAGCATATACTGTACAGTAATGTTATTACTGCCCAGTGCAACAATGAATTATATGCTGCATTATACTGTGGGTGACAGGGTTGTAATGAAGTTAATGTCATACCTATGGTTGAACCACTTGGATATCAACTCCAGGATTTCCCGGATGAGATGTACGTCAGAAAATGTGATTTATAATATTACTGTATATCCTAAATGCCTATTTAGTAAAATACTGCTCCTCCCCTCTATGGGGGAATTTAAATGTTTTGCACGCTGGCAGCCACTATGTGACACCCAATGGAGTTTCATGGATACAAAGCCGCCAGAGATGAGACCACTGTTGTGCTGTTATTTCCCTGGGCAGATAGACAGTAGTGCTGCCCATGGTCCTGAGATACATTCCCTGGGCAGATAGACAGTAGTGCTGACCATGGTCCTGAGATACATTTCCCTGGGCAGATAGACAGTAGTGCTGACCGTGGTCCTGAAAAACATATCTCTGGGCAGATAGATAGTAATGCTGCCCTTTGTCCTGTGATACATGTCCCCGGGCAGATAGACAGTAGTGCTGACCATGGTCCTGAGATACATTTCCCCAGGCAGAGAGACAGTAGTGCTGACCATGGTCCTGAGATACATTTCCCCGGGCAGAGAGACAGTAGTGCTGTCCATGGTCCTGAGATACATTTCCCCAGGCAGAGAGACAGTAGCGCTGGCCATGGTCCTGAGATACATTTCCCCAGGCAGATAGACAGTAGTGCTGTCCAAGGTCCTGTGATACATTTCCCTGGGCAGATAAACAGTAGTGCTGACCATGGTCCTGAGATACATTCCCTGGGCAGATAGACAGTAGTGCTGTCCATGGTCCTGTGATCCTGTGATACATGTCCCTGGGCAGATAGACAGTAGTGCTGACCATGGTCCTGAGATACATTTCCCTGGGCAGATAGACAGTAGTGCTGACCATGGTCCTGTGATAAATGTCCCTGGGCAGATATACAGTAGTTCTGTCCATGGTCCTGAGATACATTTACCTGGGCAGATAGACAGTAGTGCTGCCCATGGTCCTGTGATAAATGTCCCTGGGCAGATATACAGTAGTTCTGTCCATGGTCCTGTGATAAATGTCCCTGGGCAGATAGACAGTAGTGCTGACCATGGTCCTGAGATACATTTCCCGAGGCAGAGAGACAGTAGTGCTGTCCATGGTCCTGTGATACATTTGCCTGGGCAGATACACAGTAGTTCTGTCCATGGTCCTGAGATACATTCCCTGGGCAGATAGACAGTAGTGCTGCCCATGGTCCTGTGATAAATGTCCCTGGGCAGATAGACAGTAGTGCTGTCCATGGTCCTGTGATACATTTACCTTGGCAGATAGACAGTAGTGCTGTCCATGGTCCTGAGATACATTTCCCTGGGCAGATAGACAGTAGTGCTGACCATGGTCCTGAGATACATTTCCCTGGGCAGATAGACAGTAGTGCTGCCCATGGTCCTGTGATAAATGTCCCTGGGCAAATATACAGTAGTGCTGACCATGGTCCTGAGATACATTCCCTGGGCATATAGACAGTAGTGCTGTCCATGGTCCTGAGATACATTTCCCTGGGCAGATAGACAGTAGTGCCGCCCATGGTCCTGTGATACATTTCCCTGGGCAGATAGACAGTAGTGCTGACCATGGTTCTGAGATACATTTCCCCAGGCAGAGAGACAGTAGTGCTGACCATGGTCCTGAGATACATTCCCTGGGCATATAGACAGTAGTGCTGTCCATGGTCCTGAGATACATTCCCTGGGCAGATAGACAGTAGTGCTGACCATGGTCCTGAGATACATTTCCCTGGGCATATAGACAGTAGTGCTGCCCATGGTCCAGAGATACATTCCCTGGGCAGATAGACAGTAGTGCTGACCATGGTTCTGAGATACATTTCCCTGGGCAGATAGACAGTAGGAGTATATCGAAAGACAGAGTAGGGATTGTCAAAGGTGTGGTGCACCAAAGAGAAAAAATAATTTTAACACATAAAATATACCTTTTATTGGTTTCTTTTAAAACTGCGAAATATACAGACTAACATGTAACATGAAACAGTGAATACAGTGATTTAAAAACTGCACGTGCGGTGTCAACATGCAATGCCTTCTACTGTGAGGAACCACTCTCCTAATATTATGTACACATATGTATCCCTTTAAAGTATCTGATGACTTATATTAGTCTTATTGCAGATATCCGCGGGTGGGTGTATTAATAAAAAGAATATTGAGTGATCTATATGGTTGTCGCTGATGTCTCTTATGTTAATAAAGTAATGTCCCTGGATCTGTGTATGGGATATATGGTTGTGGGTGTTATCCGGTTGAGCCAATCTCCAAATCTCTTGATGTGTATGATATTTTTAATATATGCGGTATTTGGTATACACTCAGATAGGAGATCTGGTGCTGGTCTTAGGTAAGTATGATAGACCAGTATTATTAGGGGGGATAATGTCCCTATTGGGTCCCCTTTGTCCTTTTACCACAATTTGAAGATTTTTGCACTATCTCAAATCACCGATACTAGTGCTATATACATGTGGTGAAGATACTTTAGTTATGTACATTGGGTGTTTATTAGGTTTAAGCCAATCCCTGAATCTCCTGGTGTGTATGATATTCCCAATATCTGTGGTGTTTGGTGCACACTCAAATTGGAGATCCGATATTGGTCTTTAATGGGTATAATGGGTAAATTAAGGGGGATAATGTCCCTTTTGGGTCCCCTTTGTATTTTTACCACGATTCAAAGATTGGTAGCACTATATTGGTTCAACGATAATGGTTCTATACATATATTTCACGGATAAGGTTTTACCAGGGTATAGATATGTCTGCTGGTGACCTGATCAGATTAATCCCCTAATTATAGGTCTATTGCTGTAACATTTGTTAGGTGCTCTCTACGGGTTATGACAACAAACTTTAGGGACAGAGATAATCTCAGTATTTCATTAGTTTTGGTCCTGTTTGTTAATAGCCCTCGTAGATAACATTTACATGTAGTTTATTGAGACTCTCCACGGGTTTTGACAGCAAAGTTTAAGGACAGAGACACCGTTGGTCTAAGATAATTTAACTGTCCTGCTGTTAATTGCCCTAGTTGGAGGCATTACATTTGATTATTACAGCGTATAGTATGATCCGCTACATTTAATTTGATCAAGGGTATGGCCATAGGTGTGAATGACTTTAATGTCAGCGGAAAGCAACCGTGTGGGAACGGAGCGATCGGGTCTCACATGCAGGGCTGGAGACCGGATCCTGTAACCCTCTCGGGTGCTCAACGGAGTCCCAGGAGCTTATGGGTTCACCTTAGGTAGACATATTATTATAACAATTAAGACATTAGAGTCCTTACAAGGACTAGTATGAGAGACACAGTAATAGTATATCAATAGGAGTCCTTACAAGGACTATATCAGGACACAGGTAGAGGCATGCAAGTGATGCGACCGCACGGCTAAGGTGGCCGGCGTACGCTTCGCAGATCTTCCTCAGGGCAACCTGCGCTGTTGTCCTGAGTGGGATTAAGTAGGCAGTGTATTATGTGAATTCTCCAATCAGCAGCTTCCATCGCCGCGTCATGCCCATAGCGTCATCCATGTGACGTAGGTTTTGACAGTACTTCTGGATGTCCGTATTCAATAACGATATATCTACTTTTAAATTGTTGTAGGTGGATTCATTTGTTTCCACATATATCTTGTGTATCATCGCTGCTTTGAGGGTTACTCATATGCTAGTTAAGACTCCCAAATTGCATTTACGTTATAATTGCGGACATCGCCGGACACCAGCAGGCCGTCAGTGCTCCGTACTATCAATTGATACATATGATTGTTGTTATGGTGTATTCTGTTCTACACTACGGCTCTTTTGTTGCGCTTGTTTTCCTAAATTATTGGTATCTGGCTCCGATATGTATCATATCTATGTGGTCACTCGTAAACTGTGAGCAGGAGGCTCTGTTCATTTGAAGTAAATTAACAGATTCAGTGTTCTATGTTTATCAGCGTGCTTAGTTTGATGTCATAGAAGTCGATTATTCTATTGATGATTGTATTCATCAGCTGTTGGGTATTGTAGGTTAATTTTTATTTTTTATTTTTATTTTTTATTTTTATTTTTATTTTCTGTAGGGTCATCACCGAGAGTGTCCCGGATTCTGACACATGCAGGTAAGTGGTCATCTTCAAGAGTATTTGTTCTTCACATTGTTGGGGTGCAGTGTAGTACACTGATTTAAGGTATTGGGACCAAGTTGTCCCTATCCTCAGTATAAACTCATGTTCCGTCCAATAATATTGATGTCGGGCTCTAAGCGATCTCTTAGTGTCGAATATTTCACTGGGATGTGACTCATGGTAAGTAACGGTGTCCATATTGTAATGTACCAGTACATGGGGTGAGTGTTAAGTGTTGTGTGAACTAGTGATTTAGGTAAGGGAAAGAGAAAAGGGAAAGAGGGGGGGTGAGCACTATTATTGCGTGCCGTCGACACTACAATGTGTCGATTTATTGCATCGTCGAAGTTACTCCTGTGAAATCGCTAATTGTGGCATAGATTTATGTCTGGAGGGTGAGGATATGATGCCAGGTCGGGTCCTAGCAGTATTAGGTGAGAAAATCGTGATAACTAGGGAAACATTAGGTGCAACTGTTGTGAAACTTTCAAAACAAACGTGATTGACTGCTGGGATGTAGTGATTTCACATGTCCATATTCGTACATGTCGACATGTATTGGTTGTGTATAATAATTAATTAGGTATAGGTGTTAAATGAGGGTAGTGACATTCAAGTGAAGTGATATATGAGTCCTGTAGGTCTCTAGATTGGTATATCTGTGTCATTTGTAGGGATGATACAGTAGGAGATTGTCGTATGGTAGAGTAAGAGTTTCATGAGAATAAGGTGATGTCATTGGGAACAAAATTATCAGGCAGTTTATCCAAGGAAGGCTACATAGCTATTCTCCTCATTGAGACCCCGCGGGGTCATGGTGTCCATGAGGAAGATGAGCCTTGTTTCCTGCCTGAGCAGTTCTCTGTCTGTGTCCCCTCTTCTGATGCCCAGGTTGACTTGTAACATGCCAAATGCCTGTAAGCCAGCTGGATTACTTTGGTGATTTTTGTAAAAGTGTTTGGCCACTGGGGTCAGGTTCTTCATGTGCATTTTGTCCCTGCTAGCATTACGTATACTGGACATATGTTCAAGTAACCTTTGTTTCAAGGGTCTGATTGTCTTTCCAATGTATGTGCGGTTGCAGGGGCATCGGAGATTGTAGATCACTCCTGGAGTGGTACAGTTAATTTGATCCTTGATCTTCCAATTTTTATCAAATTTATCTGTATAAGACGTGGTGGTGACCATGATTGGGCACGCCTTGCAGTTGCCACACTTGCGGGATCCTTCCTTCGATCTGTTTCTGATGTTAGGTGCATTACTCTCCAGATGACTATGGACTAGAATGTCCTTTAGATTTTTGCTTCTCCTCCAGCACATTTGAATATGGTCACCCAAAATGCCATCTAGATCCTTATCCGTTCTTTGGACACCTACATGTTTGTTTAAGATTCCTTGAATGGTTTTCCATTCCTGACAATAGGTGCCTATGAACCGCACCTCATTATCAGGTACTTGTTGGTCCCTAGTTTTGGGGATTAATAGCTGGTCTCTTGGGTATTTACTGACTTCTCTGGCTGCTTTTCTAACTGCTCTCCTGCTGTATCCTCTGTTCTCTAGTCGGTGTCCCACTTCTGTAGCTCTTGTCATATAGAACTCTTCATTGGAGCAGTTCCTCCTTGTTCTTATGAATTCCGCCTTGGGGAGGCCTTTGAGGACTGGTGGGAAGTGGGAGCTGGTGTGGTGCAGCAGGGAATTGGTAGCAGTTTGTTTCCTATAGAGGTCAGTGGAGATATGGCCATTCTCCTCAATTGTCAATCTGAGGTCAAGGAAGGTGACTGATTCCTGACTGAGGTCATAGGTCAATCTGAGGTTGTACGGGTTGTGATTAAGGATGCTGATGAATTGCATGAATTTCTCCTTATCTCCCTCCCAGATGATCAAGAGATCGTCTATGTATCTCAACCATAGCTGGACATGCTGTGTGTAAGGTTCGTTGTCCTCGCAGAAGACCACCTCCCTCTCCCACCACCCCAGGTACAGGTTAGCGTATGTGGGTGCACAGGCACTGCCCATAGCAGTCCCCTGTACCTGGAGGTAGAAGTTGCCATTGCAAGTGAAGAAGTTGCGTTTTAATACAAATTCCAACAGTTCAATCAATAGATAGACAGTAGTGCTGACCATGGTCCTGAAAAACATATCTCTGGGCAGATAGATAGAAATGCTGCCCTTTGTCCTGTGATACATTTCCCTGGGCAGATAGACATTAATGCTGTCCATGGTCCTGAGATACATTTTCCTGGGCAGATAGACATTAATGCTGTCCATGGTCCTGAGATACATTTTCCTGGGCAGATAGACGGTAGTGCTGTCCATGGTTCTGAAGAATATTTCCCTGGGCAAATAGACAGTAGTGCCGTCTATAGTCCTGAGATAAATTTTGCTGGGCAGAGAGATGATAACGCTGTCCATGGTCCTGAGATACATTTCCCTGGGTAGAGAGACAGTAGTGCGCCCATGGTCCTGTGATACATTTCCCTGGGCAGATAGACAGTAGTGCTGTCCATGGTCCTGAGATACATTTCCCTGGGCAGATACACAGTAATGCTGTCCATCGTCCTGAGATACAATATCCCTGGGTAGAGAGACAGTAGTGCGCCCATGGTCCTGTGATACATTTCCATGGGCAGAGAGACAGTAGTGCTGTCCATCGTCCTGAGATACAATATCCCTGGGTAGAGAGACAGTAGTGCGCCCATGGTCCTGAGATACATTTCCATGGGCAGAGAGACAGTAGTGCTGTCCATGGTCCTGAGATACATTTCCCTGGGCAGATACACAGTAGTGCTGTCCATGGTCCTGTGATACATTTCCCTGTGCAGGTAGACAGTAGTGCTGTCCATGGTCCTGAGATACATTTCCCTGGGCAGATAGACAGTAGTGCTGTCCATGGCCCTGAGATACATTTCCATGGGCAGATAGACAGCAGTGCTGACCATGGTCCTGTGATACATTTCCCTGTGCAGATAGACAGCAGTGCTGTCCATGGTCCTGTGATACATTTACCTGGGCAGATAGACAGTAGTGCTGCCCATGGTCCTGTGATACATGTCCCTGGGCAGATAGACAGTAGTTCTGTCCATGGTCCTGAGATACATTTCCCTGGGCAGATACACAGTAGTTCTGTCCATGGTCCTGAGATACATTTCCCTGGGCAGATACACAGTAGTGCTGTCCATGGTCCTGATATACATGTCCCTGGGCAGATAGACAGTAGCGCTGTCCATGGTCCTGAGATACATGTCCCTGGGCAGATAGACAGTAGTGCTGTCCATGGTCCTGATATACATGTCCCTGGGCAGATAGACAGTAGTGCTGTCCATGGTCCTGAGATACATGTCCCTGGGCAGATAGACAGTAGTGCTGTCCATGGTCCTGAGATACATGTCCCTGGGCAGATAGACAGTAGTGCTGACCATGGTCCTGAGATACATTTCCCTGGGCAGATAGACAGTAGTGCTGTCCATGGTCCTGTGATACATTTTCCAGGGCAGATAGACAGTAGTGCTGTCCGTTTAAGGTATTCTAGATTGACAATTTCTAGGTCAACATTCATTAGGTTGACACCCTATCATCGACAGTGAGCAGTTTGACACCTATGAATGGTCGACAAACCCATGGTCAACACAAGCTTTAGTTCGACCATAGGAAGGTCAACAGGTTGACACAAACTTTGCCTTTTTTTGTCCCCATGTCAACATACACACTAAAAAAGTGCACCGCATCCGGTCGCATGGTTCGCTGCGCTCGCCATGCTTCATGATTTTCTCACCACACCCTAGTGTATAGTAGGGCATGAAATATCGCCTTTCCGCACATGTCGGCTAAAAAAAGGGAAGAACTCATGTCGACCTTTTGACGGTATGAGATATAGACATGTATGATGAGAATAAGTAGATAACAGACATGAGAGAGATACATACGTACAGTATAATATATCAAAAAGAATTACCAAGGGTGCAGCTGCTATGGGGCCCCAGCTGTTCGAGGGCCCCCAAAGATCAGTGCTCCCTGCTCTCCCCCTTGCCCACATGAGAAAGCTGCCACTGCGACAGTGCCCTCACCCTGGGCCGCCCACTGCCATGGAGGATGAATCTGCACTGCCCCAAGTTCCAACCCACTCACAATTCTGACCTGGCCGGACATTTCGGGGGCGGGGCTTAATGCGTTAAAGTACCTTCCCCCATAGAGACTGCTGCAATAAGGTAATGCTCGCCCCCTTTCTGTCTGCCTCCCCCTCTCTTTCTCCAGTCTCTCTCCCCTCTCTCTCTCTCTTTCTGAAGCTGTCTCCCTCCCCCTTTCTCTCTAAGGATGTCTCATCCGCTCTCTCTGACACTATCTCCTCCCCCTCTCTCTGACACCATCTCCTACCCCTCTCTCTGACACCGTCTCCTCCCCACTCTCTCTCTTTCTGAAGCTGTCTCCCTCCCCCTGTTTGTTTCTGAAGCCATCACCCTCCCCCTTTCTCATTAAAGATGTCTCCCTCCCCCTCTATGTTTCTGACACCGTCTCCTCCCCCTCTATCTGACACCGTCTCCTCCCCCTCTCTCTGACGCCATTTCCTCCCCTTCTCTCTGACGCCATTTCCTTCCCCCTCTCTCTGACACATCACCTATCCTCTCTCTTACACAGTCACCTCCCCCCTCTCTCTCTGATGCGGTCTCCTCCCAACTCTCTCTAACGCGGTCTCCTCCCACTATTTTTGACACCATCTCCTCCCCCTCTCCTCCCACTCTCTCTGACTCCGTCTCCTCCCCACTCTCTCTGACGCCATCTCCTCCCCACTCTCTCTGATGCCGTCTCCTCCCCTCTCTCTGACGCCCTCTCCTCCCCACTCTCTCTGACGCCGTCTCCTCCCCTCTCTCTGATGTTGTCTCCTCCCCCTCTCTTTCTGGCGCTGACCTCCCTCCCTCTCTCACTCCTTTCTCACACTCCTGTCTCCCCATCACATCCTCTTTGTCATTGACTCCCCTCACCCTCTCTCTCTTGCTACCCTAGCGCTGGGTACACAATGGAGGATATTCATGCAATATCGGTAACAGTATTAATACTGTCCATATTATTAGCGATAAATTGCCTACTGTACAAGAGGAATTGTATGGACAATGTGTGTGTGTGGGTTCAAAAGTTATAGATAAATAGATAGATAGACAGACAGATATGAGACAGATATGAGATAGATAGATATGAGATAGATAGATTGATATGAGATAGATAGATATGAGATAGATAGATATGAGATAGATAGATATGAGATAGATAGATATGAGATAGATAGATAGATAGATAGATAGATAGATAGATAGATAGATAGATAGATATGAGATAGATAGAGGCAGTCTGAGTTCTATGGCTGCTATTCAGTGTATTGTGATTTTCTCCTGCACATATTACACAGTAGCCACAACAACAAGTGTACATCATATACTGTAAGCTCTCCAGCAATACGATTTTAAATCATCACAAAGAAAAACTCTTATTTGTTCTACTGGAAAAACCTTGAAATGTTATTTAACCTTTTGAGGGCAGCTGGTTATACAGGAACAGTTATTAATCCTGTAATGCTTGTGAGAAGAGAAGTTACTAACTACCATACAGTCTTACAGACACTGTAATCAGGAGGGGGCACCTAAACCCTAATTATACGCAGCCTGAGCAGAGAAGGGAGAAGCTTGTGGTGACAACTTTTATAACTGCAACTTTATCCTACAATAACTTCTGCAAAGGATTATGGGTCAGATTCTCTAAGCTTCAAAAGTGATAAAATGATAAACAGCCAGCCAATCAGCTCCTGCCTGACCATTTTTCCAAACACTACCTGTGACATGTCAGACAGGAGCTGATTGGCTGGCTGTTTATCACTCTCCATTTTATCACTTTTGAAGCTTAGTGCATCTGGTCCTATAACCGAGAAGATGCTATTGGGGAATAGGAAGAGCCTCTCACTGTACAGCGGTACCCCAAGATGATTGGATGGTATAAGAAACTCTTTTCACTGCTTGATACATTGTTACCATTGGTAGAGCTACCTGCAGTGTTGGCTGAGTAAGGCCCCATGTATGTAGGGGACAATGCTCTACACAAACCATTTGTGTCAGGAATAGTTTCCAGTGTCACAATGGTGTACACTACGGCTAGTACAGTGTTACACAGAGGGTACAAAGTAGCAGCTACTGTATCACGTATACAATATTATTACAGATATAGGTAATTAAGTAATTAATCATTAGCACTCATAGGTAGCTAACAATAGCAATATACATACATACAAAGAGCAATCACACAATGGGCTGTGTCAGTGGCCACACTGGTGTTGGGATCCCCATTTAGAGGTCCCCCAGCATCTGATAGAGGAATTGTAGCTCTTCCAGCGAGGAACGTGTTACATTCAGTTACATACTGTATGAGATGTGTTGGCCATACCGCTATGCGCTGCACCTGAATTATTTATCTGCAGCCATCTGAATAGTGGGAGAATCTTCTGTTGTTGCCGTCGGCTGTTTTCCAATACACAGAGTGCAATCACAAAGTCACCCGATTCACAATAATGTTAGTTTTGCTTTCAATGTCATGTTATTAGTGTGACACTATTATTAACGTTTCTCTCGTTAAATCGACCACCTCTATGTCCTAGTTCTTCTTTTATTCACAGATTATTAAGTGCAAGTTTATTAGGAAGTCAGAGACAACCTCTGATATATTCTGTCTCTTACCAGACAAGCACATTTTATGAGACCAATACATAAAGATCCCATAGGCAAATGCAGGGGGGGAGGTGTTCTGGTTGCCCGGAAACCCCCCTCCTCTTTACAAGTGCCTTAAATGATGACAACAATAGCACTGGTATATAAAATGATCAGTAGAGCAGCCACCGCATCATGCAGTGTAAGGGACAGAGCGGAGCTGCCACCACATCATGCAGTGTAAGGGACAGAGCGGAGCTGCCACCACATCATACAGTGTAAGGGACAGAGCGGAGCTGCCACCACATCATGCAGTGTAAGGGACAGAGCGGAGCTGCCCCCACACCATACAGTGTAAGGGACAGAGCGGAGCTGCCACCGCATCATGCAGTGTAAGGGACAGAGCGGAGCTGCCACCACATCATGCAGTGTAAGGGACAGAGCGGAGCTGCCACCACATCATGCAGTGTAAGGGACAGAGCGGAGCTGCCACCACATCATGCAGTGTAAGGGACAGAGCGGAGCTGCCACCACACCATGCAGTGTAAGGGACAGAGCGGAGATGCCACCACATCATGCAGTGTAAGGGACAGAGCGGAGCTGCCACCACATCATGCAGTGTAAGGGACAGAGCAGAGCTGCCACCACATCATGCAGTGTAAGGGACAGAGCGGAGCTGCCACCACATCATGCAGTGTAAGGGACAGAGCGGAGCTGCCACCACACCATGCAGTGTAAGGGACAGAGCGGAGCTGCCACCACAACATGCAGTGTAAGGGACAGATCGGAGCTGCCACCACATCATGCAGTGTAAGGGACAGAGCGCAGCTGCCACCACACCATGCAGTGTAAGGGACAGAGCGCAGCTGCCACCACACCATGCAGTGTAAGGGACAGAGCAGAGCTGCCACCACATCATGCAGTGTAAGGGACAGAGCGGAGCTGCCACCACATCATGCAGTGTAAGGGGCAGAGCGGAGCTGCCACCACAACATGCAGTGTAAGGGACAGAGCGGAGCTGCCACCACAACATGCAGTGTAAGGGACAGAGCGGAGCTGCCACCACATCATGCAGTGTAAGGGACAGAGCGCAGCTGCCACCACACCATGCAGTGTAAGGGACAGAGCAGAGCTGCCACCACATCATACAGTGTAAGGGACAGAGCGGAGCTGCCACCACATCATGCAGTGTAAGGGACAGAGCAGAGCTGCCACCACATCATGCAGTGTAAGGGACAGAGCGGAGCTGCCACCACATCATGCAGTGTAAGGGGCAGAGCGGAGCTGCTGCACATGCCCAGTGTACCAGCTTCTTCTACCACAGTTACTGTATGTGTGGATCTGAGCCCTCAAACATTGCACTGGACCAGAGAGCAGCTGCTAGGAAGAAGAGACAGGAGCCTTACCATGTAGTGGGAGATTGTGAGCTTAGAAAGTGCAGCACTGGTTCTATTATGTGATAATATGTGACATCAGCCGCATGCCCCCGGCACACCTCCCGTCCGCAATCCCATGGGAACACACAGTGTTTTCATGGGAATGCACATAAAACGTTTAGTGTTCCCATGGGCGACACTCCATTCTCCCACCCCACACTCCCCAGCCTGTATCGGTTCATGCAAACGGACCGGCGACTATGCAAGTGGCCGAGTCTGTTCACCCAGGGACCCTGCACATGCGGATAATTCATTATGTGCATGCACAGATTTAAAACATCGCTCCCCCGTGTGAGTGCGCGGGGGAGAGAATCAGCCAAAATAACCCCCACAATCCCTACACTGACATACACTGTTATCTGTGGGGAACACCTGGGCCGGGGCAGACGAATCATCAAACGCCTTCACGTTCCCAGTTCCCTATTAGAGCCGGGATACAGAATCCCTTCACTGACTGATTATACAATGAGAGGCAATGACTCCCTGATGTGCAATAGTCAGGTCTCAGCGCAGTCTGGCGGAGTTTGTGCAGACGTAGTCCTGGAAGTTCTGCTGAGGACATATTACACTGAATATTTACATCAGGCCTCTGGTGCGGGCAGAGGGAACTATCCCGAGCACCATTGTTCTAACAGATCCACATTCCCATGATGCACTGTATATTTGTTACACAGATGTGGATGCAATATGCCTCCGGCAGTCGCTTTGAAAGGTTTGGTCCCTTTTGTTATTCTTTTCATAATCAGAATGAAGTTGTGGAATTATCATCTGGCATTAGCGCTGTCTGCGGATCCTTGATGCCTCTGCAAATGTCACCCAGGACCAGATTGTCTGTTGCTACAATGCTGGATTGATGCCTTTATGGATTGCTGATGACGGGTAACTATCCTTCTCCTTATTATGTACATAGAGATGCTCTGAGGCATGCGGTAATATATGTATGAGGCTGCGCTCACAGATGCGTAGCGGCGCAGAACCGACGCACTGCGTATGTGCATTACTGCCGCTGTACCCGGAGATGTGGAGCCGGGGCGTTAATGCCAAGTGCAGTGCAATAACAGACTCAAGTGACTGGAGATGGGGACGCGTCGTATGTAGATGTCAGTTACACAAGTGGGTGCAGACACAGACGATTGTGGATCAACAGATCAAGATTGTGTAAATAGGCAATGAAAGGGTCAGCAACACATGGTCAATCAAACACCCCCCCCCCCTTCTCGCAGCCTAACCCTAATCCTCCCCCTGGTGCCTAACCCTAACCCCCCTTTCTGTCAGTATAACCCCAACTCTCCTCCTAGTGCTGAACCCTAACCACCCTCTCTGTCAGCATAACCCCAACTCTCCTCCTAGTGCTGAACCCTAACCACCCTCTCTGGCAGCATAACCCCAACTCTACCCCTAGTGCCCAACCCTAACCACCCTCTCTGGCAGCATAACCCCAACTCTACCCCTAGTGCCCAACCCTAACCACCCTCTCTGACAGCATAACCCCAACTCTCCTCCTAGTGCCTAACCCTAACCTCCCTGTCTGTCAGCATAACCCCAACTCTACCCCTAGTGCCCAACCCTAACCACCCTCTCTGACAGCATAACCCCAACTCTACCCCTAGTGCCTAACCCTAACCACCCTCTCTGACAGCATAACCCCAACTCTACCCCTAGTGCCGAACCCTAACCACCCTCTTTGACAGCATAACCCCAACTATCCCCCTAGTACCTAACCCTAACCAGCCTCTCTGACAGCATAACCCCAACTCTACCCCTAGTGCCCAACCCTAACCACCCTCTCTGACAGCATAACGCCAGCTCTCCTCCTAGTGCCGAACCCTAACCACCCTCTCTGACAGCATAACCCCAACTCTACCCCTAGTGCCTAACCCTAACCACCCTCTCTGACAGCATAACCCAACTCTCCTCCTAGTGCCCAACCCTAACCACCCTCTCTGTCAGCATAACCCCAACTCTACCCCCAGTGCCGAACCCTAACCACCCTCTCTGACAGCATAACCCCCAACTCTACCCGTAGTGCCGAACACTAACCACCCTCTCTGACAGCATAACCCCAACTCTACCCGTAGTGCCAAACCCTAACCACCCTCTCCTATAGCATAACCCCAACTCTCCTCCCAGTGCCGAACCCTAACCACCCTCTCTGACAGCATAACCCCAACTCTACTCCTAGTGCCGAACCCTAACCACCCTCTCTGGCAGCATAACCCCAACTCTACTCCTAGTGCCGAACCCTAACCACCCTCTCTGGCAGCATAACCCCAACTCTACTCCTAGTGCCGAACCCTAACCACCCTCTCTGGCAGCATAACCCCAATTCTACTCCTAGTGCCGAACCCTAACCACCCTCTCTGGCAGCATAACCCCAACTCTACCCCCAGTGCCGAACCCTAACCACCCTCTCTGTCAGCATAACCCCAACTCTACCCCCAGTGCCGAACCCTAACCACCTTCTCCGACAGCATAACCCAACTCTACCCCTAGTGCCGAACCCTAACCACCCTCTCTGACAGCATAACCCCAACTCTACCCGTAGTGCCGAACCCTATCCACCCTCTCTGACAGCATAACCCCAACTCTACCCGTAGTGCCGAACCCTAACCACCCTCTCCTATAGCATAACCCCAACTCTCCTCCTAGTGCCGAACCCTAACCACCCTCTCTGGCAGCATAACCCCAACTCTACCCCTGGTGCCTAACCCTAACCACCCTCTCTGTCAGCATAACCCCAACTCTACCCCTAGTGCCGAACCCTAACCACCCTCTTTGACAGCATAACCCCAACTCTACCCCTAGTGCCAAACCCTAACCACCCTCTCTGTCAGTATAACCCCAACTCTACTCCTAGTGCCGAACCCTAACCACCCTCTCTGGCAGCATAACCCCAACTCTACTCCTAGTGCCGAACCCTAACCACCCTCTCTGGCAGCATAACCCCAACTCTACTCCTAGTTCCGAACTCTAACCACCCTCTCTGGCAGCATAACCCCAACTCTACTCCTAGTGCCGAACCCTAACCACCCTCTCTGGCAGCATAACCCCAACTCTACCCCCAGTGCCGAACCCTAACCACCCTCTCTGTCAGCATAACCCCAACTCTACCCCCAGTGCCGAACCCTAACCACCTTCTCCGACAGCATAACCCCAACTCTACCCCTAGTGCCTAACCCTAACCCCCCTCTCTGTCAGCATAACCCAACTCTACCCCTAGTGCCCAACCCTAACCACCCTCTCTGTCAGCATAACCCAACTCTACCCCTAGTGCCGAACCCTAACCACCCTCTCTGACAGCATAACCCCAACTCTACCCGTAGTGCCGAACCCTAACCACCCTCTCCTATAGCATAACCCCAACTCTACCCGTAGTGCCGAACCCTAACCACCCTCTCCTATAGCATAACCCCAACTCTCCTCCTAGTGCCGAACCCTAACCACCCTCTCTGTCAGCATAACCCCAACTCTACCCCTAGTGCCGAACCCTAACCACCCTCTCTGACAGCATAACCCCAACTCTACCCCTAGTGCCGAACCCTAACCACCCTCTCTGGCAACATAACCCCAACTCTCCTCCTAGTGCCGAACCCTAACCACCCTCTCTGGCAGCATAACCCCAACTCTCCTCCTAGTGCCCAACCCTAACTACCCTCTCTGGCAGCATAACCCAAATCTACCCATAGTGCTGAACCCTAACCACCCTCTCTGACAGCATAACCCCAACTCTCTTCCTAGTGCCGAACCCTAACCACCCTCTCTGTCAACATAACCCCAACTCTCCCCCTAGTACCTAACCCTAACCACCCTCTCTGTCAGCATAACCCCAACTGTACCCCTAGTGCCCAACCATAAAAATGTAGAAAACCATGTGTGGACCATTTACATGTTGAGCTTTTGTCACTGTCAACATAAAGCATATCTACCATTTGGTGACGACATTGATTGTTGACTTGTACATTGTCAACCTTTCATCTGATACTGACTGGGAAATGGCACTATAAATCTCTTCCCTGGCATTTCTCTCAGCCTCTCAGGTCTGGGAACACTGTAATTCCACCTACTGCATTCTCCATGGCACCATCAAAACCCCCACCATCCCCTTGGCAGATTTTCCAAGCATGGCTTCCTACACCAACGATGAAGCAATGGTGTAAGCTGTACGCCCGTATCACTGCCATCTGCAGGAATGCGTCTCATGGCGTGCGTGTTATTCACTACTATGATTTACATGTAACTTTATTTAACATTTTCCAATGTGAACAATAATTACGGCTTTCATCTTAATTACACAGGTCACACCACTTTTCTTTTATAAATGCAGTTTTTCTTAAGTGATATACTGTAACATTCAATTTGTATCATTGTCATTAAACTATCCCCCCCCCCCCCCCCCAGTTGGGGTATGGAGTTCCTGGAGTGGTGGAGTGGTGATGGAATCCAGAGGGAGTTAGTAGGTCCAATGCAATGACTGGTTCTGTAAAAAAAGGAACTTGAGGTCCTTGGTCCTTAATTTGGAGAATTCTTTCAATCAGCTGATGGTCGACCGTGGGCACATCATGGAGAGAAGGCTGTTTACTGACGCGTTTCGCCAGTCTAGCTGGCTTTTTTTTTTTTAAATTCCTTATTCCCATTTAGTTCATTAAATAAATGCAGGAGTCTCTTGGTGAAGAATTGACTGTGTTTTTTGTACATCTCTAGGGGGATCCCATCCATCCCTTGCGCTTTGCCTCCTGGAATGGCCGCTATAGCCTCTTCAATTTCTAGTGTTAAACGGGCATCTAACATTTCCCTAGCGTCTGTAAATAGGATTGAGTGGTCTACTCCTGCTAAATAATGATGGCTTTCTTCAGGGATGTGCACCTGTTGGGAGGTACAGAGGTGGCGGTAGAATTGCATAAACTTCTCTACTCTGTCAGGGGTCTGGTGCATTGTTCCCCCTCCTTCGTCTGATATATCTGTTACTGTAGTCATTGGTGAATCCACTTTTGCAAGGCCTGCCAGGAAACTACCGGGTCTACCCTGAAATGACTTGCAGAGTTCCCTGTGCATCACATTCTCAGATAGACAACTGCGCCATGCCGCTTGGGCTTCCAGTCAGACTCCTCGTTATCCTGCAGGTATTGCTGCTCTAGGGTACGGCAAGCTCTCTCTAGTGTCTTGTCCTCCTCACTATAAGGTGCTTTCAATCCTGCGGTCTTTCTTATTAGTGTCCCCCTTAGGCCAGCCTTGAAAGTGTCCCAGATCATTTCCACTGGAGCTGTACCTTTATTGGTCTTGAAACATTCGGACCACAGGGATTCTAATTAATCACCTGCATCCAACTGGGTCAATTAGAATGCGTTCAGTTTCCAGAATGATTAACCTTTTTTTGTCCCCCAAATCCACTTTGATCATTAATGGTGAATGGTCAGATATACCCCTTGTCAGGTAGCTGACACCCTAAATACAGGGCAACCAGTCCCCAGTCGCCAGAGCTAAATTGATTCCTGAAAAATAACCGTGTGCGTTAGAAAAATTGTTGTACCCCCAGGTGTCTCTCCCTCCACACATCCCTCAAACCCATTTCTTTAATCATATCAGGAAAACCCATTGATTGTATTCTGCCTCCCGTGTTCCAGGAGCTTTTTATCCATTATTGGGTCTATTATGTTGTTATAATCTCGCGTCCTGTCTCCCCCTCTCCTCACCAAGAGTCTGCTCCGCTCATTCGGTTGGCTCCTGCCTCCCTTACCGCATCCACAGCCGGGAATCACGCTTAGCCTGTGGCGAGGGTAGGACTTCTCCTCTCACCCACCGCCCTGCTGCCTCTCTCCCTGCTTCCAGTCCCCACACACCTGCACCTTCCGACTCACTGTCATCGCCACCAATGGTCCACTATGGCCTTCCACAACACCTGCCCAGCGCCCGTTTCCCTCATGGGATAAGCCTGCCTCTCACTGGGGGATTTCTGCAGGATTATTGGACATATGAAGGGAGCAGGACAAACTGTGTCCTACTCCTTGAACTCCATAGCCCCCCCCCCATTACTGCGCTTTAATGTACACACACACTATGTAACACATGCGTCGTAGGAGTTGGTAGAGACTTTCAAACACGTGCAGTTGCAAAGAAAAAAAATTCTCAACTCCAAGAACGTCGACATTGCCTGAATTTAGGGCTGTTGTGTGTACACCAACTGGTTACTAGCTGTAGAGATAATGGGGACGGCCATACACAATGGTTGTATTATGAGATGTCTACAATGCCACACACAGTAGTAGCATGGAAACAGAAGTGCGCAGATGCGTCTTTGCCCATCGTTACGCTTGCTGAAGTGAGATCTGCCTGGGTCCTGTATGCAGCTACATCTGGGGGGGGGGGGGGCACAATGGCGCACATTCGCCCTGATGTCAGCTTTGGTGCACCGGTTCAGTTTCAGGCAAATTATTACATCTCCAGTTCTAGCAGAACCTCAGTAATCCATCCCCGGACCGCGTGTGAGCCACGCAGAGCTCGTGCTGTGTATGTAAATGGAAGATTTGAATAGTAAGCGCAGTAAGCGCAGAACGAGTGTAATTGACAGCTGGAGACCCGCGGAGAAATCACAGGGGTTTTGCCAGTGAGATATGAAGACTTTATATGTGAATTACCAGTCAAAGCATAAAGGAAGCAGAGTTAATTTGCAGAGCTGCTTCTGCATCGCTTCCCCGTCTATAGGAGGGTTTAATGCGTCTCTATGGATAAGGGGAAGAGATTATTAAGAACTGCAGGCTCCGAAAAGTGCATTCTCATTCCCGGATAACTGGTCCTATCACATGTGGGTAACTTCGTACTGAGAAACATACAACGGAGATAATAGAAATACAGTATATAGTATGTACTACAGGCAACAGCACAGGAATGGTGTGTGCAGGTGACCTAATTACCAGTGATGTAACACAGCTTCCCCAGCACAGGAATGTGGTGTGAAGGTGACCTATTACCAGTGATGTAACAGTGCTTCCCAGCACAGGAATGTGGGCGCAGGTGACCTAATTAGCAGTGATGTAACACGGCTTCCCAGCACAGGAATGTGGGCGCAGGTGACCTAATTACCAGTGATGTAACAGGGCTTCCCAGCACAGGAATGTGGTGTGAAGGTGACCTAATTATCAGGGATGTAACACGGCTTCCCCAGCACAGGAATGTGGGCGCAGGTGACCTAATTAACAGGGATGTAACAGGTCTTCCCAGCACAGGAATGTGTGTGCAGATTACCTAATTACCAGCACTGTAACAGGGCTTCCCAGCACAGGAATGTGGGCGCAGGTGACCTAATTACCAGCACTGTAACAGGGCTTCCCAGTACAGGAATGTGTGTGCGGGTTTCCTTATTACAGCACAGTAACAGGGCTTCCCAGTACAGGAATGTGGGTGTGGGTTACCTTATTACAGCACAGTAACAGGGCTTCCCAGTACAGGAAAGTGAGCACAGGTTGCCTAATTACCATCACAATAACAGGGCTTTCCAGAATGGGAATGGGGGTGCAGGTTACCTAATGACCTAATTACCGGTGATGTAACAGGGCTTCCCAGCACAGGAATGTGAGCACAGGTGAACTAATTACCAGCACAGGAATGTTGGCACAGGTTACCTAATTACCATCAAAATTACAGGGCTTCCCAGAATTGTAATAGGGGTGCAGGTTACCTAATTACCATCACAATAACAGGGCTTCCCAGTACAGAAATGTGGGTGTGGGTTACCTTATTACAGCACAGTAACAGGGCTTCCCAGTACAGGAAAGTGGGCACAGGTAACCTAATTACCCAATAACAGGGCTTCCCAGAATGGGAATGAGGGTGCAGGTTACCTAATTACCAGCAATGTAACAGGGCTTCCCAGCATGAGAATGTGGGCACAGGTGACCTATTTACCAGTGAAGTAACAGGGATTCCCCAGCACAGGGATGGCGGCGCAGGTGACCTAATTAACAGTGATGTAACAGGGCTTCCAAGCACAGAAATAAGGGTGCAGGTTACTCGTCATCTCAGACCCCCTAATGTTCCTACTTCCTTCTTTACCCAAGCAGATGCCCATTGTACTACCCAGAGTTGCCTAGTTTTCTGCTGAACTCTCTGAGGCTTATGGTGAGAATACTGTGATGGGGCATGGCCAGTGCAATCTTGTCATTGTGGCCATGCTCACCACTGCGCAATGCCAGTATTACAGCCAGCATGAATTGCGGCATCTGGTAACCCTTCTGCCAAGGGGGAGGGGGGTTTGTGGGAGACTGCGGACTTGCCCACATTTACTGAGGGCTTGAAGGTGAATCCGATTTGTGAGAGCCAGTGGCCATTCCAGGACATATTCCCTTTGCTGCTAAGTCTTCGCTAGTTCGCTAGGCTACGTTCGCACAGCGCGCACATTCATTCGCAAAGTGGGATGTCACCATAACGGGGCGGGGGTCTACCTGAATCAGGCCCTGTATTTTGTTGGACTACAATTACCAGCACTGCATGTTACGATTTCCTATACTCATTGTGTACAGACATTTATTGCGGTATCTCTCTCGATCTACACAGTAGATGGCCAACAAGATGTCGTACACATGTTACTTCTGCGCAGCCTCCGCTCCTCACCGCGGTTTTATCTTTTAATTGATCAGAGAGGTGTGTGACTGTTCCTCTCTTATTTTATGAACTCTCCAGCAGAATATGAAAGAGGCGCTAACACGCGGCCGGGCAATAAAAGGGACATTCGCTTTTAAGTTATGTGAACACGTTCAGAAACAGCCGGAGGCGAACGCAACCTATCTAACTAATTGAATAGTATTCTTGCTGCAAAACACAGAGGAAGAGAGATCAAAGGAATTTCCATATTCCCAGGTACCTCCGCCAGTGAAGATTCCCCCCACCCCACCCTCCTCCCGTCCCTTCAGCTACAGCTTCACACATTATTATATATGGAATTCTGTCCGCTGAGGAATGAATCAATAAACATTAAGCAGAAAGCAGATGTGAAACCTCATTAAATTTATTTGAACTAATTTTATTTTAACTCTCTGCGCTGGAAAACAGCAGTGAATGATACATACAGTACCACGGCCGCGGGGGGGGGGGGGGGGGGGGAATTACTACATAGCAATAATCCCAGAAGAGGGGCCCCCACTGAGGGCCCTGCTTTTAGTGTAATGTGGCCCTCGTTTGCCTCCAGTGGTGTAAAAATGCCACCGCGGAGCATGCGCTGAAGTGGGCGGCCAGCGACACGGGGGCCTCTAGTCTCTGCAGATTCCATGGAATCCGCATTGAATCTGTTTAAAAATGGCACACTGAAAATGGCTGCCACACACAGCGCATACATCACAACCCGGAAGTGCGGACTCCAGGAGCGTTAAATGCCCTCGAAATTAACAAAAAACCCTGGCAAGGAGCATGTAACCCCTAGCAATGAACAAAAAGCACTGAAACCTTTGGCAATGAGAAAGACATCCCTAGCAATGAACATGTAACCCCTGGCAACGAGGTAACAGTAACAGAATATATCATTAATGTTGTGGGGGGGGCACCCCTTTTTGGCTGGGGGCACAACATTTCCAGCTATGCCACTGCCTGCAATAGAGTTTCCACCACTGGTTATAGCTGATATTTGTATAATAACGAGTGTCCGCACTGTCCTTCTGTCCCAGAGGACGCTGGCGCCAGATGCAACTGCCTCTCCTGCCTAACCCTGGCTGCTTCATGTACTGTAGGCTCCACTATAGTGATTTAGTAAACACTGATTACAGTGAGGGGGGACGGTGGGGGGGGGGGTGGAACGGTGAGGGGGGGGGGTGGAACTGAGTTTTACCTCTACCGCAGTCCTGAAAAGTAATTCCAACAGAAAAGCCTGTACCAGCGGCTTCTTCTTCTGGCATGGCGTATGTAATGTAAAGTTAAGATGAACAACTGTGGACGTTATGTGTATAAGGGGCATTACTGTGTGGTTTAATATGAATCAAGGGCACTACATGCGGTGTAATGTGTATATGATTATGCTACCATGTGTTGTGGCACCATTATCCCTTTATGGGTCATAGAGAACAAATTCCCTGGCACTGGTCTAGGCTCTGCCTAACAGGAAGGGGAGGGGGGTCATTGTTAGGGAAACAGAGTTCCACCACCTCTCCAGGACCACTTAAGGGCTTAAATCAGGGCGCTGATTACTCTGTCCAGGCACTTGGACCCCAGATTGCCCTGACCTTTTACCTAGTATGCTACTGGAAGTTACACCAGGGTGCACAGAACAATGAACAATATTCCACAGGACAGGCGGGCCATCAGCAACCACAGTAATGATGGGAATGCCATTACCCCTTACTAGTCAGGACCAAAAGTATAAATGATGGGTTATCTCCCCACAAGGCTCAGCGGAACGTTTCCTATAAGACACAGTGATACGTCCACACGTTACCCCATATCCCCTCCCCCAGTTCCCGTGTCCTCGTCACACCGGTCTCACGCTCTCACCTGTTGCACGATGGTGGTGAGTTCCAGGCACAGTTGAACAATGTTATTTTTCAGCAGTGAATATTCCGTCACACTGACAAACGGAGACCTGTCAGAGGAGAAGACAATGCGATTAATAACACAGGGATACAATGTATCTCTACCTATCGGCAGCAGGAAATGGGTGAATGAGCCCACATGTATTGGCATACTTATAAGGGATGCAATGTGTATGGCGCACAGGGGCCCGGGGTCCAGAAGGGCCACAACACACACACCCTGAACCCATTTATTAAATTCTTATCATTGAGAAGAAGTGTCTGGCCGGGATGGGGGGATCCGCTTCCTGATCAGGTAAGATAGGTAGATAGGGGGCTAATGCCAGAGGCATTCTATGCAAATGAGGGGGAGGAGAAACTCTGCAGACTGTTTGGCAGCTTATGTTTCAGGGAGGGCATGTACCAGGGCAGTAGAGAGCCTGGCCAGGCCCAGGAACTATACGGGGGTGTGACCTAATCATGGGAGGAGTGTTCATGCACCCATAGAATAAAATACAGAGCACACAGTACTTTAAGCACCTCCCTGGCCAAGGACGTAACTACCATAGGTGCAGGGAGTGCAGCTGCTACGGGGCCCAGAGCTGGGAGGGGCCACCTTCCCTGTCAGTTACATGTGTTATATACAGGGGTGTAGCTACCATAGGTGCAGGAGTGCAGCTGCTATGGGGCCAGAGCTGAGAGGGGCCACCTTCCCTGTCACAGTTACATGTGTTATATACAGGGTGTAGCTATCATAGGTGCAGGGGGTGCAGCTGCTATGGGGCCCAGAGCTGAGAGGGGCCACCTTCCCTGTCACAGTTACATGTGTTATATACAGGGTGTAGCTACCATAGATGCAGGGGGTGCAGCTGCTATGGGGCCCAGAGCTGAGAGGGGCCACCTTCCCTGTCACAGTTACATGTGTTATATACAGGGGTGTAACTACCATAGGTGCAGTGGGTGCAGCTGCTATAGGACCCAGAGCTTAGAGGGGCCACCTTCCCTGTCACAGTTACATGTGTTATATACAGGGTGTAGCTACCATAGGTGCAGGGGGTGCAGCTGCTATGGGGCCCAGAGCTGAGAGGGGCCACCTTCCCTGTCACAGATACATGTGTTATATACAGGGGTGTAACTACCATAGGTGCAGTGGGTGCAGCTGCTATGGGGCCCAGAGCTGAGAGGGGCCACCTTCCCTGTCACAGTTACATGTGTTATATACAGGGGTGTAACTACCATAGGTGCAGTGGGTGCAGCTGCTATGGGGCCCAGAGCTTAGAGGGGCCACCTTCCCTGTCACAGTTACATGTGTTATATACAGGGTGTAGCTACCATAGGTGCAGGGGGTGCAGCTGCTATGAGGCCCAGGGCTGAGAGGGGCCACCTTCCCTGTCACAGTTACATGTGTTATATACAGGGGTGTAACTACCATAGGTGCAGTGGGTGCAGCTGCTATGGGGCCCAGAGCTTAGAGGGGCCACCTTCCCTGTCACAGTTACATGTGTTATATACAGGGTGTAGCTACCATAGGTGCAGGGGGTGCAGCTGCTATGAGGCCCAGAGCTGAGAGGGGCCACCTTCCCTGTCACAGTTACATGTGTTATATACAGGGGTGTAACTACCATAGGTGCAGTGGGTGCAGCTGCTATGGGGCCCAGAGCTTAGAGGGGCCACCTTCCCTGTCACAGTTACATGTGTTATATACAGGGTGTAGCTACCATAGGTGCAGGGAGTGCAGCTGCTATGGGGCCCAGAGCTGAGAGGGGCCACCTTCCCTGTCACAGTTACAGGTGTTATATACAGGGTGTAGCTACCATAGGTGCAGGGGGTGCAGCTGCTATGGGCCCAGAGCTGAGAGGGGCCACCTTCCCTGTCACAGTTACATGTGTTATATACAGGGGTGTAACTACCATAGGTGCAGGGGGTGCAGCTGCTATGGGGCCCAGAGGTTAGAGGGGCCACCTTCCCTGTCATAGTTACAGGTGTTATATACAGGGTGTAACTACCATAGGTGCAGTGGGTGCAGCTGCTATGGGGCCCAGAGCTTAGAGGGGCCACCTTCCCTGTCACAGTTACATGTGTTATATACAGGGTGTAACTACCATAGGTGCAGGGGGTGCAGCTGCTATGGGGCCCAGAGCTTAGAGGGGCCCACTTTGCCTGTCAAAGTATCATGTGCTGTATACATTTTTCAGCATTAGGTGAAAAATAGGGGCCCTTACAAACTTTTGCTATGGGGCCCACATCTATGTAGTTACGCCACTGTCCCTGGCCACACAGCAGCTCAGTACACTGCCGCATGTGCTGGCTTAGAAAGAGATGCTGCAGCTGCTGCTGTCAGGTAACAGGGGCCCCACTGGGCCCCTCCATCAGACCTGGGCCCGGGTAATTAGTACAGTACCTACTCTACAGGGGGGCATTTTAAGAGAGAAGGAGGCCCATGTGCAGCCTCCCCCGGCTAGAGTCCCTCCTCCCTGTGAAGTAAGGTCAGGGCACTAGAACCTCAGACCCTGCTGCGCATGCTCCAATCTCCAGAAAAATGTTGCAACGGACAATTTTCTGCCGACTTTCGTAGCGCTGCTGCCCGCAGGAGTCTGAGCACTAGAGCGGACTGCACCGAATATATTATTACTGCCCCTCTCATACACAGCTGAGCGGAGATTTTACACTCAGTATAGGTTGGTATGTTCCAGCCATGATGATGACAATGACCGATATCCAACTGCGTACAGTTGAGGGTGCGTAGAACTCTAGATACAGTATGGGGCGAAGCGGGTGATTGGCGCTTAATGCATCATCCAGGTACTGTCATGTGGGATATATTCCTGGTAATGTACAACTACTCTGGATACACGATACAGGAACGTCGGAGACGCACTCGCCCACTGGGAACTAGACTGTGGCTTTGTCTATCCTGCAGCATTACAGCAATGTCTCCCTTTATTGTATATTGCATTACATGTGAATCTGGAAGCTTTTAGTCCTGGTATATTGTGAAAGTGTCTTTAATTCACATGACGAGCCCCAGTGGAACCATTCTGCAATGATGTTGGAAGGGTACGCGCCTAATGGCACCGTGATTGTAATGTGACCGGACAGAACCAGGTCACGCTGACCCCCTGCGGCTGTGCGAGGATGTCATGTACGGAAACCATGAATGCCTCCTCTCTTATTCACATCACTGTATTTATCAATCAGGGGAAACGTTTTACGGAGGTTATTTATTTATTTTTCCTTTTCTTTTATTAATGGAACAAAATAAAACAGTTACAGTTAGTGGCCTCAGCGCAAATAAAAATATCAGAAAAGGGATTTTTCCCAGGAGTGAGTCATCTCGAGGTCACGGCCCCTTATGTACTTCTTTATGATTTGTTATAGCGATGCTCCTCATTTGCACCATGCGAGGTTGCGCAGGGCGATGGCCAGAAAATGCCTCGGTTGAGGGTGGATTTACTTACAAAGTGGCAGTTACACAAAATAAACAACCTCAAAACAGCCATAACTAGAGTTTTTGGAGCCCTGAACCAGACAGAGAATTCCCAACCCCACCCCACCCCCATCCAACGCCCCTTAATATTGCCACTAGAGACAGAAAAGCATTTATCGAACATTGTAAGAAAATTAATATGGATCAAAACCATCTTCCTCTTTGGAGCACTTAGTTACTCAGTTACAATACCCTATTAATAACACACTTTAATATGATGCCATACCCAGGATTCGCACCCATAACCTCTTGCATTCCAGTTAAACACCCCACTCCTTGAGTTGTAACAATATGAAAAAAGTAGCATTGAAATTGAGCAGATCTACATAGTGGGCAGTCACACATCCAATCCCGTTCAGACGCACAGTACATAGATCTGCTCAGCTGCAATGCCAATCCTTGTTTTTTGGTGAAGTACAACGAGAGCTTGTACTTACAAATATCTACGTGGAAACAAAAAGGAATTCCAGGACACACGGCTGCGTACATATATTTTGGCAAGGATGGGTTACTTTTATTTAATGCCCCCTGCTGTTATGACCTTTGAACTTACCTGTCCAGCCAGGCCAACAGATTCTTGGCAGCGCCAATCAGATCCACCACCGAGGTAAGAAAGTCATTTGGCAATCGCCGGGAGGCTCGCCCATCGTAGTGCCCGCTCCGCCTTCTACCCGTTATAAAGTTTTGCAGATTTTTGGCCGATGCGTTAAGTTTGTGAGATAGCGTTCGCAGGTTCTCCGTTTCCAACCCATAGTTCTGTGGGGGAAATAAATACAAACGGACATTATTAATACAAGGTGTTGGCCAATGTGATCTATCCTGCATATAAGGACACAATGCATTCTGCTAGTACAGGTGTTAAAACAAAAAGAAAAACACAATCAAACATTTATTCAATGCTTTTTATTATTATTATAATTATTATTATTATTTCATTGTATAGTATAACTGTTTATGTATAGATGTATGTATATATGTCTAGCTAGACAGAATCAGGAAACCCAAAAGAAGGAGAACTTGGGCTCACATTACCCAGAGGGATTCAGTATTGAATCCCGGCGGTCGGGATCCCGGCGCTCAGAATCCCGACGCCGGAATCCCGACAGCCGAAATGCTGACAAGGGGGGGACGTGGATCGCCCCCCCTTGCGGGCTCGCTGCGCTCGCCACGCAGCGGGCCCGGTGCCTCGCTACGCTCGGCACACTAATTTATTCTCCCTCCAGGGGTGTCGTGGACACCCCAGTAGGGAGAATGTGTCGGCATTTCGGCGGTCGGGATTCCGGCGTCGGGATTCTGAACGCCGGGATCCCGACCGCCAGGATTTTAACTGCATCCCACCCAGAGTAGTACTGACTCCACCCAATGTGCAATTCCCTGACACATGAGACGTGGAAGAGTAAGGAATTCAGCGTAACAGGAAAAGTCTCATTTACTGCATGTTGAAAAATATGTGAAAAAAAATGAATCATTTGATTCTGGTAATTATAATCCAACCTTCGTTGGATCCCCATGCAGCACATTGCACAGTAAGTCATTGCATAGTTATTATATTACATTGCCTCTAATGATCCCACACCCAAAATTCGTAGCACGTGTGTTTGGGGCATTTAATGCTATATCCAGAACTGGTTTATGGGAGAAGGAGGAGCCTGTAAGCAGGAGAGGAGCGGAAGGGGGTGGCAGCTAAGGCCTCAGGATTACCTCTTGAGACAGAAACCACAGTCCTAATCTCACAATCCTGCGGCTCCCTAATGTGGCCTCTCAGCAACCCCCGCTTAGTCCCCCTGCAGCAGAGAACACTGTGTAACAGCAGTCTTCTTATCTCAGGGTCTGTTAATGCTCTATAGGGGGAGCTGTGGCCGGGGGTGAGACTGTTTTATTAATAATAGAACAGAACCATTTGGCCACCTAGACTTTAGTGAAACACATAATAAAGTTTTAAAATCCATTTTTTAACAAGAGATAATCATAAAAATTAGAATTGACACAAGGTTATATTGCATTGGGAATTTATTGCATAGACATCACCTTATTAATATCCCACTGACCCCAGAGGGTCCCACCGCCGCCAAAATCAAGTGAATACACACTAGTCAATGCCGAACACGATGGAGCCGATGACGGGGGTGGTGGGGGTCATGCTGCAGTGTTGATGATCTCCTCACTCCTCCAAACATGCTTTGATGAGGGAGAGGGTCGTTAATGATGCACAGCGTACACACTGGATGATATTGTGACCAATATTGTCTAGTGTGTATGGCAGGCATGTCCAAACTGTGGCCCTCCAGCTATTGTGAAACTACACATCCCAGCATGCCTTGTCAGAGTTTTAGCATTCCTTATTAGCAAAACTGTGGCAAGGCATGATGGGACTTGTAGCGTCACAACAGCTGGAGGGCCACAGTTTGGACATGCCTGGTGTATGGGCCTTAACACGGACTTATAACATCAGTAACACATAACCGCGGCAATGAAAGTGGCGCAATGCCTCTTATCTACAGTAAACCCGTCACGTTACGGACAATCTTATTTAATTGCCAAATTGTACATTTCCCATTATAATCCTTCCAGGCAGGAGCTGCGGCTTTAACGTAAAAATAAAGAACTATGTTGGTATTTGTAAACACAATTAGCCATCCATTATCTTAGTAAACCTTTGCCTAATTGACTCATTTACATACAAATCCAGTGACATTAGCAAAGCTGAGTAGTTCGTGTTCTGACAGTTTACAGCCGGTTATAGGCAATTTACACCCCTGAGCTGCGGAACAGGCCGGGCTGTAAAACACACATTACATTTTACAGTGGCAGTAAAGTGATGGAAATACAGTAAGCTCACTGTAAACGCTTGGCTCATGTGCGGGGCTGGAACGCTGCATGACAGCTGCAGCATGCCAGGTTCTCTGGATTTACAAATTAACGAGAGCCCCTTAGATCAACATCAATTTTTTCGTGGACAGGAGGAATTATGGGGTGGTGACATTTAATAAAAATAAAAAAATCCCATCTGTTTCTATTTCTTACACACAGGTGACACTTCTTATCAAGATGAGGTGTATCTGGTGACTTATACAGAGAAGACGACAGTGGTACAGGTAGAACGTCAGCTCACTGGTCCCACCACCGTCACCTCTCCCACTCCCCAATCCGACTCTCCAGGACCTCAGGTAAAAGTGTGGACGTGATGTCCCAGAAGTTCCCCACCTGCCCTTTGCATTACGTTCATCAAGGACACCTCTCTCAGAGTCATCCTTAATTTTGTGATATTCAGAATCAGGGGTGCCCCCCACATTCTGGAACCCCTAGACAGCTGCCTAATAGTAGAGTCGGCTGTGCAGCTTAGAGGGGGATGCAATCAATGGCACTGAGAGGGGGGGGGGGGGCTGGTAGTTTTTTTACTGGGTCTGCTGGAGGGTCCGGCTCCCTCTCCCCTGTTGCAGGAGCTGAGCAGTGGGGAGAGAGATAACATGCTGCGGCCGCAGTACAGCCTCTCTCCCCAGCTCAGCACACGCTGCTCAGTGCCATGTGCTGAGCTGAGAGACAGCTGCAGCCTGTCCTCTCTCTCCCTCTCGTTTATTTATTTTCATAGGGACATGGTCCCGCCCACTCCCGGAGACTCCACCCCTGCTGGTGGCCACACCCCCTCCATTTTACCAGGGCCCGGATGACCTCTCGGCACCCCTGGATGCACGACTCCAGGCCAGTGTTATTCACAGATTGGTTTATGGCTTTTCATTAGATTAGGGTTAACATTAGCCTCACCTGAAATATGCATTGTCGACACTGTGACTAGGCCGCAATTTCACAGTGTCGACGTGATAAATATCAACTTTCTGTAAGCATGTTGACATGACAAATCTTGACATGTTCATTACTGACTCAATATAACCTAGAGAAGCAGTATGGCCGCAGTGCTGTGCAGTTGTTCTGGGGTGAGCATTATAAATACACACAGTTCAGGGAGTGCTACTCGCAGTTACAGTGTGTGCCAGAAGGGCGGCGAATGTGAGATCTGTATCTGTACTCATTCAACTACTATCAGTGCAGCAGGTGCAGTGCACCAGGGCCCGAGGACGAAGGGGCCCACTGCTGCCCCTGTCACCCTCTCCCTCTCACACTCTGCCTCTCCCTGTCACCATGCCTCACAACTGTCCCACTTTTTCGCAGGAACGTCCAGTTTTTTTTGGGGGACGTTCCAACTTCCCGGCTGGCGTGTATAGGGTGTATGGCTGGCATGTATAGGGTGTATGGCTGGCGTGTGTAGGGTGTATGGCTGGTGTGTATAGGGTGTATGGCTGGAGTGTATAGGGTGTATGGCTGGCTTGTATAGGGTGTATGGCTGGAGTGTATAGGGTATATAGGGTGTATGGCAGGTGTGTATAGGGTGTATGGCTTGCCTGTATAGGGTGTATGGCTGGCGTGTATAGGGTGTATGGCTGGCATATATAGGGTGTATGGCTGGCGTGTATAGGGTGTATGGCTGGCGTGTATAGGGTGTATAGCTGGAGTGTATAGGGTGTATGGCTGGAGTGTATAGGGTGTATGGCTGGCGTGTATAGGGTGTATGGCTGGCGTGTATAGGGTGTATGGCTGGTGTATATAGGGTATACAGGGTGTATGGCTGGCGTGTATGGGGTGTATGGCTGGTGTATATAGGGTATATAGGGTGTATGGCTGGCGTGTATAGGGTGTATGGCTGGTGTATATAGGGTATATAGGGTGTATGGCTAACGTGTATAGGGTGTATGGCTGGTGTATATAGTGTATATAGGGTGTATGGCTGGTGTGTATAGGGTGTATGGCTGGCGTGTATAGGGTGTATGGCTGGTGTATATAGGGTATATAGGGTGTAAGGCTGGCGTGTATAGGGTGTATGGCTGGAGTGTATAGGGTATATAGGGTGTATGGCTGGCGTGTATAGGGTGTATGGCTTGCATGTATAGGGTGTATGGCTGGCTTGTATTGGGTGTATGGCTGGTGTATATAGGGTGTATAGGGTGTATGGCTGGCGTGTATAGGGTGTATTGCTGGTGTATATAGGGTGTATGGCTGGCGTGTATAGGGTGTATGGCTGGCGTGTATAGGGTGTATGGCTGGTGTGTATAGGGTGTTTGGCTGGCGTGTATAGGGTGTATGGCTGGTGTATATAGGGTATATAGGGTGTATGGCTGGCATGTATAGGGTGTATGGCTGGTGTATATAGGGTATATAGGGTGTATGGCTGGCATGTATAGGGTGTATGGCTGGTTTACATAGGGTATATAGGGTGTATGGCTGGCATGTATAGGGTGTATGGCTGGTGTATATAGGGTATATAGGGTGTATGGCTGGCTTGTATAGAGTGTATGGCTGGTGTATATAAGGTGTATGGCTGGAGTGTATAGGGTGTATGGCTGGAGTGTATAGGGTGTATGGCTGGTGTGTATAGGGTGTATGGCTGGCGTGTATAGGGTGTATGGCTGGCGTGTATAGGGTATATAGGGTGTATGGCTGGCGTGTATAGGGTGTATGGCTGGTGTATATAGGGTATATAGGGTGTATGGCTGGCGTGTATAGGGTGTATGGATGGTGTGTATAGGGTGTATGGCTGGCGTGTATAGGGTGTATGGCTGGTGTATATAGGGTGTATGGCTGGCGTGTATAGGGTGTATGGCTGGTGTATATAGGGTATATAGGGTGTATGGCTGGCGTGTATAGGGTGTATGGCTGGTGTATATAGGGTATATAGGGTGTATGGCTGGCGTGTATAGGGTGTATGGCTGGTGTATATAGTGTATATAGGGTGTATGGCTGGCGTGTATAGGGTGTATGGCTGGCGTGTATAGGGTGTATGGCTGGTGTATATAGGGTATATAGGGTGTATGGCTGGCATGTATAGGGTGTATGGCTGGTGTATATAGGGTATATAGGGTGTATGGCTGGCATGTATAGGGTGTATGGCTGGTGTACATAGGGTATATAGGGTGTATGGCTGGCATGTATAGGGTGTATGGCTGGTGTATATAGGGTGTATGGCTGGCTTGTATAGGGTGTATGGCTGATGTATATAGGGTGTATGGCTGGAGTGTATAGGGTGTATGGCTGGAGTGTATAGGGTGTATGGCTGGTGTGTATAGGGTGTATGGCTGGCGTGTATAGGGTGTATGGCTGGTGTGTATAGGGTATATAGGGTGTATGGCTGGCGTGTATAGGGTGTATGGCTGGTGTATATAGGGTATATAGGGTGTATGGCTGGCGTGTATAGGGTGTATGGCTGGTGTATATAGGGTATATAGGGTGTATGGCTGGCGTGTATAGGGTGTATGGATGGTGTGTATAGGGTGTATGGCTGGCGTGTATAGGGTGTATGGCTGGCGTGTATAGGGTATATAGGGTGTATGGCTGGCGTGTATAGGGTGTATTGCTGGTGTATATAGGGTATATAGGGTGTATGGCTGGCGTGTATAGGGTGTATGGTTGGTGTATATAGTGTATATAGGGTGTATGGCTGGCGTGTATAGGGTGTATGGCTGGTGTATATAGGGTATATAGGGTGTAAGGCTGGCGTGTATAGGGTGTATGGCTGGTGTATATAGGGTGTATGGCTGGAGTGTATAGGGTGTATGGCTGGAGTGTATAGGGTGTATGGCTGGCGTGTATAGGGTGTATAGGGTGTATGGCTGGTGTATATAGGGTATATAGGGTGTATGGCTGGCGTGTATAGGGTGTATGGCTGGCGTGTATAGGGTGTATGGCTGGTGTATAAAGGGTGTATAGCTGGAGTGTATAGGGTGTATGGCTGGAGTGTATAGGGTGTATGGCTGGCGTGTATAGGGTGTATGGCTGGCGTGTATAGGGTGTATGGCTGGTGTATATAGGGTATATAGGGTGTAAGGCTGGCGTGTATAGGGTGTATGGCTGGTGTATATAGGGTGTATGGCTGGAGTGTATAGGGTGTATGGCTGGTGTATATAGGGTGTATGGCTGGTGTATATAGGGTGTATAGGGTGTATGGCTGGCGTGTATAGGGTGTATGGCTGGTGTATATAGGGTATATAGGGTGTATGGCTGGCGTGTATAAGGTGTATGGCTGGTGTATATAGGGTATATAGGGTGTATGGCTGGTGTGTATAGGGTGTATGGCTGGTGTGTATAGGGTGTATGGCTGGTGTGTATAGGGTGTATGGCTGGTGTATATAGGGTATATAGGGTGTATGACTGGCGTGTATAGGGTGTAAGGCTGGCGTGTATAGGGTGTATGGCTGGTGTATATAGGGTGTATGGCTGGAGTGTATAGGGTGTATGGCTGGTGTATATAGGGTATATAGGGTGTAAGGCTGGCGTGTATAGGGTGTATGGCTGGTGTATATAGGGTATATAGGGTGTATGGCTGGAGTGTATAGGGTGTATGGCTGGAGTGTATAGGGTGTATGGCTGGTGTGTATAGGGTGTATGGCTGGCGTGTATAGGGTGTATGGCTGGTGTATATAGGGTATATAGGGTGTATGACTGGCGTGTATAGGGTGTATGGCTGGCGTGTATAGGGTGTATGGCTGGTGTATAAAGAGTGTATAGCTGGAGTGTATAGGGTGTATGGCTGGAGTGTATAGGGTGTATGGCTGGCGTGTATAGGGTGTATGGCTGGCGTGTATAGGGTGTATGGCTGGTGTATATAGGGTATACAGGGTGTATGGCTGGCGTGTATAGGGTGTATGGCTGGTGTATATAGGGTATATAGGGTGTATGACTGGCGTGTATAGGGTGTATGGCTGGTGTATATAGGGTATATAGGGTGTATGGCTGGCGTGTATAGGGTGTATGGCTGGTGTACTGTATATAGTGTATATAGGGTGTATGGCTGGTGTGTATAGGGTGTATGGCTGGCGTGTATAGGGTGTATGGCTGGTGTATATAGGGTATATAGGGTGTAAGGCTGGCGTGTATAGGGTGTATGGCTGGTGTATATAGGGTATATAGGGTGTATGGCTGGAGTGTATAGGGTGTATGGCTGGAGTGTATAGGGTGTATGGCTGGCGTGTATAGGGTGTATGGCTGGTGTATATAGGGTATATAGGGTGTATGGCTGGCATGTATAGGGTGTATGGCTGGCGTGTATAGGGTGTATGGCTGGTGTATAAAGGGTGTATGGCTGGAGTGTATAGGGTGTATGGCTGGAGTGTATAGGGTGTATGGCTGGCGTGTATAGGGTGTATATAGGGTATATAGGGTGTATGGCTGGCGTGTATAGGGTGTATGGCTGGTGTATATAGGGTGTATAGGGTGTATGGCTGGTGTGTATAGGGTGTATGGCTGGTGTATATAGGGTATATAGGGTGTATGGCTGGCGTGTATAGGGTGTATGGCTGGTGTATATAGGGTGTATAGGGTGTATGGCTGGCGTGTATAGGGTGTATGGCTGGTGTATATAGGGTATATAGGGTGTATGGCTGGCGTGTATAAGGTGTATGGCTGGTGTATATAGGGTATATAGGGTGTATGGCTGGTGTGTATAGGGTGTATGGCTGGTGTGTATAGGGTGTATGGCTGGCATATACGGCACATGTATGGATAATAGACACTGAACGTATACAGAAAACCACACACAGTTTTGTCTGCCACAGCCCCGAGGATCTCCCAGAGAACAGAAGACATGTTCCTCTTATTATTAAACGAGAAGAAAAAAAAATTCAGCACATTCTGATCCTGGGGGTAGAGAGAAGCAATTTAATGTGCGCCCATCAGATGTTCCTGAGAGTCTCGTTAGCCGCAGAAATAGATCAATCTCCTGTTACCCAACAGAGACCTTCTGATTGACCCATCTTACGGGGGACGTCACCCTGCACCCACAAAGTCACCACTTCCGTTTCCTATGACAACGCCCTGGTGCTAATTATCTATAGGACATTAATGCATTGTTTTATTGATTATTGGGCTCATTAAGGGAAAATGATCCTTTGCTCCACCTCTATGATGCCGGAGAGATCTCCGATACGGTATGTGCGACATTCCCAAAAGTTTCGCTAAGCAGGACCGCCGCCCCAAAGTGCTCTATGAGGACAGCGAAGATCAAGATTTTCAGAACATGTCTCAGTTAGCTGGAAGATAAACATTTTAATATGCTGGCACTCCAGGACAGAACATAGGGGTACAGTGATCACTATACATGGAATCCTCCCCGTGGCAGCCTCTTATCAGACGCACTGTTGCAGCAAGACTGACGTTACTTCAGTGTCTCATCTATTCACACTGCGCATAATGTGCATAATGGGCCTGGTTCTGGTTGGTTTGCAAAAGCAAACTCCTTCTTTAGTGGACAAAACCATGCTGCACTGCAGGTGGGGCAGATGTTACAGGTGCAGAGAGAGTTACATTTGGGTGAGGTATTTTGTTTCTGTGTAGGATAAATACTAACTGCTTTATTCTTACACTGCATTTTAGATTTTAGTTTGAGCATCCCACCCAAATCTAACTCTCTCTTCACATGTTACATCTGCATGCCTCCCAACTGTCCCTCTTAACGCGGGAACGTCTCGTTTTTGGGAGCATTCCTGCGTCCCACCCGGGGCCACCATTTTTCCGTGGTGGGGGGTGAGAGGGGGGCAATTGGGAGTCCCCCCCCCCCCCCCCCCAGCCTGAATAGAATAGACACTCTGCACATGTGCAGAGTGTCTATTCAGCGACGCAGAGCGGCGCTAAATGGGGGCACGGCCTTAGGAAGCATCATCCTATGAGACCACGCCCATCTTCACCGGCCACGCCCCCTTTCGGGCTCGCTTCGCTGGACATGTGTGAAGTCCACAGTTTCCCTCCTTTAGGTGTCAAGACCAGCTACTGTAAGTCCTACTGGCTCGCAGGCCCCATACAAATAACTGATTTTCTACATCTGGCCAATCAGAATAGGAATAAATCACTGGGCATGGCTTTAGACACCAAGTGGAGTATAACAGAGTCACAGGTATCTGGTAGTTTCTGGGCCTGATTCAGTGCTGATGACAGCAGGTCCAGTGCGATGCATGGACCCGTGAGCTGCAGAGGTGATATGTTGGATTGCACCTGAGCTGGGCAGGCTTGGCTGGGATAGCATGCGATTTATCATATGTGAAAGGACCGCATATGATATATCACGGCGGCTCAAGAGGGCCACAGGCAACTTCTCCACCTGGAGGCGTCACTCTAGTGTATGGGGGTCTTATGACTTTTAGTTTTGTGAAAATTTGCAAAACAACAACTCCCTGCGCTAGCATACGGGGGTCACTCAGCAGCGGTAGCTGCCTGCCTGCGCCTGGCAACGCTGGGTCTATGCACCCGCAACATCACGTCGCCACCCCATTGTCGCCCTCCTGTTGGCCCTTAAACTGCAATTTAATTTTCCAGGATTGAGGGATTGTGCAGATTAGCAAAAATTGTCGTTTTTCACTAGTCTGTGGGCGCTACTGAATAAGGCCCTCTGACTGCACTGGGTATAGAGGTAACTCCGTAATAATCCTCTGGCGGTGACCTCTCTATGGCGTCCGTGTCAGGACTGTACGCTGTTCCTGATGATGTATCTACTAGAGGTTCAGAGACTCTTCTACCTTTGCTTTATTCTACCCACAATCCCGCCTGACGTTCCGCTGCTCTGTGTATATGAGATGCATTATCTGATTCACAAACCGGCTGCCATTTACCTCTGCGCCGGATCCAAGCAATTTATTATCGCATTATCGTACCAGCCTACAAATGTCAGCAGAAGAACCTGAAAGATTTACATAGAACCATTACATAATAATACAAAGCCAATTAACCCGCGAGCTGACTAAGGGCCTGATTCAGAATCAATCGCAGTTTGTCTCACAGCGGCTGCATATGACATCACAAAGCCGCCACAAATCAACCTGAAAGAGGTACGGATATGCCGGCATTGTCCAGACCGCACCCTTCCCAAAACCACGTCGCCGCCTCCACCATCACTAGGATTACGGCTGCCTTTAACAGAATGCATCTGCAGTTTTAGCTCTCTTGAATGCGGGCCAACCTGAATCATGCCCTGTATACAGCGCCTCTACCAAACCCGCACATGAATGAAAGCTTTGCCGCCTCAGAACGGCAGCTGTGCGCGGATGGAGACGCAGAACAAAGCCGGGAATATGTTGTATCTGTTTGATGCACCAAAGTGATGCAACTTTGTTTTTTTCAGCCATAAGGAGATTACATTTTAATAATTCTTTATCAAATAATAATTGTATCGGGGAAACTTGTCTCGTCTCTTCTTCTCCAGAGAGATTTGATGCAAAAATCAAAGAGATCTCTACTGTATATCAAACAACACGTGTTATCAGATGTGGCGCGCTGACGGATAAAGGGATAACGGATGTAACCGTCACCGGGCGAGGTTTGATCACTGGGCAATAAAGGGGCAAATTAGGCACGGCCGGGACAGGATAGGACATTAAAGCGATGATCGACATTCATTAATGTAATAATTACAGCTCCTATGTTATCTACAAACTTCCAGAGTGACGGAAATATTTATTCTTTTCTATACATATCGGTGACGGAGAACTGATGTTCCAGATATATCGGCATTGTAACGTGTGAAGTTATTGCGTCATTAGACAGACAGGTGACTATAACTGCATACACTGAATAAATACATAACAGGTCTGATCTACCCGTGTACCTGTCAGACTCATGCACGGACAGGCGACATACATGTACATTACTAGTCTGTTATTCTGCGCTACAACCTGCGCCGCCACAATACATCGCTGCAGCCTCATACACACCTCTCATCGTTGCAGGTGTTACAAGATGCCATAAGGAGGTGGCTGCAGCTTATAAACATCACTCAAACAGGAATAGAGGGAGCAGCGATGAAACATGAGGCTGTTATTCCAGGGAGGCTTCATGACCTATGCCAAAATGGCCGCTGAGCTCTCTACTGAGGTCTATGGAGCATGTGCAGGGGCCACCTTGTCTTCACTATTTCAGACTCTGTTAGAACATCACAGAGGGGGATGCGTTCAGTATCCCAATGGACGGAATGCTGGCAGTCACAATAACCACACCGGCATCCCTACTACCACTAGGAGATGGGAGGTGGGACACCTTAGGGTTAGGCTGCGGTGATGGTGGATTAGGCACTTAGAAGGGGGGTTAAGGATATAATGCGGGAACAGGCCTACGTTTAGACAGTGGGGTACGGGGGCTAGGCACTAGCAGCAAGGAATCGGGTTAGGCTGTGAGTTTGGCTGCATGGAGGTAGACTTAGGGTTGGGGGGGGGGTAAGTATACATACCTACCCCCTGTCGGGATTCCCTCTATCAGGGTGCCAGTGTCTGTATTCTGGCTGCTAACATTCCCACTGATGGTGGAGACCTGTGATTGCCTGTCATCTGGTTTCTGATCCACTCGAGTGCCAACATGCACTCACTGACTGATGAGCTGTATGACACCGGCTCCATGGCAACCAGTACGTAACAGTGAGTACAGCTGTACTTGCGATCTCGCTACTGGTAGAGTCACTGGGATGATCACAGCTGGCGCGAGCCTGGATGAAAACAGCTGGCGCGTGCCTGGATGATCACAGCTGGCGCGTGCCTGGATGATCACAGCTGGCGCGTGCCTGGATGATCACAGCTGGGGCGTGCCTGGATGATCACAGCTGGGGCGTGCCTGGATGAAAACAGCTGGCACGTGCCCGGATGATCACAGCTGGCGCGAGCCCGGATGATCACAGCTGGCGCGTGCCCGGATGATCACAGCCGGGGCATGCCCGGATGATCACAGCCGGCGCGTGCCCGGATGATCACAGCCGGGGCAGGCCCGGATGATCACAGCTGGCGCGTGCCTGGATGATCACAGCCGGCGCGTGCCTGGATGATCACAGCCGGGGCGTGCCTGGATGATCACAGCTGGGGCGTGCCTGGATGATCACAGCTGGGGCGTGCCTGGATGATCACAGCTGGGGCGTGCCCGGATGATCACAGCTGGCGCGTGCCTGGATGATCACAGCTGGGGCGTGCCTGGATGATCACAGCCGGGGCGTGCCTGGATGATCACAGCCGGGGCGTGCCTGGATGATCACAGCCGGGGCGTGCCTGGATGATCACAGCTGGGGCGTGCCTGGATGATCACAGCTGGGGCGTGCCTGGATGATCACAGCCGGCGCGTGCCTGGATGATCACAGCCGGCGCGTGCCTGGATGATCACAGCTGTGTCTACCTTTTTCTGTCAAACTTTTTGCTTGTGCCGGCCTTTTGCCAATGCCACTTTTTGTCTGTCAACCTTTTGGTGTCAGCCTGCTGCTGTTGACCCTTTGAGCCACACCTTTTGATATGTATATAGTGGATGTTATCAGTAAACACAGTGTATAATAGTTCGGTAGACATGCCAGGCACATAGACTGCCAGGTGGAGCCAGTATGAGAAGCCAGTGTCAACAAGTTAATGGCGGACCCAGGAGTGGGAGGGGCAAGGCGACAGCCCAACAAATTTGCACCATTGCATTGCAGTGGGCCGGGCCACAGAGCATGCCATCACATGACATATCCCCGCCATTTCATTGGAGAAGAGAGCAGGATGTGGGAGGGTTGCCTAGTCCCCTAGAAGCTTGGAGCTCCTGCAAATTGGGGAGTGCCCCAGTCATACCTGGAGAATAAGCGAATTCCTATAGGAGATACTGAGAGGGGGCAGGACGAGCCCATCCTGCAATCAGTATAAATAGCACAGAGGGAAGTCTTAGATACATACACACATAAAATACAAAGTACTGAAATAAATATACTTCTTACAGTGTCCTGATTAAAAACTAAATTTGATTTTATTGCCATTTTGTTCCATTTTTTTGTCCCTCTATTATTTCGGAAATCAATCTCTGGCTGCATAACTAGCTCGATTTTCCATTCTCCTGGTTAAATATACTTAATGATTCATCTGATCTAAGCAGTGAGGCTAAATAAGAATAAATCAATATTCTATTTGCAATGCCTTCGCTCACTGCCCCACATCCCTCTCTGCTGGCAAAGCAAAAATGTTACTCAAACAGAAATGAATTGAATTCATCAGCCGTCGCATTCACAAAACCTTCGGTAAATTGACCCATAAGCTTGGTTCCAGCTGATGGATATAAGTGACTCACAGCAGCTGGGATGACGCGGCAGAAGCTGGTGTCATTAACCAAGGGCTTTATCTCTGCAAACATGGAGGGGATGCTCCCCAGACTACACGTCAGATCAGGATCTGTTCACCAAGGCATCTGGCTTCAAGCTCAGTTCACGGACTAAGTTTATACAAGAAATATAGAAGCTTCCGCACACTTGATAACAGTGCAGTGGTGCACTCTGGGAGGGTTTCTGAGTACCCAGAAACCCCCCATCCAGAACAGGGCTAATTTTTCCTCCAAGCCCTCAAATGTGCCTATTTTTAATAATCAGATCAAATGTCCCATACTTGTAATTGGAAATGTTATCTACTCAAATTTACTAAAATAAAATAAAAAAAACCAGAGGGAGCACTGTAATAATAACTTCATCTATAGATGGCATTATACAGGCTTCCCTCCTGCTTCTACTATTCCTGCTCTGATCGATCAGGCAGAGCAGAGCTCAGAGCCAGCACTTTTGAGGCCATGCGTGTCTGTCTATATAGCATGCTGGATAAATCTATAATCACCGGTGTCAGGGCCAGTGTTCTCACCAGAACACGTTCATTTAATAATGGGGACTGGATCACTATTCCCGAATATGCAGCGGTTGGCTGGAGTCATTCCGTGTGATCCCAGGAGTGTCTGGATCACTGGTGGAAATGGTACCGTGATGGTTCCTGCCAAAACCCAGCAGACATTTCTAGCAATGCTGTATCGTAGTGGTTCCCAAACTCGATCCTCAATGAGCACTAACAGGTCATGTTTTTCAGGTCACCCGGTAGGTTCCTCCAACTGTCCCATTTAAAAAAAATGTACAGGTGACCTAGAAAACATGACATGTCAGTGCTGCTTGGGATCCGCGGTTGTATCCCATTCAGTCTGCAAAGCTGGAATCAGTTGGTGCTATTCCCTGAGACTGGAGAAGGACTGTCTCACCAACAGGGGGCTCTTCAGTCAGGTCTTCAGACAAATTAATCCTCTACTAATGTGGCGATGGCTGATTAACTATCTGGATATAAAATGAGATTGGATGTGTTACCTCCAGCTATAACTATTATTGCTGCTCATGATGAAAGAAATGTATCCGATTGCCATTTATAAGGTCAGGAAGGGCAATCGTTATTAGCAACGCAGCAGCTTGGTTGGAATTTTGTACTACTTGCTTTGGATGTTGAATGAGAAGAGGGGGGGGGGGGGTTTGGTGTGAGCACCCCCAACATCTGCGGAAGTCTCTTCACATACACAGAAATATCTGTTCTGCAGATCATGTCAGAAATAAGGAAAAGTCTCCTAAAGCTCTGTTCCTGCAAATCATTCCCAACAGAAACACAGGTTTTGTGCCTCAGTATGTGCCTCAGTATGTGCCTCAGTAGGGGCATGAGGCACCATCAAAACCTATTGCCTCACGTCAACTTTCATACATACATTTATTTCCTTTACCCACCATTTGATTGCAACATCCAGCCATGTGCGGACGACTGGAGCCGTGCCTAATGCCCACAGTAGCATGGCCAGCTAAGAATGAGACGTGATGGCAGTGTGACCAGTTCCTTGTGGGCATGGAGAACCCTGAAGTATCTAGCACCTAGCGTCCAATCAGGAGCTGCTAGGCCACCAGGCAGCCAATAACGCTATTCGGGAGGAGGAGCCGCACAATGTAAACAAACTCTTCTTGCGTCTCTTTCCTTAGTCCGTGGGTTTCCCGTGTGTTGGTGTGTTTTTTGGCCAAGTCCCCTGGATGCCTACATGGACAGAAGAGTACCCGATCTACACTGAAGGACCCTTGTAAGTATAAATTGTTTCCACCGGTACCCTCATTGGATTACTTCAGGAACAGTGGACAGCGGCAGACCTACCTGCGTGTCAAGGTAGGTAAATATATGTATGAATGGGCTCTGTGTGTAATAAAGTTGTATTTTTCAAGTGTGTTTGTGTGTTTATTTCACTATTGGTTCTGCTGTGGAACTAAGGGGCGGCATGCTGTGACTTGTGGTTCTCGCGACCCAGCTTGCTGGGACTCATAATTCCACAGCAGAACCGATGGTATTTTTCTAATTTCAAACCACCCTCAGCCCAGGGGCACCGGGGACAGCATCAGGCTTCATCCTGGGCAGGTAAGTTCTGAAAGGGGGGGACCCCTTCATTGGGGGGGTCCTCACTACCCCAGGACCCCTGCCCAGGCTCATAGGCAAATCTAGAATTATGGTAATGGGTGGACCCAGATCTAGACATAATAGTAGGGGGACCTTTGCGCTGCAAAAAGGGGGCGTGGCCTCCTGGGAAGGAGCCGTGGCATCACAAAAAGGGGTGTGGTATTACACTTTAGACCAGGCATGTCCAACGTTGACCCTCCAGATGTTGTGAAACTACACATCCCAGCATGCTTTGCCACAGTTTTGCTATTAGAGAATGCTAAAACTATTGCAAAGCATGCTGGGATGTGTAGTTTGAAAACATCTGGAGGGCCAACGTTGGACATGCCTGCTTTAGACCATACACAGTAATGGCCATTACACATTGTAGCAAACTCCGTTATGCCAATTACACATTAGGCCACACACCATAATGCCCATTACACATTGTGCCACACATCATGATGCCCATTACATACTATATAACAAACCGTAATGCCCATTACATATTTGCCACATAAGTGCTGCTTACCTACGTGCTCATTGCTAGGGGGTTCTTGCTTGATGGCACCATAGTACCCATTACACATGATGCCGCACACCATAGTACCCATTACACATGATGCCGTACACCATAGTACCCATTACACATGATGCCGCACACCATAGTACCCATTACACATGATGCCGCACACCATAGTACCCATTACAATTGATGCCACACACCATAGTACCCATTACACATGATGCCGCACACCATAGTACCTATTACACATGATGCCGCACACCATAGTACCCATTACAAAAGATGCCGCACACCATAGTACCCATTACACATGATGCCGCACACCATAGTACCCATTACACATGATGCTGCACACAAAATGCCCCTTATACATGATGCTGCACACATAATGCCCCTTACACATGATGCTGCACACCGTAATGCCCCTTACACATGATGCTGCACACATAATGCCCCTTACACATGATGCTGCACACCGTAATGCCCCTTACACATGATGCTGCACACCGTAATGCCCCTTATGCAGATGTAACATGTGCAGAGAGAATTAGATTTGTGGGTGGGACCAGTATTTACTCAAAGTTATTTTGCACAGAAACAAAATAACACTCAAAATGTAATACTCTCTGCATATGTTACATCTGCCCCACCTGCAGTGCACATGGTTTTGTCCATAAGCAGGGCCGCCGACAGGGGGGTGCCAGGGGTACAGATGTACCGGGCCCCGGCCTCTGGAGTGGCCCGGGCAGCTGCCCACAGTGGCACGGCACCACCCCCACACACACACACCCGCACAATGCACCCCCCACCCGGCGGCCAGGCACGCACAATACACAGTGCAGTCTGCAGATCGCTGAGCCTAGGATACAGAGGGGATCGGCGCTCTGCAGGCTGCACTGTGTAGTGAGTGCTCCGAGTCCCGCCTCCCGACATGAAGGAGGGAGAAGATGCTGCGCTGCTTGAGCCTGTGAGATGTTGCGCCGCCGCCACCGCTGGTAAGTAATAGTAATTGGGGGGGTAGGGGGAGGCGGGGTGCCAGCGCATGCTAGAGGGGGGGGGGCGCTGGGGGCCCGGGCTGAAGGCCCCAACATTACTAGTGGTGGCCCTGTCCATAAGAGAGAGGATTTGCTTTTGCAAATGAACTAGAATCAGGCCAAAGGTGTCACCACTGTGATCCAGCATTGTTGCACAACGAATACAACTGAGTCACAGTCAGTGGAACTCTGGCATAGGAGATATGGTCACCTTGGATTCCAGAGTGTTAAAAGCTATATGGGATGGCACAGGAATGTTAGTGACTGATGCAGAGAAATCTGTATTGTGGGGGAACACAGTGATCACCCATTTCCCAGCACACTATAATGTATATACTGTATACAGAATAATAGGTTTAGTGATATGATATATAAGCAACTCACAGCCGCTCTACAAGTATCACTAATCAGTCAGAGATTTACCGGCAACCATTACCTTCCATTTACTACATGAGATTACACCACTCATTATCCCTTTAATTACCCCCTCTTTCATTTATAAATCTACAATTAAAATGAGTGAGAAAACACAAGATTAAGGCAATGAACCCTATGTCCCCTATAACAGCAATATTGAGTGCCTGCTTCTGAATATAATAAAGAACAATTATCATCTCAGGCGTAAGAGAACCGGGATGAGCCAGAATCACATACAGGGATGAGCCAGAACCGGGATGTGCCAGAATCACATACAGGGATGAGCCAGAACCGGGATGTGCCAGAATCACATACAGGGATGAGCCAGAATCACATACAGGGATGAGCCAGAACCGGGATGTGCCAGAATCACATACAGGGATGAGCCAGAACCGGGATGATCCAGCGCCACATACAGAGATGAGCCAGAACCGGGATGAGCCAGAATCACATACAGGGATGAGCCAGAACCGGGATGAGCCAGAATCACATACAGGGATGAGCCAGAACCGGGATGAGCCAGAATCACATACAGGGATGAGCCAGAACCGGGATGAGCCAGAATCACATACAGGGATGAGCCAGAACCGGGATGAGCCAGAATCACATACAGGGATGAGCCAGAACCGGGATGTGCCAGAATCACATACAGGGATGAGCCAGAACCGGGATGTGCCAGAATCACATACAGGGATGAGCCAGAACCGGGATGAGCCAGAATCACATACAGAGATGAGCCAGAACCGGGATGTGCCAGAATCACATACAGGGATGAGCCAGAACCGGGATGAGCCAGAATCACATACAGGGATGAGCCAGAACCGGGATGAGCCAGAATCACATACTGGGATGAGCCAGAACCGGGATGAGCCAGCATCACATACAGGGATGAGCCAGAACCGGGATGTGCCAGAATCACATACAGGGATGAGCCAGAACCGGGATGAGCCAGAATCACATACAGGGATGAGCCAGAACCGGGATGAGCCAGAATCACATACAGGGATGAGCCAGAACCGGGATGAGCCAGAATCACATACAGGGATGAGCCAGAATCAGGATGAGCCAGAATCACATACAGGGATGAGCCAGAATCGGGATGATCCAGCGCCACATACAGAGATGAGCCAGAACCGGGATGAGCCAGAATCGCATACAGGGATGAGCCAGAACCGGGATGAGCCAAAATCACATACAGGGATGAGCCAGAACCGGGATGAGCCAGAATCACATACAGGGATGAGCCAGAACCGGGATGAGCCAGAATCACATACAGGGATGAGCCAGAACCGGGATGAGCCAGAATCACATACTGGGATGAGCCAGAACCGGGATGAGCCAGCATCACATACAGGGATGAGCCAGAACCGGGATGTGCCAGAATCACATACAGGGATGAGCCAGAACCGGGATGAGCCAGAATCACATACAGGGATGAGCCAGAACCGGGATGAGCCAGAATCACATACAGGGATGAGCCAGAACCGGGATGAGCCAGAATCACATACAGGGATGAGCCAGAACCGGGATGTGCCAGAATCACATACAGGGATGAGCCAGAACCGGGATGTGCCAGAATCACATACAGGGATGAGCCAGAACCGGGATGAGCCAGAATCACATACAGGGATGAGCCAGAATCAGGATGAGCCAGAATCACATACAGGGATGAGCCAGAACCGGGATGAGCCAGAATCACATACAGGGATAAGTCAGAACCGGGATGAGCCAGAATCACATACAGGGATGAGCCAGAATCAGGATGAGCCAGAATCACATACAGAGATGAGCCAGAACCGGGATGAGCCAGAATCGCATACAGGGATGAGCCAGAACCGGTATGAGCCAAAATCACATACAGGGATGAGCCAGAACCGGGATGAGCCAGAATCACATACAGGGATGAGCCAGAACCGGGATGATCCAGCGCCACATACAGAGATGAGCCAGAACCGGGATGAGCCAGAATCGCATACAGGGATGAGCCAGAACCGGGATGTGCCAGAATCGCATACAGGGATGAGCCAGAACCGGGATGAGCCAAAATCACATACAGGGATGAGCCAGAACCAGGATGAGCCAGAATCACATACAGGGATGAGCCAGAACCGGGATGAGCCAGAATCACATACAGGGATGAGCCAGAACCAGGATGATCCAGCGCCACATACAGAGATGAGCCAGAACCGGGATGAGCCAGAATCGCATACAGGGATGAGCCAGAACCGGGATGAGCCAGAATCACATACAGAGATGAGCCAGAACCGGGATGAGCCAGAATCACATACAGAGATGAGCCAGAACCGGGATGAGCCAGAATCGCATACAGGGATGAGCCAGAACCGGGATGAGCCAAAATCACATACAGGGATGAGCCAGAACCGGGATGAGCCAGAATCACATACAGGGATGAGCCAGAACCGGGATGAGCCAGAATCACATACAGGGATGAGCCAGAACCGGGATGAGCCAGAATCACATACAGGGATGAGCCAGAACCGGGATGAGCCAGAATCACATACAGGGATAAGCCAGAACCGGGATGAGCCAGAATCACATACAGGGATAAGTCAGAACCGGGATGAGCCAGAATCACATACAGGGATGAGCCAGAATCAGGATGAGCCAGAATCACATACAGGGATGAGCCAGAACCGGGATGAGCCAGAATCACATACAGGGATGAGCCAGAATCAGGATGAGCCAGAATCACATACAGGGATGAGCCAGAACCGGGATGATCCAGCGCCACATACAGAGATGAGCCAGAACCGGGATGAGCCAGAATCGCATACAGGGATGAGCCAGAACCGGGATGAGCCAAAATCACATACAGGGATGAGCCAGAACCGGGATGAGCCAGAATCACATACAGGGATGAGCCAGAACCGGGATGAGCCAGAATCACATACAGGGATGAGCCAGAACCGGGATGAGCCAGAATCACATACAGGGATAAGTCAGAACCGGGATGAGCCAGAATCACATACAGGGATGAGCCAGAATCAGGATGAGCCAGAATCACATACAGGGATGAGCCAGAACCGGGATGATCCAGCGCCACATACAGAGATGAGCCAGAACCGGGATGAGCCAGAATCGCATACAGGGATGAGCCAGAACCGGTATGAGCCAAAATCACATACAGGGATGAGCCAGAACCGGGATGAGCCAGAATCACATACAGGGATGAGCCAGAACCGGGATGATCCAGCGCCACATACAGAGATGAGCCAGAACCGGGATGAGCCAGAATCGCATACAGGGATGAGCCAGAACCGGGATGTGCCAGAATCGCATACAGGGATGAGCCAGAACCGGGATGAGCCAAAATCACATACAGGGATGAGCCAGAACCGGGATGAGCCAGAATCACATACAGGGATGAGCCAGAACCGGGATGATCCAGAATCACATACAGGGATGAGCCAGAACCGGGATGATCCAGCGCCACATACAGAGATGAGCCAGAACCGGGATGAGCCAGAATCGCATACAGGGATGAGCCAGAACCGGGATGAGCCAGAATCACATACAGAGATGAGCCAGAACCGGGATGAGCCAGAATCACATACAGAGATGAGCCAGAACCGGGATGAGCCAGAATCGCATACAGGGATGAGCCAGAACCGGGATGAGCCAGAATCACATACAGGGATGAGCCAGAACCGGGATGAGCCAGAATCACATACAGAGATGAGCCAGAACCGGGATGAGCCAGAATCGCATACAGGGATGAGCCAGAACCGGGATGTGCCAGAATCACATACAGAGATGAGCCAGAACCGGGATGAGCCAGAATCGCATACAGGGATGAGCCAGAACCGGGATGAGCCAGAATCACATACAGGGATGAGCCAGAACCGGGATGAGCCAGAATCACATACAGGGATGAGCCAGAATCACATACAGGGATAAGTCAGAACCGGGATGAGCTCATCCCTGTATGTGACTCTGGCTCATCCCGGTTCTGGCTCATCCCTGTATGTGATTCTGGCTCATCTCTGGCCTCACGGTGAGGCGACGTGGCCTACAAATTGCATCACTCGCCCCTCTGCCTGTGGGGAATAGACACTGTGCGAATGCGCACAGCGTCTATTCCCCGCTGACAAGCTTGTGTCAGCGGGGACTTCCAACTGCCCCTAAACCCCCATACCCCCCTCCCCGGGACACTGCTGGCCCTGGGTGGGCTGCGGGAATGTCCCCGAAAACCGGGACATTCCCGCAGTAACCAGGACAGGTGGGAGGTGTGTGAGTATAGCATAAAGTCTCTTAATAGTCTATATATATAGATAATCGATGTGTGTATGTGTGTATGTCCCCTATGGACTCCAAAACAGCGTGACCGATTTTGATGAAATTTTCATGCAATCTTCAGATTAGCCCAGCGGGTGATCCTGTGATGTTTGGTAGTGATCGGGTCAACCAATTTTTTTTCGGGGGGGGGGGGGGGGGGGTTGAGATTTTGTTCCCGCCGAACTTCTGCCAAATGCAACTGAATATTCAAGCCATTGTCGACAAGGTATTCCCAAATCTAACATCAACTAGAAAAATCCGGATTGGCTGTGCGAGCGTGCAATTTTGGCACCAAAAAAATATGATGTCAACAAGCTCAATGAGCAAACAATTGAAACTGCCGGCAAAACAGTCACATACAAATCGATCGGCACAGTGATGGACGAAGAACAAGCCGTCAATTATCCAATTTAATTTTTTAATTCATTGGAACCACCCGGAATGCCAACGCACGTGTCAACATTGAAGGTTGGATCACCGGTGATGCTTATTCGCAACTTAAATGCACCAAAGTTGTGCACCGGAACCAGATTGACCATCGGTGCTGTACCTACAGTATAGATATCTGCTAAAACTTTGTCACGTGACCGCCCCCCTCCAGCCACCAAAAGTCACCTGGCTATAGATAATTAGTGCGAGGCCGGGGCGGGTCACTAGTAACATATGAAATTATTATACATACTGTATACTGTAAATGTGCCACTCAGGGGCCTGATTCAGCTCGTCCTGCCAAATTCCCCACACCCCATTGTCAGTCAGTCTATTATGGACGCAGAACGCTGAATTAAGGGTGGACCCTGACCTCATGTGACATCAGCCGCGTGCCCCAAGCAGCCACAGACACTACTGCCTCTGCAGGGGTATACCCAGCCATTTTTTGGGCATGACGATAAAGTGGCCTTCCCCTTCCGCCCCCTGTCTGTGCCTCCTGGCCCAACGAGTGTGAAACTCGCCAAAGTCACAAATCCCGACCACCAGGGACGGAGACGTATGTATCCTATTACGAACCTGTGTGAACCGCTCCTGTTTTCATTTGCAGTTTGCATCATTGTTACATTATTTCAGATACACATCAGAATCTTAGTAATAACTCAGAATCAGAAGAAAATTACCTGGGGGGGGGGGGGGATTACGTGCCCGAGTGCCCCCCCCCCCACCCCCCTAAATCCGCCTGTGCTCCGAGCTATGGGGTTACCAGTGATGATTGTTTAACCAGCCAAAGTGATTTTTGATCATGGCCTTATTTAACCCCAACCTGTCTGCAGGGCTGCCTGCGTGTCCTCAATTAACGGAGTTCCCCTACTTGGGAATGACGGTTCAATGAGAGAAATGTATAACGCCATCAGATAAGGCCATATACTGAATTAATTGGTCTGGTGGCAGCAGATTAGATTTGTACCTTTTATTACAAAGACCTATATGTCACAGAAACGCAAATGAAGATAAAGAATCAACATCGCAAACTGCCGAATTAGTCTACAAAGTCCAGACAGTGGGAAATAAAAGCATCCGAAAAGCTGCACAGCCACTAACATACAAATCTATGACGTAGCATTAACCAGGCGATAGGCAAGGTGCCCTTGTACGTCTGTAAGTCAAACACCCGGCGACTCAAATAAACAGAACGCGAGCGGGGAAAGCCATTACGGCCGTTTCGCTCTTACGTCTACGTCTAGTTTGTGACAAGTTGAAATGATGGCTGAAGATCCAGATAATTACATCTTATAAATGATACGTCTCTACGAGCTGATGTCAATTTGTAACGCCTGACAGGTGAATTACCTTCATGTACCCACTATGTAATTCCCGGGTCATAACTGCTTCTACCGAGGACAAGGCTGCTCCATCATCCCAACAGGTGCAGGGAATCGTCACCTCTCCCCCAGCGGCAGAAACCTATCTCTGTGGCTGTGTGGTCTGAGTGCAGCATAGACAGGCCCAGGCTGCAGGGCGTACAGGGAGACTGTGAAAGTGACACCTAGACTTCTTATAGGCGTATCATAGAATCAGGGCTGCCGAGAGGGGGGGGGGGGGGGGGGGTTACAAATTACCCGGGCCCAGACTGCCGGGTGGCAGCAGGGACACACATGTACAGCATGTAGTGTGCGGACAGCAGGCTCAGCATGAGCGCCTCACTGACAGCGTGAGGGCTCATGCTTAGCCTGCTAGGTGGGCTGCTGCTGAAGGGTTGGGGGAGGGGGTGATAACACCCCCCCTCAACTTTAGAGTGTTTTTTCACTCTCCCCATAATAACTGGGGGCGTGACCTAATCGTGGTAGGTGGCCACGCCTCCCGCGATTAGGCCATGCCCCCAATTTTACCGGGCCGGGTATACCTCTCAGCTGCCCTGCATAGAATGACTAGATGAGCCTCAGAGTAGTCAGTATTCCTCCCAACTGTACCGATTTTTACAGGTCTATACCATTTATTTTGCCCGGGGCCAGTTACGTCCTGCGGTGATGGTGGTTGTGGGGCAGTTGGGATTCCCCCATGCTACCCGCTGCTCTGCTCAGCTTATGTGCACAGTGTCTATTCACTGCAGAAAGGGGATAGAGGCATGGCCAGCAGCTCGCACAGATGTCCATGCCCCCGTCAGCTGCAAAAAGGGGGTGTGGCATTGTGGGAGCACCACAGGCATAGGCCATGCCCCCTGAATGGGAGGCTACACCCGCTCCCCCCCCCCCCCAATTTTGGACATGCTCAAGTCCCTCATCCACTGCCATCAATTTTGGAAGGTAATGCATTAGGGATGGCCATTGATTATCGATGTTCCCAAAACAATATACTGTAACCCTATAGATTGTAAGCTTGCGAGCAGGGCCCTCATACCTTTAACTGACTGTAAATACCCAGTTTGTTTTACCACGGTCTCCTATTACGGAACGGACTATGCTGCGCTATATAAGAACTGCTAATAAATAAACCTATATAATCTTTTCTTGTGTTGACACAATTGTACCAAAGTTAAGGGCAGCTCGTACCCAATGTATACAATATAAGGATACAATTCGTATACATAGTGACGTTTGGAAATGAATAGAAAATAGATGCAATATAACATTATCTTCGCTGGGAACGTGGCCTCTATCACAGTATTTTCCTCTAGATTAATGAACATTTTGGTCACCCCAGAAAACAACGAGGGAACGTGGCAGGAAAGTAACACTGTAACCTTCCAATCTAGCAGCAGTAATTGGACGGCGCTAGGAATAGTAACTGCAATGTAACCTTTCAGAACTGGGACAGAGGCGCCGGTAAGTTTATTACTTCAATCTTGTAGGAACAGATGAGGTCAGAGCCGCGATGTATAAATCTAAGGGAAGGAAGTTCAGGCTCCGGGTGCCACAAAGTTACTTTTGTTGATATTTTGTTTGCAGAGAAAGAGATATGTTATGTACAGACCAATTATAAGGAACCAGCCACTGTGATTCGTTGTAATACATGATATCACGTATGGTGACAGTCTGAGCGTGGCCTATGTGGGATATGACATGTACATGGCACAATGGGGGTTATTCTGGTTGCTTCGCAAGGCAAATTGCAGCCTTGCGAGTCCACCAAACTCCCCCCCCCCCCCCCTCGTAGTGTATGTTCCCACGCACAGGCTGTGAATGGATGTTTACTGGCAAATACAGATCACAGTGAATATGGAAAAGCTTGGGAAAGCCTCTGGGTCTAATATGGACCCCGGTAATCACCAGGGACCCCTGAAAGGCAGCTCTGGTCTCTGAGTTTGGGTACATGTGAAGCAGGATAATGGCCCAGCACATTCTGGGGCCACAAGGACAGCTCAGTATACTAGTTCTAAGGGATCGTGTGTACAGCGCTATGGCGTGTGTGATCTTTATAACAATACTGCATGGACACGAGGTGAAGGCTGCGTTTCCTCTGCAGTGAGCTGGATGTTACATCAGGCCGTGTTCTCTGCTCCGCATCCTCCCGTCATCCCTGGTAGCTGGTACTGCTAATGGTGTGACCTTGGCCATGACAAGTGCTGCAGCTACACAATTATACACCGATCTATACTAATGACAGCAGTACATACACTCACATACATGTAATGAGCTTCTGGCTCCCGGCTGAGGGATTGGAAGATATAATAAATAAAATATTAATATACAATGGTACTTATGTAGTATCTGGGCTGCCGATTTTTTGATTGTATGCCTTAAGTTAAGACATACAATCAGATGCGATGCGATGCGATGCGATGCGATGACCCGATTTTTCCATAGGATTCAATGTTAAAATGGACTGAGTCCAATTTAACATGAAATTCAATGGGAAAAAGGGGTCCTTTTCATACCCCTACTATCCAAGTGGGCATGGAGTTGGATATAAACCTGTGGCGAGCGTAGCGAGCCACCGAGCCCGAAGCGTGGCGAGCGAAGCGAGCCCCACGAGGGGACGGTATTCTGTGTCCCCTCAGGGGGCTCGCTACGCTCGCCACGCTTCGGGCTCGGTGGCTCGCTACGCTCGCCACAGGTTTATATCCAACTCCATGCCCACTTGGATAGTAGGGGTATGAAAAGGACCCCTTTTTCCCATTGAATTCCATGTTAAAATGGACTCAGTCCATTTTAACATTGAATCCTATGGAAAAATCGGGTCCATCGCATCGCATCGCATCGCATGCGATTTGGTCGGGTGCGATGCGATGCGATGGACCCGATTTCAAAATCGGCAGCCCAGTTACTACATAAGTACCTATACAATTAAATACGACGCAGGGGGACAATGCTCTGACGCCATCTGCAAAGTGGCGGACAGTCAGCAGAATGCATGATATATCCGAGTCGCTGGTCAACAGTGACGGGAGCTGCGTTATCCTGATACAGGAAGTGACAGCGATTCCAGCACTGCCCGGGATTCTGAGCAGGAACGGGATCCTACACTCACTGTTACAGGGGCTCTCTCACACTAGCCTAAGGGTACATTTACTAAGAGAAGAGTTCTATTGGGATGTTGCCCATAGCAACTATCAGATTCTACTCTTATTTATGTAGCAACTTCTAGAAGAAAAGAGATAGAGGTCAGATGCACTAAGCTTCAATAAGGGATAAACAAGCAGCCAATCAGCTCCTACCGGTCATTTTTCAAAAACAGTCCGTGACATGGTACTGTAGGTAAGAGCTGATTGGCTGGCGGTTTATTACTCTCCATGTTATCACTTGTGAAGCTTAGTGCATCAGGCCCAGAATCTGACTGGTTGCCCATAGCAACATCCCATAATCAACAGAACTCTCGTAGTTGCTGCAGAGTGGAAATGGTTGTGACATTAGGTCGACACAGACAAAAGGGTTGACATGTCTAAGGTCGACAGGTTCAAAAGGTCGACACGGGCATAATGTCGACATGGGGACTGGACTATGTCAACAATCAGGACAAAAAAACTGTGAAAAACCTATGTTAACCTTTTGACTGTCAACCATCCCCATGTCGACCTGATGTTTGTGTCAACTTTTTGTCTGTGTTGACTTTAGTCCTGTCGACTTTCAGTGGTTGACCTAATGTACACCACACCCATTGTGGTCACCAGGGGTAACTACTGCAGTCCCCACAGGGGCACCTAGTGACTGTTGACCTAGACATGGTCTGTGCGCTATACCACACCCATTGCGGTCACCAGGGGTAACAGTTACTGAATGCAGACACAGTGGGGGACGGTATTTCCAGCATCTACCATAGACGATTAGTCACATGTCACAGAATCCCATGGCCAATGGATTATGCTGTTATTATCCCTCTTCAGAAGCAGAATTATTTTGTTTGCCTTTGAAATAAATGCGCTGAATCCTCTTTGTCATTAGCCGGCTGGAGATACGGCGCTGAGCTCTGCACAAATAATAGGACACAAATGAAGTTGCATTAATACTGTATTAGAAATACTCTCTAATTAGAATCTGTAACCTTGTAATAAATACTACGGGGAGCGGCCATATTGCTTACCGTAGGTAATAGAACATTTACTATGCGCGGGTGGGAAGGGGGCGGGCAGGGGGCTGTCCCATGGGGCGCCCAGCGTTTCCTGGGTGTGCCAACAAAAGCAGTGGGTGCGCCCACATGAGAACGCAGGCGCGTCCAAGCCTGCATGAAGCGGGCATCTGACGTCACACGACACCAGCGCCGTATTTGGACATCTCCGAGGCAAATAAAGGTCGTCTGGACTGATTCTTATTTGTGAACGGGGAAAAAAAAACATTTGATGGTCAGCAACTATCGAATATTTTTTCCCCATACACCCATGTGCAAATAGATGTGTCAATGTACACACCCATTTGCATGTAGGCGCAGACATTCAGTTGGCGTCGGTGAATGAGCGCTCGCTCCTCCCAGCAAGCGGCATTTACCCGAGAGGTTCTGAATCAGGCCCAATAACTATTACAAAACAATGACAATAAGATGGCCGAGAAGGAAAGTGGCTGCCAGAGAGGGACCAGAAGATCCCTCTCCAGCAATGCTCTCCCCAAATGGAACATCTCCTGCGTTAGGCATGTCTTAAATTGCATGAATAATGAAACCATGAATGATTTCAGTTTTCAGAAATAAAGTCCTGGTTCTGCTGCTGCACAAGAGGGAGAGCCACGGATGTCAGTGCGCTCCGTCTACAGGTTGGGGGCAGCTGACATTATCTCCTGTGTACCTCTTAATCTGGAAATGGGGTTTAGTCTAAGGTGGATGTATTACCAATGCTCTTACGTAATGCAGCCCATACATCCCACTGTGGGTGCACACAGAGTCCCAGGGTAACTGAGCCGCGCACGGACTATGGAATATATCAATACGATTAATTGGAGGATGCTGGGCAGTGTCTGGGAGTAAGCTTCAGTCTTATTGGCTTGTTAAGGGAGTGTCGCGACATATCGCAGGAGCGCTCTCAGACTCCAGATGCTTATTCCTGGACATCGGAGAGACCATACTCTGGATGGAGGTTCTGCACCTAGCGTGCGACCGATGGTTGTGACAGCAGCCCTCACATGTTCTGACGCATGTTTGTAAACCAGCGGTAGGGGTCATACTGGGATTAGCATAAAGTCGCAGACACAACAATATCAAATGCGCAGACAAGGTCTGTGCAGCGAGCAACACTGAATCAGCCCCTTAGTATTTATCCTGTGACTTCCCGGCCGACGTGACAGTCGCTATATACGCAATGTTTTCAGTTTCTGGAACCAATCTGCACATGATAAATATGTATCAGATGTGATGGATCCTGCGACAGGACGGCGTTTCTGGAAGGTGTTTCGCCTCCAACTCATTTAGCCTCTGAATTTGTTACTGGGAACTTGGAACCGGCTTATAACATCTACCACAGTAAAATTCCTCCCCGTCATGAATAAAGATGATTAAGCAGAAGACAGGAGAGGTGACTTGTGTTACCCTCGGGACTATTGTATTCCAAAAGCTGCTATTATGGAATTGAAGGCAGCAGATTGCACCATAAGATCCAGCGCTGCCCAGGACGCACCATTTCCCTGTTACTGAATGTCTTATTAGCGCCTTCTTTATGGAGACAAAAAATGTTATGGTCAAAATGAGATTTAAAGGGATGGAACGAGTAAAGCACATGGCACAGTTAGTGCCGGAAGTCAGTGGCAGAACCGCGGTGGATTAGGGGCGTTGGCGCGGACTGATGCTCCTATAGAAATGTGTCCTGCCACTGGGACAGTGAGTCTGCTCCTAGCATCGGTAGAGAAGCAGGCTTCGGTGGAACTGTGTCCACAGCCCAACAGCGCTGAGATCAAGTGTCCAATCCCAGCGCTGGGAGTAAAGCTGTGACGGGTGTCTATCCCAGGACCACCTGCTAGCTCCCAGCACCGGACTTGGGATGGCGCCGGGCAGTGCTGTGGAAGCGCCATTTCAAATTTGGTGCCAGACCTGCAGCTTATAGGAAGTGCCGGCCATGGACTTTTAAAAATGGTGCCATCCATGAGTCAGTCATGGCCCATGGAGCAGCAGCCAATGGGAAGCGACATCAGTCGCCACCGGGTTGAGAAGAGGAGCACAGGGGAAAGGAGCTGGAGAAGACGCTGGTGGAAGAGCTCAGGTAGCCGGGGAAGAGGCCAGAAGAGGGAAGAAAGAAGGCGCCAAATGGATGAAGGCGCAACAGCCAGTGGCAGAAGAACACGGTGAGGCCTCCATGTCCACCAACACACCCCCCACCCCACCCCAACCGTTAGGGCAGTCAGGCACTAAGCCCGTGGGCACAAACAGGCTGAGGCTTGTGGGTTATGATAAGCAGGCAGTAAGCTTGGGGGAAGGATCTCACTAGGCATTCGTTTGTGTGCCCGCATGTGAAAAATTGTGATCTGGGCACTAGGCCCAGGGCACTCAAACTGGATAAAGGGGCCCTAGGTGTGTAAGGAAAGTCTGATAGAGCATTGGGACATGTAAGTAGGTCTGGGTGGCATTTAAGGGGCATGTGGGGAGGTCTGATGGCATGTTTATCATACCTAATTAGATACAGCAGATCTGGGGAAGATCCGGGAAGGGAGGGGGCTTCAGTCTTTGCTCATGGAGAAAGAAAGCACATTTTTGCCCCTGGTCCCAATCATAAGTGTAACGTTACAGTATGTAACTATGGGAAGTCAGACATTGCTCCAGTAGCCTATGTTACATCATTGTTTGAGAACAGAGGATCTGTCTCATTCTTCATTCAACAGCTCCTAGATCTCTTAAATGAACAGTAATTGTAGTGATTATGACCTATCCTGTACGTGATTATAACACAGCCGCCACTTACCATTTATTTTACACTTACATAACCAGATCCCTTCTATAATCTAAGAAACAGAAGACAGAAGTCTATAGGGTGGGTCTGTTACACTCTTACTGTATATCGCCTTTATCTATTCCAAATAAATACATTTCCCGTTCTGCAGATGATCGGTCGCTGCCGGTACCATGAAGTCATCTGACCGCACCTCCCCGAGATTTGTAATAAAGAGAAATGGAGAGACAAGCAAATGCACTTCCCAGCCTCTGGGGTGCACATTATCATTAACCACCGCTTATGTTTCTCCCATTAGCTGCCAGATACTTTGGAGGAGATTACGTACAGTATGAATAATTTAGCAGAAATAAAGGAGCCTGTGGTCTGTGGAATGAGAGGGCAATTTTATATAAGATACATTACTTCTTACAGTGCGTGATGTCATACAGTCTGATGTCATCATGGTGTCCAGGCATGACATCATTAGATAAGGGGGAGAGCTCCACTGTAATTGGAAAGTAAATAATTCAGCTGGCAGCACCTCAAGCCATGTCCTAGTACATCCGGTAGACTCCAGAATCTTGGATGGCTCTCCCAGATGCCAGGAGACGCGGGCAGATCTCCTGGAGATCCCCGTGTTTGCCCAGTGATGTCCACTTTTCGAGTGAAGTGGGCAGTCTGGGCGGCTTAATGAGGTGAATTGCATCATCATTCCACACCCCCTTCCTAAGTGACAGCATTGTATAATGGGGCGGGGCCACAGAGATGCGGCTGCATCATCTACAACTGGCACCAACACGTCCGCTCCCGCCCCATCTTCGGCAATTAGCGGAGGAACTAAAAGTCAGTCCAGACTAAGGCTGGTTTCACACACTCCGGTTTTGTCCGGACGGCAAAAAGCCGGACACATTTTGTCCGGCTTTTTGCCTGACAGTTGTCTCTTTCACATGCACCGGCTCCGTGAGCCAGTGCTATGTAAATTTGAGGGTAAAAACTGAAGTGACGTCAGTTTGGGGGCGGTAGAGAGCTAAAACCGGACACCAAATGACCGGTGTGTGTGAAAGGCCCCCATCGCCCTCAGCACACACTGACCTGTGAGGACGGGACGGCTACGGCACGGCAGCCGAACACTGCAGTGGAAAGATCCGGCTGCTACCTGGCAGCCGTGCCATGGCCGTCCTGTGTGAATGGACACATAGCTGTCCATTACACACTGCAGGGATGGCACGGCTTTTAAGCCGAGCGGGATTTCGCCGTCCGGCAGGAGCCGGACAGTGTGAAACCAGCCTAACTGTTATTTCTGAAGGCAGGAGAAATCATTTGATGGTTTTTGACTACATCCCCTCGCATGGTACCAAAAGGATTTGGCAGGGGAGGCGGGTGTTCGACCGGATGGCGTTTCAGCGCTCGGTAAGCAGAGAGGCCCAGAGAGACAGCCGAACCTGGTGTATACAACTGTGCAGGGGGTTTGTATTCTGTATTATCTGCTACAAAACCATCTCAGGTTATTGTCCAGTGGAGGAAAACTCTTCCGCAGAACATTCTCCTCATTAAGCTTTCTGGCTGCAGAATTGCGGTCACATCTCCGACATGTTCCAATGCCCGTTTTGCTGTATCAGTCATGTTGGGCCTGGAATTGTCCCTTATACATAAATCCCACCACAGGTGAGGAAGAGCTGACATCTGTCTCTATTTATAGACTATTGATTCCATGAAACGCAGAGATAATGCCCAGATACCGCTCACAGTACAAATTCCCGGAATCAAAAGCACAAGAGACATTTCTGCAGAACTAGTGAGTTATACTGTGCGGTGATTCCGCTAATTACTCCGAGTATCAGCTCAGTGCATATCTGTGGGGAGGGTCCTCCATCCATCCCGCTCCCTTGTTATAGATAACGCCTTCTTTAATGTTCACCTTGTCACTGAGTATATATTACAAGAGCAGGTGTAATATATATGTATATATATACATATATATATCATCTGCAACATGTTTCGGAGTGATCACTGTTTGATAAAGGAACCAGAGGGATCCGAAACATGTTGTGGACAAAACCATGCAGCACTGCAGGGGGTAGATGTAACAAGTGCAGAGAGATTTACATTTGGGTGAGTTATTTTGTTTCTGTGCAGGGTAAATACTGACTGCTTTATTTTTACACTGCAATATAGATCTCACTTTGAAGAAAAATCCCACCCAAATCTAATTCTCTCTGCACATGTTACATCTGCCCCACCTGCAGTGCACATGGTTTTGTCCAGCTAAGAAGGAATTTGCCTCTAAGAGTGAACTAGAATAAGACCCTCAGTGTTTTGACTGAGGCTTGGGCGATAGCATCCTCCGTAGATCCAGGTGCCCAGACAAGTCATACATCTGTCCGGTAAAGAGTCTCCACTCCTATTTTATTTGATGTTGTGTTTATACTAATTCTCGGTAATTGGATTATATGAGTGTGTAAAATAATTCATTGTTTGGACGTATTACACTATCCATTTTTTATATCTTTTTATATATCTCATAACATATGGAGGCCATTTAAAAGGTAGAAATAAGAAAAATAAGGGAAGTATTGTTTTAACCCTTTCCGTGCTCTCACCACTAACCATCTGTGCACAGTCCCTAATCTTACTTTCATATACTGTATTTGCCATATATACAGAGAGAGAGAGAGAGAGAGAGAGAATGGGGACAGTCTGTAAATGCTAGGACTAGGGTGCGGTGTGGCGGTGAGAGAGTGCCGCCATAGTGACACCAGCACCATGCCCAGCACATGGCAGTACATAGTGACACCAGCACCATGCCCAGCACATGGCAGTACATAGTGACACCGGCACCATGCCCAGCACATGGCAGCACACAGTGACACCGGCACCATGCCCAGCACATGGCAGCACACAGTGACACCGGCACCATGCCCAGCACGTGGCAGCACACAGTGACACCGGCACCATGCCCAGCACGTGGCAGCACACAGTGACACCGGCACCATGCCCAGCACGTGGCAGTACACAGTGACACCGGCACCATGCCCAGCACATGGCAGTACACAGTGACACCGGCACCATGCCCAGCACATGGCAGCACACAGTGACACCGGCACCATGCCCAGCACATGGCAGCACACAGTGACACCGGCACCATGCCCAGCACATGGCAGTACACAGTGACACCGGCACCATGCCCAGCACATAGCAGTACACAGTGACACCGGCACCATGCCCAGCACATGGCAGTACACAGTGACACCGGCACCATGCCCAGCACATGGCAGTACATAGTGACACCGGCACCATGCCCAGCACATGGCAGTACACAGTGACACCGGCACCATGCCCAGCACATGGCAGTACACAGTGACACCGGCACCATGCCCAGCACATGGCAGTACACAGTGACACCGGCACCATGCCCAGCACATGGCAGTACACAGTGACACCGGCACCATGCCCAGCACATGGCAGTACACAGTGACACCGGCACCATGCCCAGCACATGGCAGTACACAGTGACACCGGCACCATGCCCAGCACATGGCAGTACACAGTGACACCGGCACCATGCCCAGCACATGGCAGTACACAGTGACACCGGCACCATGCCCAGCACATGGCAGTACACAGTGACACCGGCACCATGCCCAGCACATGGCAGTACACAGTGACACCGGCACCATGCCCAGCACATGGCAGTACACAGTGACACCGGCACCATGCCCAGCACATGGCAGTACACAGTGACACCGGCACCATGCCCAGCACATAGCAGTACACAGTGACACCGGCACCATGCCCAGCACATGGCAGTACACAGTGACACCGGCACCATGCCCAGCACATGGCAGTACACAGTGACACCGGCACCATGCCCAGCACATGGCAGTACACAGTGACACCGGCACCATGCCCAGCACATAGTGACACCGGCACCATGCCCAGCACATAGCAGTACATAGTGACACCGGCACCATGCCCAGCACATGGCAGTACACAGTGACACCGGCACCATGCCCAGCACATGGCAGTACACAGTGACACCGGCACCATGCCCAGCACATGGCAGTACACAGTGACACCGGCACCATGCCCAGCACATGGCAGTACACAGTGACACCGGCACCATGCCCAGCACATGGCAGTACACAGTGACACCGGCACCATGCCCAGCACATGGCAGCACACAGTGACACCGGCACCATGCCCAGCACATGGCAGTACACAGTGACACCGGCACCATGCCCAGCACATAGCAGTACACAGTGACACCGGCACCATGCCCAGCACATGGCAGTACATAGTGACACCGGCACCATGCCCAGCACATGGCAGTACATAGTGACACTGGCACCATGCCCAGCACATGGCAGTACATAGTGACACCGGCACCATGCCCAGCACATGGCAGTACACAGTGACACCGGCACCATGCCCAGCACATGGCAGTACACAGTGACACCGGCACCATGCCCAGCACATGGCAGTACACAGTGACACCGGCACCATGCCCAGCACATGGCAGTACACAGTGACACCGGCACCATGCCCAGCACATGGCAGTACACAGTGACACCGGCACCATGCCCATCACATAGCAGTACACAGTGACACCGGCACCATGCCCAGCACATGGCAGTACACAGTGACACCGGCACCATGCCCAGCACATGGCAGTACACAGTGACACCGACACCATGCCCAGCACATGGCAGTACATAGTGACACCGGCACCATGCCCAGCACATAGTGACACCGGCACCATGCCCAGCACATGGCAGTACATAGTGACACCGGCACCATGCCCAGCACATGGCAGTACACAGTGACACCGGCACCATGCCCAGCACATGGCAGTACATAGTGACACCGGCACCATGCCCAGCACATGGCAGTACACAGTGACACCGGCACCATGCCCAGCACATGGCAGTACACAGTGACACCGGCACCATGCCCAGCACATGGCAGTACATAGTGACACCGGCACCATGCCCAGCACATGGCAGTACATAGTGACACCGGCACCATGCCCAGCACATGGCAGTACATAGTGACACCGGCACCATGCCCAGCACATGGCATTACATAGGCCCTTATTCTGATCGGTGCGGATATTCCCGCTTGCGTACGGCCCGCCGATGTGTATCGTCTGCGCATGTGCAGAGGTCACTCTGCGCATGTGCAGGCGATTTCGCCGCATGGATTCTTTATACGCCGCACAGGGGGCGTAGAGGGGCGTGAGGGGCTACTTATCCTCATTATGTTCCCATGCAAACGCGGGGCGTATGCATGGTAATGAGGCCGTGACGCGTGGGTACGGGGCGGGCATCTGACATCGCCGGATGTCAGCTGCCCGCCCCCATACAAGATTTCACACGGACAAGTGTCCGTGTGGTCTTGTGTTGCGGGAGCTGGTGGAGCGTGCGGCCCTGCATTCGATGTTCGGCGACCATCGAATGCAGGGGCTGCTCCCACCATGGAGGAGGCGTATCCCCGTCCACATTCATGCGGACCGCCACATATCCGCATACGGACGGAGGTGGCGATCCGTATGGAAGGCGGGGATTCGCCAAGACGGACATCACCGCATATTTCTTATCGGGCCGCACCGATCAGAATAAGGGCCATAGTGACACCAGCACCATGCCCAGCACATAGCAGTACACGCGATTCTCTGGTGAGTGAGTCCTGGAAACCAATGTTCCGAGAAATAACCTCTGCTACAACACAATCGGTGACAGTTCCTGATAACGATCTCATTCAGGACATAGCAGTGCCTGGGACATGGGACGGGGTGATGTCCCTGCCACAGAGAATGAGCCTCATTTTTGATTTGCTGCACGCTCCAGAGACGGCCTTTATCTCGGCGGGAGTCACGTGCGTTTACTGTGTCGGTAGAATGATCATCGTTCTTCCAGGAATTTCCAAGAGCGACTTAACTGCTGTGAAAATGACAGGTTTTTGGTTTCAGATGTAATGCAGCGCTGCGCGGGAAGCGGTAATTGTTTGTTTACACCCAAACAACATTTATAACAAACCAGATCATACAGCAAATGGGGTTTCCCCGCTAGTGTGCAGGGGCCAGACCTCACCATGCAAGCAATCAGTGACATCTTACAAGCCCAGCACATGTGACCATATACAGTATATAGAGAGAGAGAGAGAGAGAGAGAGAGGGGGGGGGGGGGAGAAACAGAGAGAGAGAGGGAGAGAGAGAGAGATATTAGATAGATAGATATTAGATAGATAGATATGAGATAGATATATAGATAGATATGAGATAGACAGATAGATATTAGATAGATATCATATAGATAGATAGATAGATAGATAGATAGATAGATAGATAGATAGATAGATAGATAGATAGATAGATAGATAGATAGATAGATAGATCGATATGAGATAGATAGATATGAGATAGATAGATAGATAGATAGATAGATAGATAGATATGAGATAGACGGATAGATAGATAGATAGATATGAGATAGATAGATAGATAGATAGATATGAGATAGATAGATAGATAGATAGATAGATAGATAGATATATGATATAAATAGATAGATAGATAGATAGATAGATACGATAGATAGATACGATAGATAGATAGATAGATAGATAGATAGATAGATAGATAGATATGAGATAGATAGATAGATAGATATGAGATAGACGGATAGATAGATAGATAGATAGATAGATATATATGAGATAGATAGATAGATATGAGATAGATAGATAGATAGATATATGATATAAATAGATAGATAGATAGTGTGGTGTGGTGTGCCCAGGCTACATGCCAAGTATACAGCTGACACTGTATACATAAACTGGAATTTAAGTAACATATTCAGTTCAGAATAAACTGTGGTACACCAATCACATCCAGATCATTATTCAAACGAATAAAAACTGTGTGACAGGTACATGCCCACCTATAAGATATAGGGGCATAAATATCACTGAAGCGGCCTCTCCGCCTTAATTGTACCACCCTCATTATTAATTAGAGATACAAAAGATGTACCACCATCTATAAACTGTATATGTAACTGAATAATCCCACATACCAGCAGAGTACCTTCTAGTGCTTACAAGGGTCCGGCAAGGATTGCATAGCCTATCTGCCAGATATCAAGTCAAGCAATATAGCCAATGACACAGAGATATCTGAGACAGACTACTTTGTTGCGAAATCATATCTCTTGCAATATACCCTGGTAAACCATATCCCAAGTCTAGAATCAGCACCATTCCCATCAGCCCCATCTACCTACATTTTAAATCTATTGAGCACATATTTTCCAATTAATCCTTTTCACATATGTCATGTATTTGTATGTTGTATGTTCGTCATTTTTAACCTCTTCTTGATTTCGCAATTACAGTGGGCAATCCTGAATCCACTCATTATTAAAGATTAATAGGATTCCCCACTTTTGAATAAAATTGGAATATACTCCATAAAAAAATCGACAAAAAAACCCTTTTCCCTGGTGTGCATCCGCCACAACTACTCTTTCTCTTTTCCTTGACGTGGCCATGTTGACTATGTTTGACCTTTTGACTGTCAACCTTGTCATTGTCGACCTAATGCTTGTATTGACCTCCCAACCCTGTCAACCTATTTCAGTCGCGACCTAAGCCCTGTTGACCTTCAGTGGTTGACATACATTGTCTGTGGACGCAATGACCCTTCCCTGCGACTGATCCCGTTCCTGCATCTGTGCTTGGATATTATGTTTGCGCTAGGAGCTGGGCTTTGTGGAGCCTGCCGGGCGCTCGCTCCTGTATAATGCAATGCGAGGAAATCACCGCAGCCCCGGTTCCCGACATACAGAGGCTTCTGGGTCACAGTCTCTCAGGTGCTCCTCAGACGTTTCCTCGGCCCATCAGCTGCGGCTTCTAACGATTTATCGAGATATTCCCAGAATGCAGCATACTCCAATTGTATACAGTATTATACCTCCTTAAGTCTGTGATATGACAATGAAATACAGCATGAGAAGGGAAATCATCATCCAGACAGCGCGGTGGGAGGAGACTTGTCACATACACAGTGGGTAGTGCCACCACCTGTGCTGCTCTGTGAGGCGGCTAGCTGCTCATCAACGTCTCATCTACAGCTGCAACAAGGAATACAGGCCCAGCGTCACTTGCCAAACCCTATACGTTCTCCCTCTCTGCCCATGGTCTGCTTCATAGCTATCAGAGTGTGAGCACTTCCTACCAGGGCCGCCATCAGGAGGGGGGGGGGGGGCTGTCAGGACTCTAGCCATGGGCCTAGGCAGAAAGGACTGGAGACTATCCTGTATAATGTCACAGCTGTGGTCATATTACCCCAGACCAGATACTCCACACTGAGCACAAGATCCCGGCTTGTTCTGACTCTTCTTACGGAGGCTGATTCTGTAACTCGCAGTGGGCGAGATGCAGAAAAGACGTTTTTGCACCAAAACTCCAAAAATTCTGTTTTCAGAGATTTGGCCAAATGCTGTATGGACACAGAGCTGGGGTCCCCTGTATTTTGAAACCAGCACCGGGCTCCAACAGCCCGTGGTGTCATGCCACAGCCGGGGGACACTTTTTACATAGCGCTATAGCAGGGTTGCCTACCCTCCCGGAATGTCTGGGAGGGTCCCGGCCCCCCGGAAAGGTGGGCAACCCTCCCGGATTCTGGGGGACCCCTGCTCCCCCCCTGATTGCGGCTTCCCCCACCCCAGCCGCAGCGTTTAATTTACCTTTTCTGACGATCTCCGGAGAGGGGGCATGGCCAAAGTGTCATCATCGCGTCATTTAGCCCCGCCCCCTCCACGGAGATCGTCAAATTGAGGCACTTTCCTTCATGGGGGTGGGGCTTAATGATGTCACGTTTAAGCCCCGCCCCCCGAACGCCTGCTGAAAGTCTCCTCTCCGGGCTTCTCCCGGAGAGGAGCTTTCTGAAGTCGGCAACGCTGCGCTATAGAGACTGTTAGCATGGTTGGCTCTATGCGTCTCCATGGAGACGCTTTCAGCCAATCAGAGCTGAGCTATGCGTCTCCATGGAGCCAACCACGCTTACAGCCTCTATAGCCCTGTGACAGTTAGCAGCGACTGAGGAAGCTGGCTCACCCTGCTGCCAGTGCGGGGTGAGCTGGCTCTGGAGGAGGGAGGCAGCGCTGGACCCTGGATCGGTAAGAATGTGGGTGTAAAAGTGAGGTGTGTGTGTGTGTATGTAATAAAGTTTTACTTTTCTATGTGTGTTTTATTTTAACATTCTTTTTACAGGTGGATTCTTTTTACAGGTGGATCAATGCCCCGCATGCTGGGATTTGTGGTTCGCCAAGTCCCAGCATGCGGGGGAGGTCTGCTGGCACTTGTAGTTCACCTGTATTAAGCAATGTTGTTTGGCATGAATGATTTAACCCAAACAGGCTGGCGTCCACAGCCCACGGACATTGGTGACAGCCCGGGCTTCAGCCCTGGATGGGTGAAGCCTGGGGGGGGACCCCTTTAGTGGGGGTGTCCCCACTCCCCCAGGTACCCCATCCAAGGCTGACCAGCCACAGTGCTCATGTTTCGGCCGGGGGAACTTATGTAAAAAGTGTCCCCCGGCTGTGGAATGATACCGCGGGCTGTTGGAGCCCGGTGCTGGTTTCAAAATACGGGGGACCCCCAGATTTTTTTGTCCCCCCGTGTTTTTGTAACCAGGACAGGTCCAAGAGTCTAGGGCTGGTTTCAGAAACACGGGGGACTCCTACACTTCCCTACATCCCCCCCCCCCCCCCGTATTTTTGGAACCAGGTGTCCGGCTCAATGAGCCCGGGGCTGGTTATGATCAGGAGGGGGGACCCCACGCCATTTGTTTTATTATTTTTTTTACACAAAAATCAGACTCAAATTGCCTCAAATTCGCCCATTTTCATAGCTAAAAATCCCACATTATCGCACTTTATCGCCACAAATTTGCATCTCATTAAATATGCGTATTCCGGGGGGGGGGGGGGGGGGGATTTTAAAAAGTGCAATAATGTGTGATTTAGGAAAGGGACTAAAAATGTCATCCCATTAAATGTCACCCTCTGTGTTATCTATGTGGATGTGGTACCTTATACCGGAAACCACTCACCATTTACTCCTCTGATGCCTGGGTACCCGCACACCATTAGAGGCACCTGGTTTTTAGGGACAGCAGTCTGCTGTACTGCCGTGATCGCCCGATCATTGCGCAGATTAATGTCTAGGCGGAGAGCGGGGTAATGTCTGTGCATCTGATTGGCCACCGTCAGCTGCCCAATCAGCTTTCTGCATATAACGCCCCAGACTCCACGGCCCACACTAATGTGGCGGAGAGAGGGGTCCAGGGTACAGGACCCCAACAACTGCGCTGTTTGAGGAGCGTGAATCAGGCCCAACATTACGATTAGGCAGATCATCATAATACATACACATATATACATCATAAATAGGTTAGTCCCCAAAAAGTCTATTACAATTGAAATTAGATGAAAATGCAGAAGAACCGAAGAGATGGACATGGGAGAGACAACAGACTACATGTAAGGTTATTGTATCACCTCTACACATGCAGCAGTGACTTTGTTACCAATGCATCCAGCATTACATATCAGTACAAGAACACCCCACTCCCCTCCCCCTTACTGAGATAATAGCATTGGGTTCACAAGGTACCAGACTCTGCCTGCCCCTCATTCCCCGTCCTCTCCTCTACCGTGTGACAGGTCAATATTTTAAGCGTTCACCATTTTCGGAGGCTGTAAGTCAGAAGTGTAACGCATTAGAGCTCTCTGACAAAGTGATGAGTAGGAAAAGAGCCGGCAGCTTCTAGTCCCCCCGGACCCCACTTCTCAGTTGTAAATGATTTATTTTCTACAATAGCCATGAATTCCTGCAGTCCAAAATAATAATGGCACAATGAGAAACAGATGGTACCGCTGGAGAAATCAGTGTGTAGAGACTGGGGCCATGAATGTGTCTTACAGTAACTCTTTCAGGGCGGCGTTAATAAAGTGGTAGTGTCACCGGGCTACCGCGTGATGTACTGTACGACAGGCAGAGCCACCATCAGGGGGGACCGACGGGACTGCAGTGTCACCGGGCTACCGCGTGATGTACTGTACGACAGGCAGAGCCACCATCAGGGGGGACCGACGGGACTCCAGTGTCACCGGGCTACCGCGTGATGTACTGTACGACAGGCAGAGCCACCATCAGGGGGGACTGACGGGACTCCAGTGTCACCGGGCTACCGCATGATGTACTGTAAGACAGGCAGAGTCACCATCAGGGGGGACCGACGGGACTCCAGTGTCACCGGGCTACCGCGTGATGTACTGTACGACAGGCAGAGTCACCATCAGGGGGGACCGACGGGACTCCAGTGTCACCGGGCTACCGCATGATGTACTGTACGACAGGCAGAGCCACCATCAGGGGGGACTGACGGGAATCCAGTGTCACCGGGTTACCGCGTGATGTACAGTACGACAGACAGAGCCACCATCAGGGGGGACCGACGGGGCTCCAGTGTCACCAGGCTACCGCGTGATGTACTGTACGACAGGCAGAGCCACCATCAGGGGGGACCGACGGGACTCCAGTGTCACCGGGCTACCGCGTGATGTACTGTACGACAGGCAGAGCCACCATCGGGGGGGGGGGGGGACTGACGGGACTCCAGTGTCACCGGGCTACCGCGTGATGTACTGTACGACAGGCAGAGCCACCATCAGGGGGGACTGACGGGACTCCAGTGTCACCAGGCTACCGCGTGATGTACGACAGGCAGAGCCACCATCAGGGGGGCCGACGGGACTCCAGTGTCACCGGGCTACCGCGTGATGTACTGTACGACAGGCAGAGCCACCATCAGGGGGGACTGACAGGACTCCAGTGTCAGCGGGCTACCGCGTGATGTACTGTACGACAGGCAGAGCCACCATCAGGGGGGACTGACGGGACTCCAGTGTCACCAGGCTACCGCGTGATGTACGACAGGCAGAGCCACCATCAGGGGGCCGACGGGACTCCAGTGTCACCAGGCTACCGCGTGATGTACTGTACGACAGGCAGAGCCACCATCAGGGGGGACTGACAGGACTCCAGTGTCACCGGACTACCGCGTGATGTACTGTATGACAGGCAGAGCCACCATCAGGGGGGACCGACGGGACTCCAGTGTCACCGGGCTACCGCGTGATGTACTGTACAACAGGCAGAGCCACCATCAGGGGGGACTGACAGGACTCCAGTGTCACCGGGCTACCATGTGATGTACTGTACGACAGGCAGAGCCACCATCAGGGGGGGACCGACGGGACTCCAGTGTCACTGGGCTACCGCGTGATGTACGACAGGCAGAGCCACCATCAGGGGGGACTGACGGGACTCCAGTGTCACTGGGCTACCGCGTGATGTACTGTACGACAGGCAGAGCCACCATCAGGGGGGACCGACGGGACTCCAGTGTCACTGGGCTACCGCGTGATGTACGACAGGCAGAGCCACCATCAGGGGGGACTGACGGGACTCCAGTGTCACTGGGCTACTGTGTGATGTACGACAGGCAGAGCCACCATCAGGGGGGACCGACGGGACTCCAGTGTCACTGGGCTACTGCGTGATGTACGACAGGCAGTGCCACCATCAGGGGGGACTGACGGGACTCCAGTGTCACCAGGCTACCGCGTGATGTACTGTACGACAGACAGAGCCACCATCAGGGGGGACCGACGGGACTCCAGTGTCACCGGGCTACTGCGTGATGTACTGTACGACAGACAGATCCACCATCAGGGGGGACTGACGGGACTCCAGTGTCACCAGGCTACCGCGTGATGTACTGTACGACAGACAGAGCCACCATCAGGGGAAACCGACGGGACTCCAGTGTCACCGGGCTACTGCGTGATGTACGACAGGCAGAGCCACCATCAGGGGGGAAGACTGACGGGACTCCAGTGTCACCGGGCTACCGCGTGATGTACGACAGGCAGAGCCACCATCAGGGGGGACCGACGGGACTCCAGTGTCACCAGGCTACCGCGTGATGTACTGTACGACAGGCAGAGCCACCATCAGGGGGGACTGACAGGACTCTAGTGTCACCGGGCTACCATGTGATGTACTGTACGACAGGCAGAGCCACCATCAGGGGGGACCGACGGGACTCCAGTGTCACCGGGCTACCACGTGATGTACTGTACGACAGGCAGAGCCACCATCAGGGGGGACTGACAGGACTCCAGTGTCACCGGGCTACCGCGTGATGTACGACAGGCAGGGCCACCATCAGAGGGGGACTGACAGGACTCCAGTGTCACCGGGCTACCGCGTGATGTACGACAGGCAGGGCCACCATCAGAGGGGGACTGACAGGACTCCAGTGTCACCCGGCAATCGCGTGATGTACAATAGGCAGAGCCACCATCAGGGGGGACTGACAGGACTGCAGTGTCACCGGGCTACCGTGTGATGTACAACAGGCAGGGCCACCATCAGAGCGGGACTGACGGGACTCCAGTGTCACCAGGCTACCATGTTGTGTACGACAGGCAGGGCCACCATCAGGGGAGGAGGGGGGCGATGACTGACAGGACTCCAGTGTCACCCGGCAACCGCTTGATGTACAACAGGCAGAGCCACCATCAGGTTGGACTGATGGAACTGCAGTGTCACCGTGCTACCACGTGATGTACGACAGGCAGGGCCACCATCAGGGGGGACTGACAGGACTCCACTCAGAAAGGGGGCCCAGAACTGGATTCTGTCAGGTATCATTTGTCATTTTGCCTATTTTGTCAGTTCTGGGCCCCGCAATGTCTGATGGCACCTAAAAACAGACACAAGATACATTAATAACTATCTCAGTATATGTAAGTGCTGTGTCTGGTTAGAGGGCCGCTCCCACTTCCAAGGGCTCCTATTAGCGAGAGGAACAGAACCGCAGGTACAGGCGAGACGAGGAAACGGGAACCACAAGACTTCATCGGGGAAATCTCTTATATATTTGGCAACATCTGTCACTCAAACTGTGTGAGTGTGTCTATAATGCTGGGTGGAGCCTCTGACTCAGAGAACCAGCCCAGTGAGCCCACAGTGCCAGACAGCCTCTGCCTCCCCATGCTGCCCAGCAAAGACACTGCTACTCCACAGCCACCAGGCGAGTGCCCCCCTCCCCCCCGCGATTCGTGGCCCCCCCCGATCCCCCCTCCCACGATTCGCGCCACCCTCCTCCTCCTGCGATTCGCGGCACCCCCCCTCCCGCAATTCCAGGCACACACCCCCCACGACCCCCCATCCCGCAATTTGTGGCACCCCCCACCGCGACCCCCCCTCCCGTGATTCGCGGACCATCCCCCGGGCAATTCGCGGAACCCCCCGCGACCCCCCCTCTTGCAATTCACGCCACCCCCCACCCCCTTCCAGAGATTCGCGACCCCACCCGCAATTTGCGGACCACCCGCCCCCTCCCACTATTTGTGGATCCCCCATCCCGCGATTCTTGCCCCCCCGCGTGATTCTCAGCCCCTCCCGCCACCCCCACCCCGAGCCCCCCTCCCGCGCTTTGCGGACCCCCGCCCCCTTCCGAGATTCGCGTCCACCTGCACCCCCCCCTCCCGCCATTCTGCCCCCTCCCTGCGCCCCCCCCCCTCCCTTGATTCACGGCACCCCCATGCCCCTCCCGCAATTCACGCCACCCTCGCACCCCCTCCCACGATTCACGGACCCCTGCAACCCCCCTCCCGCAATTCACTGACCCCCACAACCCCTCTCCCGCAATTTGCAGACCCCCCCTTCCCGCGTTTCACGCCCTCCCCCCTCTCGCAATTAACGGACCCCCACATACAATTCTAACCATATTTCTGTTCACAAATCCCTTACGCTGGTGTGAAGAACGCCCGTAGGGCGCAATGAATCACCTAGTACAACATAACCTCTCTGCTGAGGCCAGCTAAAAATACATCATAGGATCATGTGACAGCCGATAGCCAATAAGATCCGGATTTGAGAACTGAGTAAACTCGCTCATCTCTCATTTCAACCTGATCGTGGATGTGCTGCAAGTAGATAGCTGCCGCCCACACATACAGGAGAACCGCCCCGTGTAAACTGCGAATGTATCGGTAGTCACCGCCCACCCGCAATTCCATACACAAATCATGAACCATCAAATGGCTTTTCCAATTTGTGCAAATGGGAGTAAGGCTGACCCTACCGACCCTCTGAGACAGGCGCAGATGTCACAGACCCTCTCTTAAAACACTTGGCACTCCCAGAAAACGTCCGGGTGACACCCCCAAACACAGACTTCCTGTCTGAGAACCTCCAGCTGCTCTGAGTTCCCGTGTTTGTTGCTATTTCTCGGCTCATACGTACAGCCCCATGACACGGAATGGGCATGTTAGAATATCGGGGTACTCCATACCGAGGATCAGCTTGTACAAAGGCTATCCCATTGTGTGGATGGGACAGTGACCACCATGAGGTAACTACTAGAGTGGTATACATGTGCCGCAGGCTGTAGGCCTCTCTCAGGTAATTGTCCCTATAACAAACAATAAAAGGACTGTTTCGGCACATAGGTCCCTGTACAGTATAACTGCGGACAGTCCGGTCTGCTCCAGGTCCCCAACAAGTAGATCTACCCGCTGTAAGTGCAGGCTGAGCGAAATGCGTCAGTCCTTCTGTGTGCACCCAGTGTCTGAGTATGTGCAGCACCAATAACCGCAAAGTGCAGCACACAAACCTGCGCACGTTCAGCTCTGCAGCGACTCCGCAATGCGCTCATTACGCCGTGGACACATACAGTAACTATGATCTCGAATTAAGGTAATGGATGAACTGTTGTCACCTCATAGGACATGGCACAGGGGTGAGACAAATCTCGTGTCCGTCACTACCAGGCACAGATCATTGCTCATAGTCAGAAATAGTTATGACCCTGCATCAGTCTGTGCTAGGCCCAGTGCGTGCCAATAAAACCTCTCGTGCCATCAAAGTCCTCCGTATTACGTCCACATCAGGAGGCACTGGAGAGATCCGTGTCCTGTGTAACCAGTATCCGTGCAGCCACTGCAGGCGCAGCTCCCAGAGACTGAGGCTTCAGCTACTGTATCTATAAATAATTCCTGTGTGTCTCTGTTACACGGAACTAGTTGTATCTCTGTCCCTGATTGCAGAGGGCACGTGTGTATGGTGGGGGGAGGAACGGGGGGCATGAACGCCCCTTACATGAGGTGCGTGGTGCTGGCTGACCGATACGCCGCGAAATGACAGCTCTATAACAATTCTTCTATAAATAAACTTGCAGACGCAGCTGTCTAAAAATAGCGCAAGATTCATGTCTTGTCCTTGTCCTTGGCTTACTAGAGGCATCCGCTGCTCGCTGTAACATCCGCCAGGTATATTCCCAGCGGGCGGCAGCAGATGTGAGCGCAGGGCGAGATGGACGGGAATCTCAGCTAACAGGACAAATGTCTCGTAATGTCACTAAATCATTCCGGACTATACAGATACATTGTATTTCATTAATGATAGAACATAGGAACATTGGGACTCATTATAGATGTATAGCGCACTACCATAGTACCATTACACATGATGCCGCACACCATATTACCCATTACACATAATGCCGCACACCATAGTACCCATTACACATGATGCTGCACACCATAGTACCCATTACACATGATGCCGTGCACCATAGTACACATTACACATGATGCCACACACCATAGTACCCATTACACATGATGCCGCACACCATAGTACCCATTACACATGATGCCGCACACCATATTACCCATTACACATAATGCCGCACACCATAGTACCCATTACACATGATGCTGCACACCATAGTACCCATTACACATGATGCCGTGCACCATAGTACACATTACACATGATGCCACACACCATAGTACCCATTACACATGATGCCGCACACCATAGTACCCATTACACATGATGCCGCACACCATAGTACCCATTACACATGATGCCACACACCATAGTACCCATTACACATGATGCCGCACACCATAGTACCCATTACACATGATGCCGTGCACCATAGTACACATTACACATGATGCCACACACCATAGTACCCATTACACATGATGCCACACATCATAGTACCCATTACACATGATGTCGCACACCATAGTACCCATTACACATGATGCCGCACATTATAGTACCCATTACACATGATGCCGCACACCATAGTACCCATTACACATGATGCCGCACACCATAGTACCCATTACACATGATGCCGCACACCATAGTACCCATTACACATGATGCCGCACACCATAGTACCCATTACACATGATGCTGCACACATAATGCCCCTTACACATGATGCTGCACACCATAGTACCCATTACACATGATGCCGCACACCATAGTACCCATTACACATGATGCCGCACACCATAGTACCCATTACACATGATTCCGCGCACCATAGTATCCATTACACATGATGCCGCACACCATAGTACCCATTACACATGATGCCGCACACCATAGTACCCATTACACATGATGCCGCACACCATAGTACCCATTACACATGATGCCGCGCACCATAGTACCCATTACACATGATGCCGCACACCATAGTATCCATTACACATGATGCCGCACACCATAGTACCCATTACACATGATGCCGCACACCATAGTATCCATTACACATGATGCCGCACACCATAGTACCCATTACACATGATGCCGCACACCATAGTACCCATTACACATGATGCTGCGCACCATAATACCCATTACACATGATGCCGCGCACCATAGTACCCATTACACATGATGCCGCACATCATAGTACCCATTACACATGACGCCGCACACCATATTACCCATTACACATAATGCCGCACACCATAGTACCCATTACACATGATACCGCACGCCATAGTACCCATTACACATGATGCCGCACACCATAGTACCCATTACACATGATGCCGCACACCATAGTACCCATTACACATGACGCCACACACCATATTACCCATTACACATGATGCCGCACACCATAGTACCCATTACACATGATGCCGCACACCATAGTACCCATTACACATGATGCTGCACACATAATGTCCCTTACACATGATGCTGCACACCGTCATGCCCCTAACACATGATGCTGCACACCGTCATGCCCCTAACACATGATGCTGCACACATAATGCCTCTTACACATGATGCTGCACACATAATGCCTCTTACACATGATGCTGCACACATAATGTCCCTTACACATGATGCTGCACACATAATGTCCCTTACACATGATGCTGCACACCGTAATGCCCCTTACACATTAAGCCACACATTATGCGTAATGCCCCCACATACCGCCACTTGTAGCGTCCCTTAAGCAATGCCCCCAAAAGTGCCACTTACTGAAAATTTTTATATGAGCCTTCGCTGCTGCTGCAGGGAGAGATGGAGAGCGGTGCAGCTGCTTCTATGGGGAGAGGAGCAGAGCGCAGCGCAGAGCATACTCCCACTCCCACTCCCCTCCTGGTGTCCCCTCTAGCCGAGTGGACATTTGAAATATTGTGCGCGCTGTTGTTGTGCATGACGTCGGGGGAGCACGCTGGGCGCTGGCACCACATGACTAAAGGGGGGGCGGGCTTAGGTGAAAGCGGGGAGAAGAATTGGAGTGGAAGCTGCAGGGGTGACAGTCATTGGCAGCTGGGCAGAGAGCAGGGGGCATGCCCGGCTGTATTCAGAGCACTGCAGGTCACGGCTGTTTGAAATAATACCCCTTTCACAACAGAAAATGCAGGGATTTACCCGGGAATATGGTCCCAGGATCATGCAGGGACATTCCCAGGCTGACCCCTTATACACCAGCCTAGTCCCTGCATTTTCTGGTGTGAGGGGAGGAGACAACCACTCCCCTCTCCCTACCCCCCTTTAACCAACCAGCTATATCTTCGGAACCAACTGACCCATTTACATGAGACCAGTATCATATTGAAGAACTTGTGAGTTGGCTTCGAATGATTTTGGTCCCGTGAAACTGGGCTGTTTGGTTCCAGAGAAATCTGCCCTCAAGAACATAAACAGTCATGAAATTACATTTAAGAAATGAAAGAAAAAAAAAAAAACGGTTTAACCTCAATATCCCTGGAACCAATTAACCCATAAGAATCCAGCCTGGTATCAGATTGAAGGCCCAGCGATTTGGGTTCGACTGAGATCAACCTCGAGCTTCAGTGATGCCGAAGGGGGAACTGGCAGCCGTTGAACTGGATGGGGGTCGGAATTAGCGGGTCCCATGTTATCCTATAGGGAAAACATCCAGCTTTGCCTGGCAGTATCTCCGGTTCCCAGGGGGCTAGAGACACGGGACTGGGCATGTTGGAAAGCCCCATCCCTCAGTTACAAAGTGCACCCCCGGACCACCCCCTAGATTTGCCTATGATTACACCCTATACAGACATAGGACACTACACCCCCAACATGTCCTGACCGCTGACCATAATCCATCTATTACACCCTATACAGACATAGGACACTAGACCCCAACATGTCCTGACCGCCGGCCATAATACATCTATTACACCCTATACAGACATAGGACATTACACCCCCAACATGTCCTGACCGCAGGCCATAATACATCTATTACACCCTATACAGACATAGGACACTACACCCCAACATGTCCTGACCGCTGGCCATAATACATCTATTACACTCTATACAGACATAGGACACTACACCCCAACATGTCCTGACCGCCGGCCATAATACATCTATTACACCCTATACAGACATAGGACACTACACCCCAACATGACCTGACCGCCGGCCATAATACATCTATTACACCCTATACAGACATAGGACACTACACCCCAACATGTCCTTACCGCTGACCATAATACATCTATTACACCCTATACAGACATAGGACACTACATCCCCAACATGTCCTGACCGCTGGCCATAATACATATATTACACCCTATACAGACATAGGACACTAGACCCCAACATGTCCTGACCGCCGGCCATAATACATCTATTACACCCTATACAGACATAGGACACTAGACCCCAACATGTCCTGACCGCTGGCCATAATACATCTATTACACCCTATACAGACATAGGACATTACACCCCCAACATGTCCTGACCGCTGGCCATAATACATCTATTACACCCTATACAGACATAGGACACTACACCCCAACATGTCCTGACCGCTGGCCATAATACATCTATTACACCCTATACAGACATAGGACACTACACCCCAACATGTCCTGACCGCTGGCCATAATACATCTATTACACCCTATACAGACATAGGACACTACACCCCAACATGTCCTGACCGCCGGCCATAATACATCTATTACACCCTATACAGACATAGGACACTACACCCCAACATGACCTGACCGCCGGCCATAATACATCTATTACACCCTATACAGACATAGGACACTACATCCCCAACATGTCCTGACCGCTGGCCATAATACATATATTACACCCTATACAGACATAGGACACTAGACCCCAACATGTCCTGACCGCCGGCCATAATACATCTATTACACCCTATACAGACATAGGACACTAGACCCCAACATGTCCTGACCGCTGGCCATAATACATCTATTACACCCTATACAGACATAGGACATTACACCCCCAACATGTCCTGACCGCTGGCCATAATACATCTATTACACCCTATACAGACATAGGACACTACACCCCAACATGTCCTGACCGCCGGCCATAATACATCTATTACACCCTATACAGACATAGGACACTACACCCCAACATGTCCTGACCACTGGTCATAATACATCTATTACACCCTATACAGACACAGGACACTACACCCCAACATGTCCTGACCGCTGGCCATAATACATCTATTACACCCTATACAGACATAGGACACTACACCCCAACATGTCCTGACCGCCGGCCATAATACATCTATTACACCCTATACAGACATAGGACACTACACCCCAACATGTCCTGACCGCCGGCCATAATACATCTATTACACCCTATACAGACATAGGACACTACACCCCCAACATGTCCTGACCGCTGGCCATAATACATCTATTACACCCTACACAGACATAGGACACTACACCCCCAACATGTCCTGACCGCTGGCCACAATACATCTATTACACCCTATACAGACATAGGACACTACACCCCAACATGTCCTGACCGCTGGCCATAATACATCTATTACACCCCATACAGACATAGGACACTACACCCCAACTTGTCCTGACCGCTGGCCATAATACTTCTATTACACCCTATACAGACATAGGACACTACACCCCAACATGTCCTGACCACTGGCCATAATACATCTATTACACCCTATACAGACATAGGACACTACACCCCAACATGTTCTGACCACCGTCCATAATACATCTATTACACCCTATACAGACATAGGACACTACACCCCAACATGTCCTGACCACTGGCCATAATACATCTATTACATCCTATACAGACATAGGACACTACACCCCAACATGTTCTGACCACCGTCCATAATACATCTATTACACCCTATACAGACATAGGACACTACACCCCAACATATACTCGAGTCTCACTTTGTGCTGCTGCGTGTCTGTTCCGAATCGAGAAGCTAGACAGCACGGAGTACAGTGAGAAATTAAAGTAGCTTCTGACTGCTTACAGGTGAATACCCTGTGGAGCGCGGGTGGTGACCGGCTAAGGGTAGACACGCAAGTGGCACAGAAGCGCAATGCTCAGTACGGATTTAGCCGTGCGGCCGGTTCGTGCTCCAGAGTCCCGGAGGTCGCAGTGCTACGCGCCATACACTGCGCCTCACACGCCGGACCTGGTGTTCATGGAACTAGTCGAACACGGGCCACGGGCCACGAGTACCTATAATGTAAATATTCAACTAGACAGATCAAAATGCATTCAATGGGTGGGGGGGAGTGGGGGGTAGCCATGAAGGCATGGTCGGCGTATGCTTCGCTATTAGCTTCGTCAGGACCAACCATTTAAATACCTAATTTATCATTTGTCTTCCTTTCAAGAGGGGTTGAGTATCCCCCCTAGACGGCAGCAGGGACAATAAGTATTTCCAGCGCTCTGCTATCCTTTTTTCTTTGTCATTTAAATACCTGCTGGCTCATGCATATGCTAATTCGCAAAGGCGTGGTATTAGCATTTCCATTGATCAATAGAGAAACGCCCTACCGGTCAATCATCATCAAAGGATACGTATGTACACATTGGTAGTAGGAATTGGTGGGTCGGAAATAAAGAGAAGATACATAAAGAGAAACATGAATTGAGAGCGCAAATCACACTGGGCAATTAATTGTGTATTGTGCGTCTTCAAGTGCACAGATACACAGATCTCCCAATACAGGGGCATACATGGCAGGATTAAGTCCCATGTTTAATATAAAATAGTATAAAATAATAGCAGATGGCATTGCATGGGGCTGGTCCATGATACCGTTGTGTGTCCGAAAACACTAATAAATGACCCATGTATCATAATTAGAGTATTGGTGTATTATGAATATGTTCTGATGAAAAATTAGGACATGGAAAAATAATTATTTTTCCATGTGTATGACGCGTAGCACTGCGACCTCCGGGACTCTGGAGCACGAATCGGCCGCACGGCTAAATCCGTACTGAGCATTGCGCTTCTGTGCCACTTGCGTGTCTACCCTTAGCCGGTCACCACCCGCGCTCCACAGGGTATTCACCTGTAAGCAGACGGAAGCTACTTTAATTTCTCACTGTGCTCCGTGCTGTCTAGCTTCTCGATTCGGGACAGACACGCAGCAGCACGAAGTGAGACTCGAGTATATGTACCTTGGAGCTAGCTAGTCGCCACTAAATTGACACTATTAAGTGTGATTACATCTGTTCTGATACAGTAGGATCACGTTTGTACCTTATATTCCCATTTATTCTACCAATGACAGTTTATCAAAACACTATCTAAAGTGACTACACTACAAATAGGGAACGTGGGGGTCCCACGTTGTAAGGATAGAGATATCCTTTTTTATTACATGTTATATGTTTAATGTCTTTGTGTCTGTCATATTTTCGCTATATTTTATCTTTCAGATAATAAAGGTTACATTTTATTACGTATTTCTTCTGGTGCACCACACAGAGACACCCTTTTCTCTCCCCACAAAGTATTGCTAGATTAATTGGCTCCCAACAAATTAACCCTAGAATGTCTGTGTGTGCGTGTACATGTGGTAGGGAATATAGATTGTAAGCTCCACTGGGGCAGGGACTGATGTGAGGGTTCAAATATTCCCTGTGCAGCGCTGTGGTATATGTGTGTGCTATATAAATAAATGGTAATAATATATATATATACACAGTGCTGCGGACGGATTCAGTACTGAATCCCGGCGGTCGGGATCCCGGCGTTCAGAATCCCGACGCCGGAATCCCGACAGCCAAAATCCCGACAAGGGGTGGACGTGGATCGCCCCCCCTTGCGGGCTCGCTGCGCTCGCCACGCAGCGGGCCCGGTGCCTCGCTACGCTCGGCACACTAATTTATTCTCCCTCCAGGGGTGTAGTGGACACCCCAGGAGGGAGAATGTGTCGGGATTTCGGCGGTCGGGATTCCACCGCCGGGATTTTAACTGCATCCCACTGCGGACTATGTGTGCGCTATATAAGAGATTGGTAATAAATAGGTGTATAATGGCGTTGCTGATGTTTGTTATAATGTGCGGGGCAGAAATCATTGCTTGCAAATCTGGTGACTTAGGTTTTCGGTGTCCCGGCATGGAAATAGGGGGGGGGGGGCAGCAGACACCTGGTGACGTCAGCTTCCCACCCCTGATACCCACGTCATGGTGCCATAAAAATGGGAACTCCCAGCGCTTTAATGGGAACATTCATGAGAAATGCTGGGTGTTCCCATGGGCGCTACCCGTGGCTGTCGCCTCATGCCAACCACCTGCAGTGCTACATGGGCCAGAGAATAATCAATTTGCCGCGTCCATTCGCAGAAACAGGCTTGCGCAGTTGCACAACATGTGCAAACGCCAAGGGAGCGATCCGATCAGGATGAGGGCCTATGTGTTGCTGTTACTGTGTTGCATTACAGATGGAGCCACTCTCGTTAGAGCGGCTCCCATTTCGATGATCACCAGCCACCACTGTGCACCAGAACGGGGCGCACGTGCATGAGGGGCTCGCACGCCCGAGTCTCGCCAATGGGACAAGCGAGTAAGACGTTCGCCAGCCCGCACATCAATGCCCTATGCCAGCACTCACCAGCTAGAGAAATCTGGCAAGTGCTCGGCAATAAGGGAGGCCCCATCTGTATGTGTGCTACGGTGTGTGTAATGTGTATATAAGGCAATACAGGGTTGTGCAATGTGAATAAGGAGCAATACTGTGTGGTGTAATGTGAATAAGGAGCAATACAGTGTGGTGTAATGTGAATAAGGAGCAATACAGTGTGGTGTAATGTGAATAAGGAGCAATACAGTATGGTGAAATGTGGATAAGGAGCAATACTGTGTGGTGTGGTGTAATGTGAATAAGGAGCAATACAGTGTGGTGTAATGTGAATAAGGAGCAATACATTGTGGTGTAATGTGAATAAGGAGCAATACTGTGTGGTGTAATGTGAATAAGGAGCAATACTGTGTGGTGTAATGATGTAGGGGGCACCAACCAAAACCTTGCCTAGGGCATGAAATTAGCTAGGGCCGGTTCTGATTATATTGTTTCTGTGCAGAGTAAATACTGGCTGCTTTTTTATTGCACTGCAATTTAGACTTCAGTTTCAACACATCCCATCCAAATCTAACTCTTTCTGCATAAGTTACCTCTGCTCCAGCAGCAGCGCAGCATGGTTTGTCTATTTAAGAAAAAAGCAGCTTTGTGAATAACCCTCAGTATGAAAACCCTCATATCCTCCTCTTCCCCAAATGAACACCACCTTTGTCTATAGCGATGCAAGACCGACCGCTAAAATCAAAATCCTGGAACCAATGCACTTCTCTGTGTCTGTGGTTTCTTGAAGCCAACTGTACCGTGCTCATTATATTCTTTGAATTATTTAATTAACAAATTCCTGGAACCCAGCGATAGTCGCAGTCAGGAAGAATTATTATTCCCGGATGATAAATTAGCGCAGGAAATCTTCCTGTGACTCTGCGTTCCCTGACCGACCATAAATATCTTCCTGCGTGACACAAGACGCCATCAGCGGCCCTGGCATATCAGCTTTGTCAGGACCAAGATAGCTCGGCGCAAAATAATCACTGGCTTCCTTTCCATCATCCCGGGACGCGGTTCTGCAGCCATCTGGCAGATGTGATTACATTGTATTGTATGGGGAAGGGGGGGGGGGGTCTAGCATGTGATTGCTTCATTAGGGGCCTTCATGAAAATAAAAAAAACATTCACAAAAACTTTCATGCAGAGAATATTTTTTCACACATTGGAACATTGGAAGTTGGTCATTTTCCCCTCAGGGGTAATAGTGATCTGCAGTAAACAAAAGGTTCCTTACCAGTGCACACAGCAGGTCAACTGCTTCCAAAATCAGCTCCTGGTGCCCGATGCGGGTGACGCCCAGCTCCTCCAGCTCCTGGTGGGTGATGTGTAATAACTGCTCCCCATTGATCTTTTCCCGCTCACAATTTTTGATGTATTGCTGCAGACAGTCGTCCAGCCCTGTAACGAGGGAACAATTCAGGAGGGTTACTCTGGGGGTTATGGTTCTCCAAACAACATATTCATGTAGAGCCGCCATCGGTATGCAGGGGGGGGGGGGGACTGACAATTCCTGATGTAGGACTCAAGGCGGAGGAACCTCCAGTGGCGGACATTGTGCCCCCATGTGATGGGCCGGGGCCACTGACAGGAGAAGCGCGATCCTGTATCACAGAGGGTTTGTTTTATGTTGTGCGATGACATCACAATGGCAGTGAGCCTGGCTATTACAGAGGGTAATATCTGATCTAAATGAAGGAATGTGCCCCCATGTGATGGGCCGGGGCCGCTGACAGGAGAAGCGCGTTCCCGTATCACAGAGGGTTTGTTTTATGTTTTTTGCGATGACATCACAATGGCAGTGAGCCTGGCTATTACAGAGGGTAATATCTGATCTAAATGAAGGAATGTGCCCCCATGTGCTGGGCCAGGGCCGCTGACAGGAGAAGCGCGATCCTGTATCACAGAGGGTTTGTTTTATGTTGTGCGATGACATCACAATGGCAGTGAGCCTGGCTATTACAGAGGGTAATATCTGATCTAAATGAAGGAATGTGCCCCCATGTGATGGGCCGGGGCCGCTGACAGGAGAAGCGCGTTCCCGTATCACAGAGGGTTTGTTTTATGTTTTTGCGATGACATCACAATGGCATTGAGCCTGGCTATTACAGAGGGTAATATCTGATCTAAATGAAGGAATGTGCCCCCATGTGATGGGCCGGGGCCACTGACAGGAGAAGCGCTTCCCGTATCACAGAGGGTTTGTTTTATGTTTTTGCGATGACATCACAATGGCAGTGAGCCTGGCTATTACAGAGGGTAATATCTTATCTAAATGAAGGAATGTGCCTGGTAATGGCTCTTATTGCAGACTGGATTGGGCTGGAGTCATGTGCACAGTGCAGAGCCTGCTGCTTCATGTCTTATGTCTCCTGTAATGGCTCCCCGGGGTGCTATGCACCAGACATTTACCTAATGGTGCAGACAGGATGGCATAGCAGCAGCAGCAGCGAGAACTACCCGCAACAATCAGGGACACCCAGAATGACAACAATAACAGTAACCGAGAAGACGTGAGGATGGGTCTTATTGTTCTGCCTAGAACAGGATCCCAAGACTCAGATAGTATAGCTTCCCCTGTGTGTTCTGCAGGTCAGATGTGATAGTACACTCCTCTCTCCCCCTCTTATCCCATCTCCCCCCCCCCCCCCCCCCTCACCTGTCTATTTCTTTATCAGCACTTCACATTCTACTTCTTGTTTATCACCTTCTAGAAGATAATATATAGAATCTGATGGTTGCTAAGAGCAACGTCCCATCTTCAATAAAACTCCCCTCTTGGTACATTTCCCCCTAGGAAGCTGTAATGTTGCATTGCCAGAGTGCGTGACCCAGCACAAGTGACAAATGTTCCTGTGTGACATTGCGCTGTATGATAATACAATGGGCGGTATTCAATGACCTGAATCGTTGGTCACAGCGATTCAGATTTTACATTCGCCAGCCATTCACCGTTTTTTTACGTCGATTCGCCAAGCGTCGGGAGTCGCCGGGACTAGCTGTGTCACCCTATTCAACGTGGCTGAGAATCGCCGCCCCCAACGGCGATTCTCAGCCAATCCGGCGTTTCCCTAAACAGCTTCAGTACTGTAAGAAATTGCAGTGAAATGCAAGAAAAATGCAAATTACCCTGAAAAAACGATTCCAATACAGCAGACTGCAAAAGCTGTGTAATCTCCTCAAAGGCCAAACGAAGGAGTGAGGTGGGGAGGAGAATCATGGGTAAGTGAGGTGCACCATGGGTAAGAACAGTGCGTTGTGGGAGAAAAAAAAATACCAGAAAAAATTAAATATATATTTGTATAGCACTTCTACAACCATCAAATCACACAAGGGCAGCAAATAATATTATATTACACTTGCAGAGTGAAAATAAACACTTAAAACCAAATATTTCACAGGTTCCTATAAAAGTTCACCACAAAAAGATGACGAGGGACACTCGGTGAGGAACGGCGATATGAAACAAGAAATAAGAATCGCCAACCTCTCATTGAATACACTTTTGGCGATTCATGGTGATTCCCGTCGACTACCGGCGAATCCCCATGAAAATTCCTATAGACAAAAACCAGCTATTTGTAGAGAATAACATTTGGCGATTGGGGCTTCATTCACCGGTCGTCATCGGCGAATAGAGGTCATTGAATAGGGTGATTCGCTTTTTCAGCTCCAAAAATCGCCGGCACACACGAAAAAAACACAGAATCGCCATAAAACTTGGCGATTCTGCCTCATTGAATACCGCCCAATGTATCTAAATGCGTAATTCTACAAATGATACATAACACAGTAAGTAACATTCTCTCCCCTTTCCCAGTACAGTATAAGATACTTGCGACATCACCCAATTACTGCACATCCCAATCCGGGAACTGTGAGAGGACAACACTCGGAGTCATTATGTGCTGACAGATACGGAAACAAAGTATCTCCAAGGAAAAGCTGAAACGGAGACACAGAGTTCCATTTATAGTCTTCCAGCAGAGGTTCCCAAATGTGGTCCTGACGGCACCGGAATTGGCAAAGGTTCGAAGTACAGTGTGTCCATGCTTGGCCAAAGGTGACTTAATTAGTATCTTATTCAATTTGATTAAACCATCTTTGCTGAGCTGGATTCAGTATGAAATCCTGGCGGTCGGGATCCCCCAAACCCCACCCAAATCTACCTCTCTCTGCACATGTTACATCTGCCCCACCTGCAGGGCACATGGTTTTGTCCATTAGAGAGAGAATTTGCTTTTGCAAGTGAACCAGAATCAGGCCCTGTTTTAATCATCTCCCGATAAATTATTCTAAATTAACTCACAAATACTTAGAGATACTGTAATTAAAGTTCTAAAATGTGTGTAGACTCCTGACGGTCATCAGCCGCCGCAGCGCAGCGGAAATCTCCCAGGACTTGCTGCAATAAGGAACCGTGTTCAAGATAATGTCAACAGGATACTCGAGACCACTTATGGGTGAAGAGGGAGACATTCCAAAATAAATCCTAAACAGGAGATGTAACCTTCGCTCTTGCTGCAGCAGCGCTGTGGTACAGGCTATGTGATTCACAGGCGCTTATCATCTGTGCTGGACCAATACTAACACAAGAGGGACTCGCAGGCAAAATTAGGGGGTGTGGCCTGTAAATCACGTCATTCTCGCGAGGCCCCATTTTGACCAGCGGCTATGTAAGCTGCTGGTCAGCCCACAGCCTCTCTAATACGGAAACAGACTCTGTGCGTACACCAGTGCCCCCACTTCATATGCCATAATTTATATAATGCCAGTGGCAGCTTCTATCCCCAGTCCTCTACGCGTTTCTCCGCCTCTGCTCTGTCAGCGGCTTCCTCAGGAGGTAATTATGGAGAAACGCGTAGAGGATTGGGGATAGAAGCTGCTACCTGACAGTACTGACGGACCCATCTCAGATAGGACCACAATATTGCATTCAGTGGTCGGAGAGGTTCGTTTGGAAGACTGCAAGCAGGATCCCTGTTGTTTGTCCGGATGCCCACTTAAGTATTTGCTTATTGAATGTGCACATTTGAAATTAATTAAGGATTGTGATTTGCAAAGTTACCGGTATAAACAGAGGGACAATTTTACTAACTTTATGCTATCACTAACCCTCCATTATTGCTACTAAACTGCATGCTGCTACTAATTACCCCCATTAACACCTACAAGGGGTCCACCTGAGGGAAGCTTTTCATTACATGTTTGTTAGTCTTGTTTGTCCCAATGTTGGCCACATTGAATAGTAATTATTTTTAAATTGTTTATCTAACCTATGAAATTATTTTAATAAATCTATTAACATTATTAAGCACAGCGCTGTACCATTCTGTTTTTTTCTTGTCCACAACCATTAGGGGTATGGTAAATTCCCTTAGGTATTAGCTGCAGTGCTTAATATCAATCAGCGCTAAGTATCACACTTTCTTTCCACATTATAATGTCCCCAATTTCAGTGGCGTAACAATTAGGCCGCAGCCCCCGCGGTGGCGGGGAGGCGCCGGGGGGCTGCGGGCGCTGGTGGATCTCCGCCAGCTCCCCACTGCATGTGGGTGCAGCGGGAGCTGGCAGGGGGGTCTGTGCGGCGCGGAGGTACCTGTTTAAGGGAGAGCCTGGAGGTCCCTGCGCCTGCGGCGCTGAGTATGATGCTGCCGGGGTCCCTGCAGTGAAGTGGAAATAACGCGCTATCTCCGCTGGAGATAGCGCGTTATTTCCACTTCACTGCAGGGACCCCGGCAGCATCATACTCAGCGCCGCAGGCGCAGGGACCCCGGCAGCATCATACTAGGCGGCGCAGGGACTTCCAGGCTCTCCTTTAATACAGGTACCTCCGCGCCGCACGGACCCCCCTCCCAGCTCCCGGGGGGGTCCTTTAACGGGGGGGGGGGGCAGCTGCAAAATTGTCCCGGGGGGGGGGGGCGGTGAAATTGTCCCGGCGGGGGGGCGCAAAAGTTTTAGTTACGCCACTGCCCAATTTGTAATATGCCACACGACAGTGCCCCCACTTCATATGCCACATTGCAGTGCCCCCAATTCAAACTGTATAGTGCCGTCTTACAGTGCCCCCAATTCACACTGTATAATGCCAAATTGCAGTGTCCCCAATTCATATTATGCTACATTACATTACCGCCCATTCGTATTATGTGCCCTCAATTCATATTTTGCCACAATATAATGCCCCATATTCATAGTATGCCACATTACAGAGCTCCTTTAGCATTTTAATATCCACTACACACAGGGCCAGTGCAATGCACCGGAGCGCACCAGGCAGGGGGGGGGGGCGCCCCGGCGCTGGAAGCTCACCCGCTCCATGCCGTGGCTGCATCTCATCACAATCCCCCCCGCAGCCGAAGCACGGCTTGGGTAGGATTGGCGCCTGGCGCGATGCGCCGCTGTAAGGTGCCACGGGGGGGGTGGGTTTGGGATGGCCGATGGATGGGCGGCCGCCGTGTCACTGGGAGCGGGGGAGAGAGGAGTGACAGCTACTCACCTCCATCAAGCGGGGTCCCGCCCTGATTACACACCTCTCACTGAAAATGTAATGTCACCCCATTCAGGCTGAGCAGTGGATCAGACCCCACTGTTATGTCACCCCATTCAGGCTGAGCAATGGATCAGACCCCACTGTTATGTCACCCCATTCAGGCTGAGCAGTGGATCAGACCCCACTGTTATGTCACCCCATTCAGGCTGAGCAGTGGATCAGACCCCACTGTTATGTCACCCCATTCAGACTGAGCAATGGATCAGACCCCACTGTTATGTCACCCCAGTCAGGCTGAGCAGTGGATCAGACCCCACTGTTATGTCACCCCATTCAGGCTGAGCAATGGATCAGACCCCACTGTTATGTCACCCCATTCAGGCTGAGCAATCCCAGCAACTATAAAACCTACAGTATATAACCTGGGCCTCTGGCCCCATAGCAAAGGACCCTTTTCACCCACTACAGTTACAGCTATGCATAGAGTTTACTGAAGATACTCAGCTGGAATTATTTATTACAGGCTCCAAATGCTTCCTCTGATATAGTGTGACCAGCAGATGAGCCATTATAATTAATAAAAGTACAACATCGATATAGGTCACCTGATGGTCCGGCACCCCTTTAATGCCGGACACATCAGGCACTGGAGGGAATTAAGCTGTGGGATGGCTAAATTAGGCTGTGGGAGGGTAAGTTAGGCTGTGGGAGGACTAGGTTATGCTGCTGGTGGGCTAGGTTAGGCTGCAGGAGGGCTAGGTTAGGCTGCAGGGGGCTAGGTGAGGCTGCAGGGGGCTAGGTTAGGCTGCAGGAGGGCTAGGTTAGGCTGCAGGAGGGCTAGGTTAGGCTGCAGGAGGGCTAGGTTAGGCTGCAGGAGGGCTAGGTTACGCTGCAGGAGGGCTAGGTTAGGCTGCAGGTGGGCTAGGTTAGGCTGCAGGAGGGCTAGGTTAGGCTGCAGGAGGGCTAGGTTAGGCTGCAGGTGGGCTAGGTTAGGCTGCAGGAGGGCTAGGTTACGCTGCAGGAGGGCTAGGTTATGCTGCAGGTGGGCTAGGTTAGGCTGCAGGTGGGCTAGGTGAGGCTGCAGGTGGCCTAGGATAGGCTGTAGGAGGGCTAGGCTGCATGTGGGCTAGGTTAGGCTGCAGGGGGCTAGGTTAGGCTGCAGGTGGGCTAGGTTAGGCTGCATGTGGGCTAGGTTAGGCTGCAGGGGGCTAGGTTAGGCTGCAGGTGGGCTAGGTTAGGCTGCAGGGGGCTAGGTTAGGCTGCAGGAGGGCTAGGTTAGACTGCAGGAGGGCTAGGTTAGGCTGCAGGTGGCCTAGGATAGGCTGCAGGTGGGTTAGGTTGGGCTGCAGGCGGGCTAGGTTAGGCTGCAGGTGGGCTAGGATAGGCTGCAGGTGGGCTAGGTTAGGCTGCAGGTGGGCTAGGTAAGGGTGCAGGTGGCCTAGGTTAGACTGCAGGAGGGCTAGGTTAGGCTGCAGGTGGGCTAGGATAGGCTGCAGGTGGGTTAGGTTGGGCTGCAGGTGGGCTAGGTTAGGCTGCAGGTGGGCTAGGATAGGCTGCAGGGGGCTAGGTTATGCTGCAGGTGGGCTAGGTTAGGCTGCAGGTGGGCTAGGTTAGGCTGCAGGTGGGCTAGGTTAGGCTGCAGGTGGGCTGTTAGGCTGCAGGAGGGCTAGGTGAGGCTGCAGGTGGCCTAGGATAGGCTGTAGGAGGGCTAGGCAGCATGTGGGCTGGGTTAGGCTGCAGGGGGCTAGGTTAGGCTGCAGGAGGGATAGGTTAGACTGCAGGAGGGCTAGGTTAGGCTGCAGGGGGCTAGGTTAGGCTGCAGGAGGGCTAGGTTAGGCTGCAGGAGGGCTAGGTTAGGCTGCAGGTGAGGTGGGCTAGGTTAGGCTGCAGGTGGGCTAGGTTAGGCTGCAGGTGGGCTAGGTTAGGCTGCAGGTGGGCTAGGTTAGGCTGCAGGTGGGCGGTTAGGCTGCAGGTGGGCTAGGTTAGGCTGCAGGTGGGCTAGGTTAGGCTGCAGGTGGGCTAGGTTAGGCTGCAGGTGGGCTAGGTTAGGCTGCAGGTGGGCTAGGTTAGGCTGCAGGTGGGCTAGGTTGGGCTGCAGGAGGGCTAGGTTAGGCTGCAGGAGGGCTAGGTTAGGCTGCAGGAGGGCTTGGTTAGGCTGCAGGTGAGCTAGGTTAGGCTGCAGGTGGGCTAGGTTAGGCTGAAGGTGGGCTAGGTTAGGTTGCAGGAGGACTAGGTTAGGCTGCAGGAGGGCTAGGTTAGGCTGCCGGTGGGCTAGGTTAGGCTGCAGGTGGGCTAGGTTAGGCTGCAGGAGGGCTAGGTTAGGCTGCAGGTGGGCTAGGTTAGGCTGCAGGTGGGCTAGGTTAGGCTGCAGGAGGGCTAGGTTAGGCTGCAGGTGGGCTAGGATAGGCTGCAGGTGGGCTAGGTTAGGCTGCAGGTGGGCTAGGATAGGCTGCAGGAGGGCTAGGTTAGGATGCAGGTGGGCTAGGTTAGGCTACAGGAGAGCTAGGTTAGGCTGCAGGTGGGCTAGGTTAGGCTGCAGGTGGGCTAGGTTAGGCTGCAGGAGGGCTAGGTTAGGCTGCAGGTGGGCTAGGTTAGGCTGCAGGTGGGCTAGGTTAGGCTGCAGGTGGGCTAGGTTAGGCTGCAGGTGGGCTAGGATAGGCTGCAGGAGGGCTAGGTTAGGATGCAGGTGGGCTAGGTTAGGCTACAGGAGGGCTAGGTTAGGCTGCAGGTGGGCTAGGTTAGGCTGCAGGTGGGCTAGGTTAGGCTGCAGGAGGGCTAGGTTAGGCTGCAGGTGGGCTAGGTTAGGCTGCAGGTGGGCTAGGTTAGGCTGAAGGTGGGCTAGGTTAGGTTGCAGGAGGACTAGGTTAGGCTGCAGGAGGGCTAGGTTAGGCTGCAGGTGGGCTAGGTTAGGCTGCAGGTGGGCTAGGTTAGGCTGCAGGAGGGCTAGGTTAGGCCGCAGGTGGGCTAGGTTAGGCTGCAGGTGGGCTAGGTTAGGCTGCAGGAGGGCTAGGTTAGGCTGCAGGTGGGCTAGGATAGGCTAGGTTAGGCTGCAGGTGGGCTAGGTTAGGCTGCAGGTGGGCTAGGTTAGGCTGCAGTTGGGCTAGGATAGGCTGCAGGAGGGCTAGGTTAGGCTGCAGGTGGGCTAGGTTAGGCTACAGGAGGGCTAGGTTAGGCTGCAGGTGGGCTAGGTTAGGCTGCAGGTGGGCTAGGTTAGGCTGCAGGAGGGCTAGGTTAGGCTGCAGGTGGGCTAGGTTATGCTGCAGGTGGGCTAGGATAGGCTGCAGGAGGGCTAGGCTAGGCTGCAGGTGGGCTAGGTTAGGCTGCAGGAGGGCTAGGTTAGGCTGCAGGTGGGCTAGGTTAGGCTGCAGGAGGGCTAGGTTAGGCTGCAGGAGGGCTAGGTTAGGCTGCAGGTGGGCTAGGTTAGGCTGCAGGTGGGCTAGGATAGGCTGCAGGAGGGCTAGGTTGGGCTGCAGGTGGGCTAGGTTAGGCTGCAGGTGCGTTAGGTTAGGCTGCAGATGGGCTAGGTTAGGCTGCAGGTGGGCTAGGTTAGGCTGCAGGAGGGCTAGGTTATGCTGCAGGTGGGCTAGGATAGGCTGCAGGAGGGCTAGGCTAGGCTGCAGGTGGGCTAGGTTAGGCTGCAGGAGGGCTAGGTTAGGCTGCAGGTGGGCTAGGTTAGGCTGCAGGAGGGCTAGGTTAGGCTGCAGGAGGGCTAGGTTAGGCTGCAGGTGGGCTAGGTTAGGCTGCAGGTGGGCTAGGATAGGCTGCAGGTGGGCTAGGATAGGCTGCAGGTGGGCTGTTAGGCTGCAGGTGGGCTAGGTTATGCTGCAGGTGGGCTAGGTTAGGCTGCAGGTGGGCTAGGTTAGGCTGCAGGAGGGCTAGGTTAGGCTACAGGTGGGCTAGGTTAGGCTGCAGGTGGGCTAGGATAGGCTGCAGGTGGGTGGTTAGGCTGCAGGTGGGCTAGGTTAGGCTGCAAGTGGGCTAGGTTAGGCTGCAGGTGGGCTAGGTTAGGCTGCAGGTGGGCTAGGTTAGGCTGCAGGAGGGCTAGAATAGGCTGCAGGTGGGCGGTTAGGCTGCAGGTGGGCTAGGTTAGACTGCAGGTGGGCTAGGTTAGGCTGCAGGTGGGCTAGGTTAGGCTGCAGGTGGGTGGTTAGGTTGCAGGTGGGCTAGGTTAGGCTGCAGGTGGGCTAGGTTAGGCTGCAGTGGGCTAGGATAGGCTGCAGGTGGGCTAGGTTAGGCTGCAGGAGGGCTAGGTTAGGCTGCAGGTGGGCTAGGTTAGGCTGCAGTGGGCTAGGATAGGCTGCAGGTGGGCTAGGTTAGGCTGCAGGAGGGCTAGGTTAGGCTGCAGGAGGGCTAGGTTAGGCTGCAGGTGGGCTAGGTTAGGCTGCAGTGGGCTAGGATAGGCTGCAGGTGGGCTAGGTTAGGCTGCAGGAGGGCTAGGTTAGGCTGCAGGTGGGCTAGGTTAGGCTGCAGGTGGGCTAGGTTAGGCTGCAGGATGGCTAGGTTAGGCTGCATAATATTTAAGTGAAACCAAATTGCAGAACTTAGTTGGTACAGATGACATGGGCAATATAATAATTGCAGACATGTGAGATTTGGTTACCTAATTTATCATTTAATTAATTGTCACCATGACCAGAATGACGCAAAGTCGAATGTTGAGTTTTTTATATTAATTACCAACTGCATTTGTATTTGGTAAGACTTCCACAGAGGAGAACCAAGCACCACGTCTGGGGTGCAGCTGTAGCAATTCTGACACTTTGAATTTAACCAGACTACAAGTTGACCGCTGAACACATTGTAAATCAATAGATCACGGGAACAAGCTCTGCTTCTGTTCTCATGCTAAGCGTTAGCAAATGTCAAAGGGACAAATAAATGCAACATGTTGTGTTCATGACTGATCTGCTGCTTGTTAGAACAAAGTTACAGAACCAGCTCCTGTGGCCAGTGGGAGTAATTCCCAGAGACATTGGAGGCACTGTCCATGGGGCTTCAGCTGTCAAAGGGGCAACATGAAAGAGAGCGTAAGAGGGCTGCTGAACTAAAACAGATCTCTCCGGCTAAGCAAAACCTGAATGTTCCACAATGGCAGCAGTTCGTTACAGCAGCACAGTATGCAACTGCTCGATTTCCATGGGACAGTCCTGACTGCAGAAACAGTTTATTGCTGGCCAGACAGATAGCACAAAGCGCGTTAGTGTGCCAGACAATGGAGTAAATTTCTCTAAAACCTATATTTTTTTTATTATTTATATAGCTAACACATATTCCACTGCGCTTTTAAGTGAATATTTGACCATTCACATCAGTACCTGCCATAGTTGGCAGCTACATATCAGCACATGACTGGTTTGCTGGGACTTTTAGTTCCACAGCTTCTGGAGCATGGTTTGGATACAGGGGTGGCTATGGCAGTAGTTACTTCCCCCCAACCTCACAGCTGGCGATAAATTATTGTCGTCTTAGAGATTCATGCAGAATTTATAATTAAGAAGAGGAACGACAGTAAAACGTCTGGGAGCAGAAGCCGCCCGCCCTCTGCTGCCATAATCTGTACCCAGGCGGAGGACCCGTCACACGCTGGCATGGAGGGGTAGATCATTTCCAGGAGAGCACAAAGGGCACAAGCAGCTTGTAATGGATTCATGTGATAGGGGAAGGCAGGAACTTGAAGGTCACCTGATTTGTCACTGTCACCCGAATCCCGAGACTGATAATCTAGTTATTTTATGCTGGTTCCCATCCCATACAGAACAATGCTCCTGAATGCATTATATATCACATAGCTGCGACTCTGGCATTAGCCACGCTAGGGATGCGGACGGTGGAGCAGGGCGCAGGGACATCAATTCTCTGATTTATGAGACGCTGAGAGTGGAGGAAATATGCTGCTCCCGCTCAGAGACAACGTGTATATACTGCAGAGTGGGTGCTGCTCCTGGGCCCTGCACCAATCCTGTACCTACACAGCGTGCCTTCTGTGGGTGTCAGCAGGGCTGGACTGGACCGCTGGGGTACAGAGGAAACCATTAGTGGGCCCTACTTGCTATTAGAATCAGGGAGATAACTGTAGGATATGCCATCTAGGGGGTGTGTCACAGCTCCACATATGGGCGGGTCTAGCTCCACATATGGGCGGGTGCAGCTCCACATATGGGCGGGTCTAGCTCCACATATGGGCAGGTCCAGCTCAACATATGGGCGGGTCTTGCTCCATATATGGGCGTGTCCATGCACAAATGCTTGTGGTTGTTGTTACAAGATATTTCTATATAACAGTATTGATACTGACATTGCTGCCTGAAACGTGGGGTTACTTGTTTGCAGCTATATATTTGCTGTAAAATTTATTTTCCTCTCACTCAGCACAGTGTACATGATTAATGTAATGTCTATGCAATAACTTCCAAATGCAATTTGACCTTTTGTGAATTCATCCCTGAACATACTGTATAACATGGTTTTGGTGTATTAAATGCTATTTTATTGCACAACATTTTTTCATTGGATGTGCTGTTTCCCATACCATTATAGTATTAGCCACATCAGTATGGACACCAAATACTCTAATTAAACAAATGTTTTTAACTAAAGAAAGATTACCAACAAAAAGATTACCCTTATAATGCGTACACACGGGGGCGATTATAGCAAATATCGCTGGAAATATGGTCGCTGAGCGACCATATTGCCCGCGATGGGAGTGCGCGCTCCCATTTTCTGCCCGTAGTGATCGCGGCTCTGATTTCCACTGCCGGACTCCCCCGGCAGTTTCTTTTTCATCAGTGACCATCTCTGGTCGCTGATGCAATCGGGACACCGAGCGATATATCACCCCGTGTGTACAGGGCTTAAGTCACAGCTCACTAGCAGCAGCATCATGCTATGGATGAGTGTACGCCAGCATAGACAAGAAGACCCTGTGTGATCATCTACTGCCATCTATGTCTACTGTCAGGGGTTCCCACAATGGGGATAATGAGAGTCCACAGCAGGGATTCCTGAGCAGCTACAGTTAATCACAGTGATTACAGCAAATCACTGTCCTTACAAAGAAACTCCTTAGTGGCACCTGTCAGAATCTGAGGAACCCGGGAGGTTAGAAGTACAATGTAGGAAAGCAGGAGATTTGTGGCAAAAACTACAGTCTCCTGCAGGGAGGGGATGCAACTATGGTCTCCCATGCCCCAGGCCAGATTTGGGAATCAGACATATAAAAAGTTACCTACTCAAACAGATGGGCACTATTCAGTGGCGAAACTATAGCCCCGCAGCCCCCGCCATGGCGGGGAGGCGCTGAGTAACTGTGGGCACCGGTATCCGCTGCGGGGCTATGTTATGCTCTGTGTGTGGTTGGCCGGGACGTGTGGGCAGACAGCGCGGCCCACTCCCCCTCGCCCTCCCACCTTCATACAGTTAATAACCCCCCCTCGTGCCACCGCATTCCCGCAGCGCAGATCTCCTCCAGGCTCTGGACCGCCGTCGCCTCCTAAAGTACAGTGCTATTGAAAACCACCCCTCACAATATGGCTGCCCCCAAACAGCAGACAGTTTTTGTAGGGATGCTAGAGGAGGCGGCGGCCTCCTCTAGCATCCTTAAAATCTGTCTGCTATTAGGGGGCAGCCATTTTGTGATGGTAATATTTCATTAGCACTGTACGTCAGGAGGCGATGGTCCGGAGCCTGGAGGAGATCTGCGCTGCGGGAATGCGGCGTCGTCATGCAGAGGGGTAAGGGGGGGGTGTTTAACTCTACGCGGGCGGTTGGAATACCTGGGGGGGGGGCGGCGCCTCCTATAACGGTGGGGGAGCGCAAAAATCCTAGTTACACCACTGGCACTATTTAACCCCTTTCCCAGTGTAATTCTCAGCCTTGTGGTACCTGTGGTTTCTGTATCCGCACTTTCTAACATGGTTTACATTCATTCAACATAAGAGATGCATAAAGCCTTCTACAGAGGACAAGAGTAGATGTTGCCCGTAGCAACCAGTCATCTATCATGATAGAAACTAAAGGGGCGGGGCCAAATATGTAGATTTTCAGTTATACATAAAACATCTTAGCCTGCTCAGTGGTGGATTCCAGAGGGCAGAGTGATGTCACAGCAGCTTAACTGACTGGAGTTTCCCCTTGATGACATGTAACAGAATCTATTGGGACCCTACACTAATGATGTGAGCTGGGCCAGATTAAAGTAGGGTCAAAACAGGGCCCCCTGTGATTGGCATGTATGTTTTTTGTTTTTTTAGCTAAAGGTTTTGTGCATGGGAGTGGGGTAGTGCAGCAGCTTCACCTATCTGCCAATGTGACAATGATTAATGGTGCTGAGCATCGGGAGCCAGGGCACACTGACTGCACAAGTGTGCAGTGCATTACCGGGAGTTGACTAAGTCCCATAACACTTTGCACCAGAGGGCAGAGGCTGAGAGGTTGGTGCTGAGCTCTGATTGGCGGAGCTCATTACATGCTTCTCAGGCCCATGAAGGACAGCAGCAGCAGCCTAGTTAAGTGAGGGTTTTTAATCAGAGGCAGCACTGGGACTGTGAGGTCTCCTAAAGTCCTACAGAGTAAGGTGCAGAGGGACAAACACAGGCTTTTCATGTGGTACTCTGTGTTTTGACAGTGTAATATTCTCCCATGCAGTTTGTGGCCAGTAATGACAAGTGCAAGGGGGCCCTCCTGTCTAAAGTACCCTGGGCCCACCCGAAGGCTTAATCTGACACTGGATGTGAGATGTGGGGGGTGGCCATGGTGGAGGTGTGAGGATGGTAATAGTGCATGAGATATTTGGAATGTTTGTTTTTTCCTCTGAACAAGAAACCTTGAGAGAGAAAGGTGTCTCCGTCTCTGCTCCTGCTATTAGCTGTAGAACGTCGCTTTGGAATTAAGCATGAAATGGATTATCTGCTTACAAAGATGTCATGTAACTGGACACTAACGATTGGAAATAGGTTAAACAAGCTGTTTGCCGGCACTAATTCAATTACACTGTGGGTCCATGGAGGAGACTACAAGGAGCGTCACAGATCTCTGCGAGCGCCGAAACAGATTTACTAAGAAACTCTGCAAATTACAATGCAGAATCCGGGTTACCCACACACAAAGGTGGTGGCGGGCAAAGTCTGGGCAGATCTCATCAATGGTCCATCCCATCATTCCACCCGGAAACAGTGACATCGCCGAGGCTTTCACTTTCTGGGTGCATAACACAGCCACATACAGTAATAACTGGAAACTGGACATGAAAATCCATCAGCAGCCACTAGATGGCGCAGCACAGAGCTATTCAATTGTTGATCAGAGTGTGATAGGTGGCTGGCTCCGGCATACCAGCTTCCACCCCCCAGGGAGTGGCAAGTGGAAATGTGCAAAAAGTGACCTGTTGATTGGTACTTTATCTCTCTCTCTCTAAAGCAGACTACCCAAACCAGCCTATGCCGATAGTGTGCGTACACACTGAATGATATCGGCCGCCCAACATGCAGGTATGTATGTTATACAGTATATGTATGTCCAGCAGACATCAGTCATCTTTAATCATATTGAGTATCCACACTAGTAGATAGAAACATAGAATGTGACGGCAGGTAAGAACCACTTGGCCCATCTAGTCTGCCCCTTTTTTAAACATGTTACCTCAAACCATATTTGATCCTTATTTTTTTGTAAGGTTATCACTATGCCTATCCCAAGCATGTTTACATTGTACTACTGTATTAGCCTCTACCACCTCTGATGGTAGGCTATTCCACTTATCTACTACTCTTTCTATGATGTAATTCTTCCTCACATTTCCCCTGAATCTTCCTCCCTCTAGTCATACCTCCCAACTGTCACGATTACAGCGGGACAGTCCCGATTTTCGGGTCCTGTCCCGCTGTCCCACCCGCGGCAGGCATTGTCCCGCTGCGGGGGGTGGCAGTTGGGAGACCCCCCAATCTCATAGAATAGACGCTGTGCGCATGCGCACAGCGTCTATTCTCATATGAAAATGAGGTTGCGGCTAATTAGCATAAGCCACGCCATCATTTGCATACGTCCCGCCCCCATATACCATGGGTCCTCAAACTGCGGCCCTCCAGATATTGTGAAACTACAAATCCCAGCATGCCTTGCCACAGTTTTAACACTCCCTTATAGCAAAACTGTGGCAAGGCATGCTGGGATTTGTAGTTTCACAATATTTGGAGGGCCGCAGTTTGAGGACCCATGGTATATGATCTGTATATGATCTGCATACGATCTGCATGACTATATAGTCAAAATCTAATGTCAAATCTCACCGTGTGTACACAGCATAACTCTCTCTGCACATGTTACATCTGCCCCACCTGCAGCGCAGCATGCTTTTGTCCATTAACTCACCAAATGTCCTTTGCCAGTGAACATGAATCACCCCCAAAGTACCAACCAATCAGCTCCTGTCATTTTTGTAAACACAGTCTGTATAATGACAGTTAGGAGCAGACTGGCTGGTACTTCATCTTTCTCCACTTTATCTACCTCCAATGCGTAGTACATCTACCCCACGACCAGTAACATGGCAATTAAGAACGGATTGGCTGGCACTTTATCTCTCTCCAAGACAGATCAGTGTTTCTGGGGTATGAGGGGTAATGAAGACACCTTAGCGTGCTGTGATGTTTCAATGATGTTTATTACACCTGCGCCATCCTGCCGGCTGAGCTGTGCGCTTATTACTGGGGATGGCCATCGGTCCAGTCGCTATTGATGGTTGTCATCGATGGCAATTCTGCAACCAGCCATCGATAGTATTAAACTATTTGGTGGCTAATCATCGATAGTTTTAGCTATCAATGGTCATCCATTATTTTTGACTGAATGGCCCGTGGGCATATCAGAACTTGGGGGTATGGCTTCCGGGTGTTGGGGGCGTAGCTATGCTCCATGTCCCAGCACCTTGAAAAAAAGAGAAACATCGGCTCTCCTTTGGCATCGATGTAGGGAAACCATGTGGTTCTCCCACCATTGATGATTTCAAATCATCGATGGTGGATGGCCATCCCTACTTATTACCCATACCGTCTAACCTGGCCGCCCCCAGACACACCAGTGTGCCCACCTGCGCATCCTTAGCAGCCCCAGCGCTCTGTGAGTTGGTACAATGTGGCAGAATAAAGCAGGCACCAAGAGGATGAGGACAAAGACGTACCCAGAAATGAGACAGCGGTACTCTTTACTTAGAAGGGCGCCCACGATTTTGATTGTGGGCATCGTTAGTAAAAAATCTCGGGCATCTCGGGCATTGAATGCACTAAAAAATCAACCGACGAGATGCCCGAGATTTCCCATAGGGAACAATGTTAAATGTCTCAATTGACCCAATTTTCCTGTTCAATGCCTCAATTGACCCGATTTTTCCATAGGAAACAATGTTAAATGGGCCACAGAGGCCAAATAGGCACCCTGAAGTGTATAATGGCCACCCGAATTGTTAACGCCACCCCACGATCAACGTCAACCCGATGCGTGGCGAGCGCAGCGAGCCCGCGAGGGGCGGCGGTACGCGTCCTACGACCTTTTCATACCCCCACTATCCACGTCGGCGTGGAGTTGAGAATAGAAAGTGTGGTGAGCGCAGCGAGCCACCGAGCCCGAAGCGCGGCGAACGCAGCGAGCCCCGCGAGGGTACGCGGACATCTGTGAAGCCCGCTAGGGGACGCGGACAGCTGTGAAGGTATCCGCGTCCCCTCACGGGGCTCGCTGCGCTCGCCACGCTTCGGGCTCGCCACACTATTCTATTCTCAACTCCACGCCGACGTGGATAGTGGGGGTATGAAAAGGTCGTAGGACGCGTACCGCCGCCCCTCGCGGGCTCGCTGCGCTCGCCACGCTTCGGGTTGACGTTGATCGTGGGGTGGCGTTAACAATTCGGGTGGCCATTATACACTTCAGGGTGCCTATTTGGCCTCTGTGGCCCATTTAACATTGTTTCCTATGGAAAAATTGGGTCAATTGAGGCATTGAACAGGAAAATCGGGTCATTTGAGACATTTAACATTGTTCCCTATGGGAAATCTCGGGCATCTCGTCTGTCGCATCGCACCTGATTTTTTAGTGCATTCAATGCCCGAGATGGCCGAGATGGGCGCCCTTCTAAGTAAAGAGTACCGAGACAGCTAGCTCCCTCCGCCCTATTGCATGTGGGCCCCTGAGTCCCCCCGGTGACAGATGACTGTCGGCGCTCTCTGCAGAGCATTGCGCGGAGTGCAGAGCATTTCCTCTGAACTCAGCAGATTCTCTCTGCGCTGCACATTTCCTCCCTGTCAGGTACAGGCTCTCCCCCCGGGGTATGAGCCTGCAGATTTGGGGCCTGTATCAGATGTACATTCACTGCGCCAGGAAATCATGGTAACGACGCAGTATCTGCCAATTACTGACACGCTCAGGGACGTGCCTCCTTCCCTGCGCTACATCTTCCTTTAAACCGAGAAGTAGGGTGCAACGTTCCCCTCATCTCAGCCGCCTTTTATCTTCGCTCTCGCTGGAGGACCGAGAGGCTCTTCCATCTGTTCCTTAGCAACAGATTCCCGCTGAAAGGATGCGCGGACTTCTAAGCTAATAACAAAGCGATGATAAGGATGTTCTCCAGTATGAAGTCTGCACAGCAGATCAGAGAGGGTCCCGTTCTATGTGCCCGGTTATACCCAGGGCTGTGTGTGACAGACCTAGCAGGGAACTGGGGGCACCTGTACATAACACCTTACACTTACCTGTGCTATCTACAGGTCATCGCCACAGCAGCTGCCCTCGTTAGGCAAGGGCGGCACTAAGGGGAACGAGGGACACAAGCGCATCGGCATTATTATAATGAGCCATTGTCAGAAGGTGAGATAAAGGTGCGTACAGACTATGTGATGTCAGCAGCGGCCTCCTTCTCCCCATAGTCACGGTTCACAGCCATGCACAGGGGGGGGGGATCCATACACTTGCAGCCCAGCAAGCTGGTCTGAATCGGACCCAATATACAAAGCATAGAAAATAAGACAGCGACAAAGTAATGTAAGGAATACGAATATGGAAGAAAATAAGAGCACATAAGAGTTTATCGCTGATCATTGAATTTGCAGATTAAGCAATTATCGAATGACTGACCATGCATACCATACGCATTGCTCATGCGCCAACAGCGACAGAAATTGTATCGAAATTGCGCATGCGCACAGCGTCTATTCTGCAGCCTGAGGGGTCTCAGAGAGCCGCTAGCCATGCCCTCACAGTGGCGAAAATGGGGTACATATACACCATATATGTAGGCCACGCGCCCAAAAATCGGTTGCACGCCTTCGGTGCACAAGGGGTCCTGCTACTGGCACAGAGAAAGTTGGGAGGTATGTCTTTGATGCTTCTTATTAAAATAACATGGAGGATTAGCAAACTAGACCGTAGAGTGTACGTCATCAAAGCAAAGTGACCACATAGTGACATTCCGACACAGCGCCATCTACTGTATTCCCGGTATAGCCCCTCAAGCTGTTGCTGCATTCCAACTCAGTTTATTTTATCAGTGTGGTACGTGGTGATGAATAAATACAATTAGGGCCTTATTCTAGTTCACTCTTTCTGACAAAATCCTTCTTAGATGGACAAAACCATGTGCACTGCAGGGGGGCAGATGTAACATGTGTAGAGAGAGTTAGATTTGGGTGGGGTTTTACTTCAAAGTAAGATCTATATTGCAGTGTAAAAATAATGCAGCCAGTATTTACCCTGCACAGAAACAAAATAACTCACCCAAATCTAATTCTCTCTGCACATTTTACATCTGCCCCACCTGCAGTGCACATGGTTTTGTCCATCTAAGAAGGATTTTGTCAGAAAGAGTGAACTAGAATAAGGCCCTTAATGTGAAGATTGGGGGGGAGTATTACTATAGAGGCCTTCTAGTTTGTAATAATGTATATTATTGACTAACTCCGCTGTAATTGGCGAAACATGTTGGGTTTATCCTGTGATAGCGCTCTGTCCAATGCGGGATAGCAGACAGAGATGGAAGGATAACATTATATATAATACTCTATTATAGTCTAGGAGAGATTACATTCATTCACAGAAAACATTGATCCAATTGTCTCATTAGATTTTCCAGAGACCAATATATTGGATTATTCTGATATAGTGAAATATATTCAGCATTGTGGTCCATGAGAAAGCGGTAGGTCATCAAATATCTGTAAATAATTGGACAATTAAGAAGGTATCACTGTATATTAGACTGACAGACGATCAGGAAGAATGTATCTGTGGAATGGCCTGTGGAAAATAATAGATTACTCCCAGGAACATATGTACAGGATATCCAGCAATGCTATGTCAATAGTATGGGTACACCTCCGCCCATCTGCACACACCGCCCATCTGCACACCTCCGCCCATCTGCACACCTCCGCCCATCTGCACACACCTCCATCTGCACACCTCCATCTGCACACCTCCGCCCATCTGCACAAACCGCCCATCTGCACACCTCCGCCCATCTGCACACCTCCGCCCATCTGCACACACCGCCCATCTGCACACCTCCGCCCATCTGCACACACCACCCATCTGCACACCTCCACCCATCTGCACACCTCCGCCCCTGTGCACACACCTCCATCTGCACACCTCCGCCCATCTGCACACACCTCCGCCCATCTGCACACCTCCGCCCAAATGCACACACCGCCCATCTGCACACATCTCCATCTGCACACCTCCGCCCATCTGCACACCTCCGCCCATCTGCACACCTCCGCCCATCTGCACACACCTCCATCTGCAAACCTCCGCCCATCTGCAAACCTCCGCCCATCTGCACACCTCCGCCCATCTGCACACACCTCCATCTGCACACCTCCGCCCATCTGCACACACCGCCCATCTGCACACCTCCGCCCATCTGCAAACCTCCGCCCATCTGCAAACCTCCGCCCATCTGCACACCTCCGCCCATCTTCACACAATGCCATCTGCAAACCTCCGCCCATCTGCACACCTCTGCCCGTCTGCACACACCCCCTGCACACCCCCGGGCACCTCCCTCCGCGCAGCGAACGGCCCGGTGAATGTTTAACTTGCCGAAGCCATTCGCTGCTGGGGTGTGCAACCCTGATCATCGGGGTTGTGGCCAAATTCGGATGGCAACGTATAGGGGGCGTTAAGGGGTGTGGCCCAGACAATGCAGTCATGTCCGTAGCATATTCCAGGCTGCTGCGTGATGCACATGCAGCCAATATGAAAGGAACAATGGCGGCACTGCGCCTGTCTTTGCAGGGTAGTGACTGTATCCCCTTCAGTTTTGACAATTTTCCCATCATGCCCTGGGTCCACATATACCTGGTGGGGGAATATAAGCATGTGATAGCCGCTACTATATGCGATACGGTTACACGTTATTGCAGCGTTTGTCTCCACGCCCAGTTCAGCTACGGCAGCTGGAATGTGTTCTCAATCCATAACCTCCGCTCATCTGCAAACCTCCGCCCATCTGCACAAACCACCCATCTGCAAGCCTCCGCCCATCTGCACACAGCGCCATCTGCAAACCTCCGCTCATCTGCAAACCTCCGCCCATCTGCACAGACCGCCATCTGCAAATCTCCACCCGTCTGCACACACCGCCATCTGCACAGCCCGCCATCTGCAAATCTCCACCCGTCTGCACACACCGCCATCTGCACACACCGCCATCTGCACACCTCCGCCCATCTGCACCCACCGCCATCTGCAAACCTCCGCTCATCTGCCCACCTCCGCTTATCTGCAAACCTCCGCCCATCTGCAAACCTCCGCCCATCTCCACAAACCACCCATCTGCAAGCCTCCGCCCATCTGCACACAGCGCCATCTGCAAACCTCCGCTCATCTGCAAACCTCCGCCCATCTGCACAGACCGCCATCTGCAAATCTCCACCCGTCTGCACACACCGCCATCTGCACAGCCCGCCATCTGCAAATCTCCACCCGTCTGCACACACCGCCATCTGCACACACCGCCATCTGCACACCTCCGCCCATCTGCACCCACCGCCATCTGCAAACCTCCGCTCATCTGCCCACCTCCGCTTATCTGCAAACCTCCGCCCATCTGCAAACCTCCGCCCATCTCCACAAACCACCCATCTGCAAGCCTCCGCCCATCTGCACACAGCGCCATCTGCAAACCTCCGCTCATCTGCAAACCTCCGCCCATCTGCACAGACCGCCATCTGCAAATCTCCACCCGTCTGCACACACCGCCATCTGCACAGCCCGCCATCTGCAAATCTCCACCCGTCTGCACACACCGCCATCTGCACATCTCCGCCCATCTGCACACCTCAGCCCATCTGCATGCCTCCGCCTATCTGCACACCTCCGCTTATCTGCACAGCTCCGCCCATCTGCACACACCACCATCTGCACAGCCCGCCATCTGCAAATCTCCGCCCGTCTGCACACACCGCCATCTGCACACCTCCGGCCATCTGCACACACCGCCATTTGCATACCTCCGCCCATCTGCACACCTCCGCTCATCTGCAAACCTGCGCCCATCTGCACACCTCCGCCCATCTGCACACACCGCCATCTGCACACCTCAGCCCATCTGCACACCTCCACCCATCTGCACACACCGCCATCTGCACACCTCCAGCCATCTGCACACACCGCCATCTGCACACCTCCAGCCATCTGCACACACCGCCATCTGCACACCCCCGGCCATCTGCACACACCGCCATCTACACACCTCCGCCCATCTGCACACCTCCGCCCATCTGCACACACCGCCATCTGCACACCTCCGCCCATCTGCACACCTCCGGCCATCTGCACACACCGCCATCTACACACCTCCGCCCATCTGAACACCTCCGCTTATCTGCAAACCTCCGCCCATCTGCACACCTCCGCCCATCTGCACACACCACCATCTGCACACCTCCGCCCATCTGCACACCTCCGCCCATCTGCACACACCGCCATCTGCACACCTCCGCCCATCTGCACACCTCCGCTCATCTGCAAACCTCTGCCCATCTGCACACCTCCGCCCATCTGCACACCTCCGCTCATCTGCAAACCTCTGCCCATCTGCACACCTCCGCCCATCTGCACACACCGCCATCTGCACACCTCCGCCCATCTGCACACATCGCCATCTGCACACCTCCGCTCATCTGCAAACCTCCGCCCATCTGCACACACGCAATCTGCACACACCGCCATCTGCACACCTCCGCCCATCTGCACACTTCCGCTCATCTGCAAACCTCCGCTAATCTGCAAACCTCCGCCCATCTGCACACACTGCCATCTTCACACCTCCGCCCATCTACACACACCGTCATCTGCACACACCGCCATCTGCACACCTCTGTCCATCTGCAAACCACCCATCTGCAAACCTCCGCCCATCTGCACACACCGCCATCTGCACACCTCCGCCCATCTGCACACCTCTGCCCATCTGCACACCTCAGCCCATCTACAAACCTTCGCTCATCTGCAAACCTCCGCTCATCTGCACACACCGCCATCTGCACACACCGCCATCTGCAAACCTCCGCCCATCTGCACGCCTCCGCCCATCTGCACGCCTCCGCCCATCTGCACACCTCCGCCCATCTGCACACACCACCATCTGCACACACCGCCATCTGCACACCTCCGCCCATCTGCACACATCACCATCTGCACACACCTAATTAAACACGTGATGCATGACTTGTGATTTACATACGGTGTGGAGCCACTAGTAGTCACATGCAGGCGAATGTCCCTCACACACGTATAACACATTGTGCAGCAGCGCCTCCCTCAGGTGCAGTACACAGGGAATGTCACATAAGGGGCAGAGAGAGTTTCTGGTGCGGAGAGAGACAGGCACAGACATGCTGCAGGAAGGGTCAGCTGTTACACTGCTGTAGCTTCACACCTGGGACCCAGGGGTACACATCTCCTGACACCGGGTGTGTAACGTGTAACCCAACAGCTGCTAGAACCCAGAGCTCACATACATCACCCAGGAACGTGGCCGGTGTGTACAGTAACATTTATTACTGCACCGCAGTGGCGGAAGTTCTTCAGAGTTGCCCGGAGGCACAATAAATATTGGTGCCCCCTCCACACACACACACACACAAGGCACCTTATATAAACACACCTGATGCATGTATGTATGTTATGTATATTATGTTTAAAATAAAAAGAGTGTGACGTCTATGGAGGGAGAGTCAGCCATGAAAACGATATAGACTGCTTTCAATTAACGGATGTAAACTTGCAGGAGAGGAGAGGTGGGCCCTTGGGAGCAGGAGCCCGGCGGCAGATGACTCCATTGCCTCCCAAAGTTCTGCCGTACCGGATAACAGATAAGGAACAATATACAGATGCGTCCAATCAGGCTGGATGCATTACACACTAAGGTCCTTGTTCTGGTCCACAGGCAATGTTGTGAATTTTGCAGTGTTGCATGTGGATTAAACGCCGCCCACCGCTCGCACAGCCGGCCGCCCCCTCCACTAGCTCGCCGAGTTCCCCGCACGGCTACGAATGGACGTTTTACATAAACATCCATTCGCAGCCTTGGGAGCCGCTACCAAATCATTTGATGGTCACCGAAAATAAGACACTCTCTGGTGTCTTAGCTTTGCGTGTTCCCTGTACGGGAACAGGGTGAGCAGCTGACATCCGCTGCATGGGAACGCTGGGCGTTCCCATGGGTGCAGCCCTTCACCGCCGCCTCACACCCCCCATCTGCACTGCTGGGTGAGAACGGGATGGCGAACTAGCAGAGAAACACATTGCCTTAAGCTTTGCAGGTTGGCCGCCACAGCTCCTACCAAGAGGCCAGGAAATCTCTGGCGATCCCGGCCATTGTCACGAGTCACCTGCCACGGTGGAGATGCCCCGGGAAGAGCGGCGTACCACGTCTTTCCTTTGCATTTAGCATCAGATGCACATTGTAGAATCAGAGAAAAGCCGATCAATGGGCACCGATGAAACACAACAGAATGTGGCTTCATGCGCAGATTCCGCCACGTACAGATGTACAACTGTCGTACAAATCGATCAGTGTAATCTAGTAATATACAGTAGATTTGTCATTCCCAATTGTTATACAACTTGTGAGCGAGGAAAGCGCACGGCGCAGCCCGGTCATCCGAGACTTGGCGCACCATGAGCGGCTATGTGCTGTGATTGTCGCGCCTCCTATGGAGAAACCAGACCAAGGAAAGAAGGTTTGTTCAATAGGGTTTGTCGCTATGTGACACTTCCAAATATATCATGTAAATGCGCCCCCAGCGGGACAGACTCTGTGCTCGATATGGAAGCGCCGCTCTGATCTCATTTATTTCACCACTGCAGCTTTTATTCAGCAGCCATTGGCCCCGGCTGGTCGTCTGCAGAGCGCTCATGCAGGCTGGGAAAACTAAATCAATATCTTCTATTCCCACAGCGTTCACATATATCGTGGATATCTGCAGCAGCTGTGTTCTCAAAGGATCACAAAGCTCTGGACATAAGATGCATTATCTGGTGCAACCCTGACGCCAGCGACGGATCCACCACTAGGCATACGAGGCCCCTGCCTAGGGGTGACACATGCTGGGGGGAGGCGGCGTGGCATGGGTACCGGAACCCTGCTGGGACAATGGGCAAATGAGGTCAGGGGATTGTGCAGGGGGCAATGATCAGTATATTGTGGTGGTGAGAGGTGCAAGGTTACGGTTGCTTTGGCAGTATTGAGGCCCTAACACGTAGGGTGGAGTGACATGATGGGCGACCAGTAAGTTCCAACTAGGGTTGATATGAACCCTTAATTTTCCCCTGCCTGACACTGCTTTATTCATGATCCATACCCTCCAATGGGGGGGGGGCGAGGGAGGACCACCGCCCTTGGTGCAAGTGGGACCTGAATTGCATTGTCATCACTTCCCTGCCTGCCCCCCGGTTTGGTTATGGTTTTTGCCACTATATAGCAGTCATAGCCACAATGACATGGCTGTGGAGCCCCACCCCCAAGTCCACCTACCTTCTCACATGGCCACACCCTCTATCTGCCTAAAGCGAGGAGGTTACAGTAAAAAAGGGAAGTATGATATTATGATGGTACAGTACAACTCCCCCCTAATGTAAAGGACCAGGTCACAATGCTAGGACTGCAGACATTTGAGCTGCTGTGACATCACTGACCACACCCCTGTGAATCAAATCACTGACCACACCTCCTCTTCCCCACCCTGGCAGGACTGCCTGCTGCACAGGAACGGAGGGAGCAGGACGGACTATATGTCATTCCGTGTAAACTGTCCGCTTTCATGAATATTACTCAGCTCAGTTATACGCAGCCTTTGAAATCCAGAAATGTCACATCGCGGCTTTACTTGCACTTTGCAGCAATTTGCATTTTAGATTTCCTGGACCTTTGAAGAAGCAGCAAACGCCCATCTGGTGGGTAAAGAGCAGCGTGAGCCAGGAAATGAGCTTGTTTTAATTCCTATACATGAGAAAAGGAAGATATGAACTAGAGCGTAATGTAAGGGGCATAATTGTTTCCATAATAAGCGATCGGCTGCTTTATATCGCGGGAAATGTCTCTGACCTTTCAAAATATTGTAATTGTAGCCAGGCCGGCTGGGTTTGTGCGCTGTCACAGAACCGTTTAACACAATTACGCGCGTGGCGCCTTCAGCTTTCTTTAGCACCGCGGCGTTCAATCAACTTTATTCTTGTTCTTATCTATAACAGTAAATAATGATTTAGATAATCATGTTCCGCAGCTCCAGCGCCTTGTAATTCCCCCGTCAGCTCAGGGATGTCAGCAGCTGCTGCGTATCGTCCCGGGAACCGGGGAGAGATGGCGGGAAACAAGCACAGCTGCTGACGGCGGACGGAGTGTGCCACTGTCCCCGCCACCGGAAGGGGGGAAAAAACTTAGGGGCAGAGGTACTAAGCTTTGGAGAGAAGTAAAGTCTAGAGAGATAAAGGGGTACATTTACCAAGATGGTAGTTCTGTTGAAGATGGGATGTTTCCCATAGCAACCAATCAGATGATATTATTTTCTAGAAGGTGCAAATAAAATAGAAGTAAACTCTGGGTGGTTGCTAGGGGGAACATCTCAACTTCAATAGAACTCTCATCTTAGTAAATGTACCTATTTAACTCTCTAGACTTTATCTCTAATTGAAAAAAAATGAATTACATTTTGAAAATGCAGCCTGTACCATGGCAGTTAGGAGATGATTATTGGGTACTTTATCTCTCTCCTTGCTATGATACATCCCCCCTCTGTGTACCGACATGAGCACCCCGCGGGGTGTGACATAATACGCAGAAGGTGCAATTTTCTCCTGGGCCATCGATCGAGCGTATCCTGCCATCAGCGCTGCGCTATTCAGGTAGGTGACGTGCACAATAGATGGTTTCCCATTAACGTGTCCCAGGGAGCGGGTAATAATTACACGTATGTAGCTCCGCCAGCTGCCAGGCTCATCTGTGCAGAGCGAGTGCGTCGGAGACAGGAGCTGTTCCCATCGTGTTACGTTATATTGTACATTAACATACAGAGAAGCAGGAATACGGTCGGTTGGTCGACCTAAAGTCATTAGGTTGACACCATTAGGTCAACATACTGGAAGGTCGACAGGTGTCTAGGTCGACATGGCACAAGGTCGGCAGGGGGTTAGGTCGACATGGTCTAGGTCGACAGTCAAAAGGTTGACATGAGGTTTTTCATTGTTTTTTGAGCCGACATATGCCGACAGGCGTTATTTCATGCCCTACCGTGTGCCGAGCGCAGCGAAGTACCATGCCTGAAGCATGGCGAGTGGACAGGTGATGCACTTAATCCTGTGCCCATGTCGACATTCGGGTCAAAAAAAGTGAAAACCCCCATGTTGAACTTTTGACTGTCGACCTAAAGCTTCTGTCGACCTAACCACCTGTCAACCTTGTGTCATGTCGACCTTCCAGTATGTTGATCTAATGCCTGTCGACCATCCTCAGGTTGACCCAATGATCCCATTCCTAGATAAGATACACGCACACACACACGCACACACACACATAGGGGGTCATTCTAGTTTGGGGATCAATGTTTAGCAGATGCTTGGTGCGACCTGTTTGTTAGCCATCCTGTTGTCACCTAGCAGTGCGGGCGTGGGGCGTCAGGCTGTGCCCAGAGAAAGCCCAGCATGTCATGGGAGTTTCCATGGCACACATGCAAGGGGTGGGCAGCAGGTGTTAGCGGATGCTAGCCGCCCGCTGGCAAATTTACTAAGCTGACGATTCTCATGATTTCTATTTCCTGATGGTACGGATCGGTCAGATCAGTCATATATCAGTCAGATCAGTCATATATCGGTCAGCTCAGTCATATATCGGTCAGATCAGTCATATATATCGGTCAGATCAGTCATATTTCAGTCATATCAGTCATATATCGGTCAGATCAGTCATATATCATCAGATCAGTCATATATCAGTCAGATCAGTCATATATCGGTCAGATCAGTCATATTTCGGTCAGATCCATACGATGCTTCTCTGTGTAAAAAAATATGAAAAATATACGAGCATAACCAGAAATACAGGGGGGGGGGATCTGTATTTCTGTAACCAGCGCCGTGGTCTCGGCCTTCCCGGCACGGTCTATTAGTGGCTGTACTGTACTTGCTCCATAAAACTGCAGAGAATAAGAGAGATCCTGAGAACTGAGCTGATTGTATTGATCCGGCTGCTGCTGCTGATGAGTAATAGAGAATAATTAGGCCGCCCTGGGGCGAGGTATGGGGACATCCAAAGAAAAGTTTAATGCTCCCGGGTACAATGCCAAGGTGGGTCTGCATATTAATGATGGGTGACCCCCAGGTTACTGGCCTGGTATCTCATCTGTGCGCCACCCTTAATAGCACCAGGATGGTTTTGTGGCAGTCGGTATCTATCTACGTATTTATCTATCTGCTTACAGTATCTATGCACCTATCTCATAGATATCTCATTTCTACATATTTATCTATATACAGTACTGTACATATCAATCTCTACACATCTACCTACAGTACTGTACATATCTATCTAATTTCTACATATTTATCTATCTGCTTACAGTATCTATGCAACTATCCCATAGATATCTAATTTCTACATATTTATCTATCTACAGTACTGTACATATCAATCTCTACACATCTACCTACAGTACTGTACATATCTATCTAATTTCTACATATTTATCTATCTGCTTACAGTATATATGTATCTATCTCATAGATATCTCATTTCTACATATTTATCTATCTACAGTACTGTACATATCTCTCTCTACACATCTATCTACAGTACTCTACATATCTCTCTCTACACATCTACCTACAGTACTGTAAATATCTCTCTCTACACATTTGTCTACAGTACTGTACATATCTCTCTCTACACATCTATCTACAGTACTGTACATATGAATCTCTACACATCTACCTACAGTACTGTACATATCTATCTCATTTCTACATATTTATCTATCTGCTTACAGTATCTATGTATCTATCTCATTTCTACATATTTATCTATCTACGTATATATCATTTATTTATCTACAGTACTGTACATATCCATCTTTACACATCTATCTACTGTACATGTCTATCTACATATCTACATGTTTACCTATGAATCAATATATCTTATCTATGCATTTGTTACATATCTACTTATCTATCTATCTCATATCTATCTATCTATCTATCTCATATCTATCTATCTATCTATCTATCTATCTGTCTTATATCTATCTATCTATCTATCTGTCTTATATCTATCTATCTATCTCATATCTATCTATGAACCTATCTATCTGTCTACGTATCTATCTATCTATCTATCTATCTATCTCATATCTATCTATGCATTTGTTACATGTCTACCTATCTATCACCCAAGCCTTGCATTGACCGCCAGCAGGTGAACTTGGGTAGAATGGGTCAGAGCTGCACCTTTGTATGTGTGTGTGTGTGTGTGTGTATATATATATATATATATATATATAGCTCTATTTCTAGAAGCGGAGATACTGTTTGTATGTAGATGAGATAAGATGTGGGAGAATATCTGGGGATGAGACGGAGAGCAGCAGCAGCAGCAGCAGAAGAGTCAGATATGAATGCTGGGCGCTTAGCGGCAGATTAAAGGGAATTTGCTGGCAGTGAGTGGCAGTAATCCCTCTGATATAACACATCTGACAGTGCCTGTCTCACGCTCTCATTCCCGCGCCTGGCAGCATGTTAGTGCGGGGTAGGGATCATGTGTCTTATTCGCTGCATCACCTGCATCCATAGGTAGGGGGCGATGTATCTATAGAGGACACATGGAGATGTGGACCATAAAAATCTTCTACAGTAGCTGTTATTTTATAGATACATGTTTGTTCGAATGTGATTTGTTGATGTCCTCTTTGGAAATGTGCTATACCCAACCCCCTCCCCCCTCCTGTGTGTGCCATGCAAGGTTAATCCAGGTAGTTGGTCCGATCCAGTCTGGCAAATAGAATAAGTAGCAGGCTTCCGTTACAGGACGGCATCGCACATGCGTAGTATGAATCGGATACATGTGCAGTCTATTGATAGCCATGCACTGTGCACATTCGCAGACATGCAGTCAGGTCTGAATGACCCCTCATGTTAGGTGGCAGCTGGATCTAAGGGACAAATTAACTAAAGCTTCTAAAAGGTGATGTTGCCCAATCAGATTTGTCTATCATTTGCTAGGATGCAATAGGACGCGCGTTTCGCTGTGCCCTGGTGGACTGATGTGCCTTGTGCTGTCCAAACCAGTGAACAGCCACCACCCCCAGTGCAACTGTTACTCACTGGCCTCTTGTGTTCATCTGATAGCCAATATATTTTATTTTTGTTATCTGTGGGGGCCAGTGCCATCGCTTTTTCATATTCATTTTTTTTTCCTTTTTTGGGTTCACTGTATTTTTTTCCTGTGGTGGGTCTGATGGTGGGCCTTGGCAATGTTTAAATCTTGTTCGGTGTGCCGTGAGTTGAAAAAGGTTGGAAATCCCGGCTATAAAAAAATTATAGACAGGATCTATCATTTGATTGCTAATGGCAACACCAATTATTTTCATTTTTAGATGCTTTAGTAAATTTACTCCTAAGTATCTAGCAAATGATTTTAAATTCTGCACATTCTCTCGGGTCAGGTGCCATCAGCGGCAGCCAATAACAAGTAATAGCATTCCGCTGGCAATGATACCCCCCCCCCCCCTACATTGAAGCATTGCAGATCTGCTCAGATCTCATTTTCTAGGATGATTAATTCCAGCGACTGATAAATACTCAGCCCTGACACTTGAATGTGTTATTCAGCAAAAGTGCTCCCTGCTAATTACAGGAACACTCACTAACTGTCAATATGTATTTGGCAATGCCGCCTGTGTACACAGACTGCTCCAAGCACCCACAAATACTCTCCCTATCCCGGCTTTTCAGTAAACCGCAGATAGAGAGCTTCCAGCCTTAATGCGATTAAGCAATTCCAGCTATGATACATTAATAATTCATACATACGGGCGGAGGACAATGTAATGGAGACAGCAAAGTGCAGCAAGTGAGACATTTCATACTTTTCTGTAGGTCCCAAAATCCAGTTTTCGGGGTCACACAATCTTGTTGGCAGACCGGTAATTGTGGGATTTGTGAAGGACAATCCTGTAGAGGATTATCTGATAAGTGTGTGCGCAGGGTTTCAGGATTTGCTGTGAGTGTCATACTGGTTTAGGATAGCACAGTTGGTTGGATACTGTGGATGTGCAAGTGTTCAGTACTGTTCCATTGAATGTCTGGCATAGACAGTTCTAGCAGTACTGTATGCACATGGGGACAGATAGAACAGTTCGGCATAGACAGTTCTAGCAATACTGTAAGTACAGTACATGGGGACGGTTAGAACAGTCTGGTATAGATAATTCTAGCAGTAATGTATGTACATGGGGACAGATAGAACAGTCCGGCATAGATAGTTCTAGCAGTACTGTATGCACATGGGGACAGATAGAACAGTCTGGCATAGAGAGTTCTAGCAGTACTGTATGTACAGTACATGGGGACGTATAGCACAGTTTGGTATAGAGAGTTCTAGCAGTACTGTATGCACAGCACATGGGGATGGATAGAACAGTTCGGCATAGACAGTTCAAGCAGTACTGTATGCACAAGGGGACAGACAGAACAGTCCGGCATAGACAGTTCTAGCAATACTGTAAGTACAGTACATGGGGACGGTTAGAACAGTCTGGTATAGATAATTCTAGCAGTAATGTATGTACATGGGGACAGATAGAACAGTCCGGCATAGATAGTTCTAGCAGTACTGTATGCACATGGGGACAGATAGAACAGTCTGGCATAGAGAGTTCTAGCAGTACTGTATGTACAGTACATGGGGACATATAGCACAGTCTGGTATAGAGAGTTCTAGCAGTACTGTATGTACAGTACATGGGGACGGATAGAACAGTCTGGTATAGATAGTTCTAGCAGTACTGTATGTACATGGGGTGGATAGAAAAGTCCGGCATAGAGAGCTCTAGCAGTACTGTATGTACATAGGGCGGATAGAACAATCCGGCATAGAGAGCTCTAGCAGTACTGTATGTACATGGTCTATCAGTACTGTATGTACGTGGGGTGGATAGAACAGTCTGGCATAGATAGTTCTAGCAGTACTGTATGCACATGGGGACAGATAGAACAGTCCGGCATAGAGAGTTCTAGCAGTACTGTATGTACAGTACATGGGGACAGATAGAACAGTCTGGCATAGATAGTTCTAGCAGTACTGTTTATACATGGGGACGGATAGAACAGTCCGGCGTAGAGAGATGTAGTAGTACTGTATGTACATAGGGACGGATATAACAGTCCGGTATAGAGAGTTCTAGCAGTACTGTATGTACATGGGGACGGGTAGAACAGTCCGGCATAAAGAGCTCTAGCAGTACTGTATGTACATGGTCTAGCAGTACTGTATGTACATGGGGAGGGATAGAACAGTCTAGCATAGAGTGTTCTAGCAGTACTGTATGTACATGGGGAGGGATAGAACAGTCTAGCATAGAGAGTTCTAGCAGTACTGTATGTACATGGGGAGGGATAGAACAGTCCAGCATAGAGAGTTCTAGCAATAATGTATGTACATGGTCTAGCAGTACTGTATGTACATGAGGAGGGATAGAACAGTCTAGCATAGAGTGTTCTAGCAGTACTGTATGTACATGGGGAGGGATAGAACAGTCCAGCATAGAGAGTTCTAGCAATAATGTATGTACATGGGGACTGATAGAACAGTCCGGCATAGAGAGCTCTAGCAGTACAGTATGTACATGGGGACTGATAGAGCAGTCCGGCATAGAGAGTTCTAGCAGTACTGTATGTACATGGGGCAGATAGAACAGTCCGGCATAGAGAGCTGTAGCAGTACTGTATGTACATAGGGCGGATAGAACAGTCCGGCATAGAGAGCTCTAGCAGTACTATATGTACATGCGGTGGATAGAACAGTTTGACATAGAGAGCTCTAGCAGTACTGTATGTACATGGGGTGGATAGAACAGTCCGGCATAGAGAGCTCTAGCAGTACTGTATGTACATGGGGTGGATAGAACAGTCCGGCATAGAGAGCTCTAGCAGTGCTGTATGTACATAGGGCGGTTAGAACAGTCCGGCAATGAGAGCTCTAGCAGTACTGTATGTACATAGGGCGGTTAGAACAGTCCGGCAATGAGAGCTCTAGCAGTACTGTATGTACTGTATTCTTTTTTAATAATTGATATTGAAATCAACTGTCTATTATTGTGCTAAACACGACTGCGCCTCTTGGAAGCCCATGTTAGTGCAAACTACATGAGCTTTACCACTCTCCTTGTCTTGTTTGAGGTACACAACCTCTAACAAGGGGCTGCAACAGTGTATAGCAACTGGGAATCTTTGATACATATCACCAGCGCTTCTAATAGCCTTTGGGCTAATTTTGTCTTTTTTGTTATGCTGTGAGGCAGGAATCCCCAGTGGATTTAGAGATCTAAAGGGTGGGAGAGAGTGCTGTAGGGTGGGAGAGAGTGCTGTAGGGTGGGAGAGAGCACTGTAGGGTGGGAGAGCGCTGTAGGGTGGGAAAGAGTCCTGTAGGGTGGGAGAGAGAGCTGTAGGGTGGGAGAGAGTGTTGTAGGGTGGGAGAGCGCTGTAGGGTGGGAGAGAGTCCTGTAGGGTGGGAGAGAGAGCTGTAGGGTGGGAGAGAGAGCTGTAGGGTGGGAGAGCGCTGTAAGTGGAATAGAGTGCTGTGGGAGAAAGCACTGTAGGGTGGGAGAAAGCGCTGTAGGGTGGGAGAGAGCGCTGTAGGATGGGAGAGAGCGCTGTAAGTAAAATTGAGTGCTATAGGGTGGGAGGGAGGGCTGTAGGGTGGGAGAGTGCTGTAGGGTGGCAGAGAGTGCTGTAGGGTGGAAGAGAGCGCTGTAGGGTGGGAGAGAGCGCTGTAGGGTGGGAGAGTGCTGTAGGGTGGGAGAAATCGCTTTAGGGTGGGAGAGAGCGCTGTAGGGTGGGAGAGAGCGCTGTAGGGTGGAAGAGAGCGCTGTAGTGTGGGAGAGAGCGCTGTAGGGTGGGAGAGAGTGATGTAGGGTGAGAGAGAGCGATGTAGGGTGGGAGAGAGTGATGTAGGGTGGGACAGAGTGCTGTAGGGTGGAAGAGAGCGCTGTAGGGTGGGAGAGAGCGCTGTAGGGTGGGAGAGAGCGCTGTAGGGTGGGAGAGAGCGATGTAGGGTGAGAAAGAGCGATGTAGGCTGGAAGAGAGTGATGTAGGCTGGGAGAGAGTGCTGTAGGGTGGGAGAGAGCGCTGTAGGGTGGGAGACTGCGCTGTAGGGTGGGAGAGAGTGTTGTAGGGTGGGAGAGAGTGCTGTAGGGTAGGAGAGAGCGCTGTTGGGTTGACGAAAGCACTGTAGGGTGTGAGAGAGTGCTGTAGTGTGGGAGAGAGCGCTGTTGGGTTGGCGGAAACGCTGTAGGGTGGGAGAGAGTGCTGTAAGTGGAATAGAGTGCTGTAGGGTGGGAGAAAGCGCTGCAGGGATGGAGAGAGTGCTGTAGGCTGGGAGAGAGTGCTGTAGGGTGGGAGAGAGTGCTGTAGGGTCGAACTAAGTTTCCAATTATTCAATGGCATAAAATGCTAAAATAAGCACTAAGGGGGTATTTACTATTTATCAGGACTTGGTACTGTAATAATACAGAACAATGCACAGAAAAATAACGAGATTACACTAGATTGCTAGAACGTGGACATAACAGGATTTCTAGGACTTATAAAAGGAACAGAATGATTAGTCCGCACAGAATGAGGGCACGCTTTAATATCAGCATCCAGAAGGAAGGAGGGACCACCAGAATTAAGGCGGTATGTGGCAGCCACCAAGACAGGGGGACCGGGGACTCCGCACCATTACCGGTCACTAGGTGCTAGGGCAGATAAGCAGCGGGGACAGCGCAGACAAACGTCATTTCTGCCATAGCTGTGGCTCTAAGAGCAATGGCACCCCAAAGGGGAGAGAACGAACACAAAAATCGACAGTTGGGGGTATGGGTCGACATTGACAAATGGTCTACACAAGCAAAAGCTTGACATGCCAATTCTCGATACATAAAAAAGTTGACAGGAGTTTTTCATGTTTTTGTAGTAGAAATCTATGGGTGTCACCGTGCGTTACAATGCGGAGTGCGCATTCTAATGTCACGCTTTCCCGCAATCTCCTGCTGCTGCGAGGAAAGATACATTGCATATTAATGAGCAGTAATCCCGCAGCTAAGGGAATCTCCCCATAAATGTAACTGGCATCTTATGTCAGCCCTACATATGAGATATTGGTCTGTTTGTCCGGGGTGCATTCAGACACTGTTGGACCAATTTGGACAAAACCAACGTGAGCGGGCTTGATTGAGTCCAGGCACTAAGCCACTAAATCCCCCAATCCCAACCCCCCAAAAAGGGTTCTGGCCACTACACGAAGTGGGTCAGGGGTAGAGGACATGGGGTTTAAGAAACAAAATGTGTCGAGATCCGAGAGCCACCCACAGGGAGGTGCATGCCTGGGCACACCATGGGCATGGGGAGCAGGGCCGGATTAACAATGGACCTGATGGAGCTACAGCTCCAGGCCCACTCTCCAAATAGGCCCATTTTGTAGCTGAGGGTCAGGGCTTTCCAACAAGCCTGGCCCCGTGTTTCTAGCCCCCCGGAAACCAGAGATACCACCAGGCAAAGCTGGAACGTTTTCCCCCGTAGGATAACATGGGACCCACTAATTCCGACCCCCCACCCGGTGCCAATGGCTGCCAGTTCCCCCTCCAGATCTCAGTCAAACCCAAATCGCTGGGCCTTCAATCTGATACCAGGATGGATCCATATGGGTTTATTGGTTCCAGAGATATTGCAGGAAAACCGTTTTTTTTTTTTTTAATTTCTGAAATGTAATTTCATGGCTGTTCATGTTGTTTGAAGACAGATTTATCTGGAACCAAACGTCCCAGTTTCACGGGAACAAAATCACTCAAAGCCCACTCAAAAGTTCTTCAATATGATACTGGTCTCATGTAAACGGGTCAGTTGGTTCCGAAGATATAGCTGGTTGGTTAAAGGGGGGTAAGGAGAGGGGAGTGGTTGTCTCTCCCCCTCACACCAGAAAATGCAGGGACTAGGCTGGAGTATAAGGGGTCAGCCTGGGAATGTCCCTGCATGATCCTGGGACCATATTCCCGGGTAAATCCCTGCATTTTCTGGTGTGAAAGGGGTATTATTTCAAATAGCCGGGACCTGCAGTGCTCTAAATACAGCCGGGCAGCCCCCTGCTCTCTGCCAGGCTGTCAATGGCTGTCATTTCTGCTCGGCGGCGGCTGTCCCCCAGTTACATGAGCATGTGTCTCCTTGGCAATGAGCATGTAATCCCACATGGCAACGAGCATTGAACCCCTGGCAATGAGCATGTAGGTAAGTAGCACTTGTGTAACATAATTTTAATAGGCATTATGTTGTTTGGCATAAAATGTAATGGACATTATGGTGTGTGGCTTAACATGTAATGGGCATTATGGTGTACATTTTATGCGCACAATGCTCCTGTTTATGAAGCATATTGTGCATTATTGCTCAATCTGTTTGGTATAGTGTGTATTTTGGCTCAATCCATGTGGCATAATGTGAATATTGCCTTAATCTGTGTGGCATAACGTGAATTTTGACTCAATCCGTGTGCCATAGTGTGAATTTTAACTCGGTTGGTGTGAATTTTGGTGGCATAATGTGTAAGAGGCAAGTACAGTATAAGGGGGTTACTATTGTGTTGCATGATTTGTATAAGGGGTATATGGTGTGGTAATCTTAGGTGACCACATAAAAGGTGCTGAAATATTGTCTACAAAGTTTTGGCTTTCAGTGTTTTATTTATGACTGGAGACCTTGCAAGTATTTTAGGACATCAGCGTTAGGGATGCCAATCCCGTGGCATTTTTGCAATCACGGAAATCGGGATTGAAAAATGCCCAATCCCGGGATTCCTGGGATCCCGGGATCGACTTCCCTAATATAGAAATGAGGTAGCCAGGTTAAACCCACCCCGGCTGCCCCGCATATTAACTTACATGTGCAGTGCGGCCGGGAGGGTGACCGGTGAAGCTGGGAACCGGGAGGGAGTTTTGAAGTGGGAGCCGGTGGGCGGGCGAAGCTGGGAGCCGGTGGGCGGGCACACAGGAAAGACGTGTGCCGGGAAGATGGGTAATTAAAAGGAGGGCGGGCAGTGCGGACAGGGCTGTGCGGCCCTGGCACTCGCTCAGACATTGCAGGGCATTAGACTGTGCATGCACAGTCTAATCCCGAAGTCCCGGGATTGGAAACTCCAATTCCGGGATTGAAATCCCGGCGTTTTAGGTGCCAAATCCCAGGATCCCGCCGATCCCGGGATTGGCCACCCTAATCGGCGTCCTGTGGGTGCAACTTTGTTGGATACCCGGCAATACTGTATATCACCCTGCCTTTTCCAGGCATATATAATTAGTTGAAAGTATTTACACAAATATAGACACACCCATGAGCAGACCACCCAACCAGAACACTGGTCACGCCCACCACATTATTAGGTGCTGGCCACAACCCCTATTATTGCGCATAATAGGCCCTTGATCATTTTCAGCTCCAGGCCCATTTAGACCTTAATCTGGCTCTGATGGGGAGTATGATCAGGGCCTTCCACTGGACGGATTGGGATGAGCACATCATATGACACCAGGCAGACACCTCCTGGGCAATGTTCCCTCTAATGTTATGAAGTCTGTGTGCGGCAAAAGATTTGGGCTGTGCAACTTTGTAAGGAAATTAAAATTTTTGTGCGTCACTTATATATAACTGGAAAATGACGTTCAGCATTTGTGTTAACTTTACTTCAAAATGATATTAAACATTTAAACATTCAAAACACAGCAGACAATGTAGTTAATGGGTGAAACACACATTAATTGAGTCCACAACTGCAAAAAGGGACCACTGCTGCTTTGTGCGCTCTGTTGTCAGGTCTGTGCGCATGCTCGGCGAGTTGTGTGCGCGCGCACAGCTTAGAGGGAACACTGCTCCTGGGTCTCTGGGAAGAGCTGTCACGCTTAAAAGAGAAGTATAAAGTTCAAGTAATGCTGATTGCATACCTCCCAACTTCTGTGCTGTTGAAATAGGGACACTCGGAAAGGGGGCGGGGCGTATGCAAATGAGGGTGTAGTTTATGCTAATTAGCCGCAACCTCATTTTCATACGAAAATATGCGCACCGCGTCTATTCTATTAGATTGGGGGGCTCCCAACTGCCACCCCCCGCTGCGGGACAATGCCTGCCGCGGGTGGGACAGCGGGACAGGACCCGAAAATCGGGACTGTCCCGCTGTAATCGTGACAGTTGGGAGGTATGTGATTGCAGTCCCAAACCCGAGCAATGCTGGGTGCCTCATATATATATGCCAGGTGCCTCATATATATACGCTGGGTGCCTAATATATATATACGCCGGGTGCCTCATATATATACGCCAGGTGCCTCATATATATACGCCCGGTGCCTCATATATATATATACGCCGGGTGCCTCATATATATACGCCGGGTGCCTCATATATATACGCCAGGTGCCTCATATATATACGCCGGGTGCCTCATATATATACGCCGGGTGCCTCATATATATACGCCGGGTGCCTCATATATACGTATACGCCGGGTGCCTCATATATATACGCCAGGTGCTTCATATATATACGCCAGGTGCCTCATATATATACGCCAGGTGCCTCATATATATACGCCAGGTACCTCAGCTCGTAATCCATAATAGATCACAATGCGCTGATCTCTCAGGGCTGTTATAGGCAAAGACAAAATCCACATGTAATTCTCCTCTGCGGAGCACGTGACTGCACATCCTGCTATTGTCTGTTAAATGACAACGTTAATGTCGAACATCAATATTTTAACACCGAGTGTGTTATCTTTATCTTGCATACACAATACAGATGTCATCTTTATCTTCCATACACAATACAGATGTCATCTTTATCTTGCATACACAATACAGATGTTATCTTTATCTTCCATACACAATACAGATGTCATCTATATCTTTCATACACAATACAGATGTCATCTTTATGTTCAATACACAATACAGATGTCATCTATATCTTTCATACACAATACAGATGTCATCTATATCTTTCATACACAATACAGATGTCATCTATATCTTTCATACACAATACAGATGTCATCTATATCTTTCTTACACAATACAGATGTCATCTTTATCTTCCATACACAATACAGATGTCATCTATATATTTCATACACAATACAGATGTCATCTTTATCTTTTTACACAATACAGATGTCATCTATATCTTTCATACACAATACAGATGTCATCTATATCTTTCATACACAATACAGATGTCATCTATATCTTTCATACACAATACAGATGTCATCTTTATCTTCCATACACAATACAGATGTCATCTATATCTTTCATACACAATACAGATGTCATCTTTATCTTCCATACACAATAAAGATGTCATCTATATCTTTCATACACAATACAGATGTCATCTATATATTTCATACACATTACAGATGTCATCTTTATCTTTTTACACAATACAGATGTCATCCATATCTTCCATACACAATACAGATGTCATCTAGATCTTTCATACACAATACAGATGTCATCTTTATGTTCAATACACAATACAGATGTCATCTATATCTTTCATACACAATACAGATGTCATCTATATCTTTCATACACAATACAGATGTCATCTTTATGTTCAATACACAATACAGATGTCATCTATATCTTCCATACACAATACAGATGTCATCTAGATCTTTCATACACAATACAGATGTCATCTTTATGTTCAATACACAATACAGATGTCATCTATATATTTCATACACAATACAGATGTCATCTTTATCTTTTTACACAATACAGATGTCATCTATATCTTTCATACACAATACAGATGTCATCTTTATCTTCCATACACAATACAGATGTCATCTATATCTTTCATACATAATACAGATGTCATCTTTATGTTCAATACACAATACAGATGTCATCTATATCTTTCATACACAATACAGATGTCATCTTTATGTTCAATACACAATACAGATGTCATCTATATCTTTCATACACAATACAGATGTCATCTTTATCTTCCACACATAATACAGATGTCATCTATATATTTCATACACAATACAGATGTCATCTTTATCTTCCACACACAATACAGATGTCATCTATATATTTCATACACAATACAGATGTCATCTTTATGTTCAATACACAATACAGATGTCATCTATATCTTTCATACACAATACAGATGTCATCTTTATCTTCCATACACAATACAGATGTCATCTATATATTTCATACACAATACAGATGTCATCTTTATCTTTTTACACAATACAGATGTCATCTATATCTTTCATACACAATACAGATGTTATCTTTATCTTCCATACACAATACAGATGTCATCTATATCTTTCATACACAATACAGATGTCATCTTTATCTTCCATACACAATACAGATGTCATCTTTATCTTTCATACATAATACAGATGTCATCTTTATTTTCCATACACAATACAGATGTCATCTTTATCTTTCATACATAATACAGATGTCATCTTTATCTTTCATACATAATACAGATGTCATCTTTATCTTTCATACACAATACAGATGTCATCTTTATCTTCCATACACAATACAGATGTCATCTATATCTTTCATACACAATACAGATGTCATCTTTATCTTCCATACACAATACAGATGTCATCTATATCTTTCATACATAATACAGATGTCATCTTTATGTTCAATACACAATACAGATGTCATCTATATCTTTCATACACAATACAGATGTCATCTTTATGTTCAATACACAATACAGATGTCATCTATATCTTTCATACACAATACAGATGTCATCTTTATCTTCCACACATAATACAGATGTCATCTATATATTTCATACACAATACAGATGTCATCTTTATCTTCCACACACAATACAGATGTCATCTATATATTTCATACACAATACAGATGTCATCTTTATGTTCAATACACAATACAGATGTCATCTATATCTTTCATACACAATACAGATGTCATCTTTATCTTCCATACACAATACAGATGTCATCTATATATTTCATACACAATACAGATGTCATCTTTATCTTTTTACACAATACAGATGTCATCTATATCTTTCATACACAATACAGATGTTATCTTTATCTTCCATACACAATACAGATGTCATCTATATCTTTCATACACAATACAGATGTCATCTTTATCTTTCATACATAATACAGATGTCATCTTTATTTTCCATACACAATACAGATGTCATCTTTATCTTTCATACATAATACAGATGTCATATTTATCTTTCATACATAATACAGATGTCATCTTTATCTTTCATACACAATACAGATGTCATCTTTATCTTCCATACACAATACAGATGTCATCTATATATTTCATACACAATACAGATGTCATCTTTATCTTTTTACACAATACAGATGTCATCTATATCTTTCATACACAATACAGATGTTATCTTTATCTTCCATACACAATACAGATGTCATCTTTATCTTCCATACACAATACAGATGTCATCTTTATCTTTCATACATAATACAGATGTCATCTTTATTTTCCATACACAATACAGATGTCATCTTTATCTTTCATACATAATACAGATGTCATATTTATCTTTCATACATAATACAGATGTCATCTTTATCTTTCATACACAATACAGATGTCATCTTTATCTTCCATACACAATACAGATGTCATCTATATCTTTCATACACAATACAGATGTCATCTTTATCTTCCACACATAATACAGATGTCATCTATATATTTCATACACAATACAGATGTCATCTTTATCTTCCACACACAATACAGATGTCATCTATATATTTCATACACAATACAGATGTCATCTTTATGTTCAATACACAATACAGATGTCATCTATATCTTTCATACACAATACAGATGTCATCTTTATCTTCCATACACAATACAGATGTCATCTATATATTTCATACACAATACAGATGTCATCTTTATCTTTTTACACAATACAGATGTCATCTATATCTTTCATACACAATACAGATGTTATCTTTATCTTCCATACACAATACAGATGTCATCTATATCTTTCATACACAATACAGATGTCATCTTTATCTTTCATACATAATACAGATGTCATCTTTATTTTCCATACACAATACAGATGTCATCTTTATCTTTCATACATAATACAGATGTCATATTTATCTTTCATACATAATACAGATGTCATCTTTATCTTTCATACACAATACAGATGTCATCTTTATCTTCCATACACAATACAGATGTCATCTATATATTTCATACACAATACAGATGTCATCTTTATCTTTTTACACAATACAGATGTCATCTATATCTTTCATACACAATACAGATGTTATCTTTATCTTCCATACACAATACAGATGTCATCTTTATCTTCCATACACAATACAGATGTCATCTTTATCTTTCATACATAATACAGATGTCATCTTTATTTTCCATACACAATACAGATGTCATCTTTATCTTTCATACATAATACAGATGTCATATTTATCTTTCATACATAATACAGATGTCATCTTTATCTTTCATACACAATACAGATGTCATCTTTATCTTCCATACACAATACAGATGTCATCTATATCTTTCATACACAATACAGATGTCATCTTTATCTTCCATACATAATACAGATGTCATCTTTAGCTTCCATACACAATACAGATGTCATCTTTATCTTCCATACACAATACAGATGTCATCTATATCTTTCATACACAATACAGATGTCATCTTTATCTTCCATACACAATACAGATGTCATCTCTATCTTTCATACACAATATGGATGTCATCTTTATCTTCCATACACAATACAGATGTCATCTATATCTTTCATACACAATACAGATGTCATCTTTATCTTCCATACACAATACAGATGTCATCTATATCTTTCATACACAATACAGATGTCATCTTTATCTTTCATACACAATACAGATGTCATCTATATCTTTCTTACACAATACAGATGTCATCTTTATCTTCCATACACAATACAGATGTCATCTTTATCTTTCATACATAATACAGATGTCATCTATATCTTCCATACACAATACAGATGTCATCTTTATCTTCCATACACAATACAGATGTCATCTTTATCTTCCATGCACAATACAGATGTCATCTATATCTTTCATACACAATACAGATATCATCTGTCTAAGAGGAAACATAACTGTCACAATTGTAGCAACTATCCAATGACCATGTCTATAAATGTTACACACCAACAAGAAACAATAGTTGTAGCTTTCATAACCAACACTGACCTTCTATGTAATAACAAAACGATAGACATATAATACAAACAAGATGCACCACTCTGTTGCGTCATCACCACCCCTGTCCATACTTAAACTGCAGTTGCAACGTGATTGGTGTGTGTGTGTGCGCATGCGCAGATTGGCAAAAATCGTGTTCTGCAATTCGCGTGGTTTGTTGAGTCAGTCCCAATAACTGGAATTATCCTACACGCAGCTGTAAGACATCATTCGGGAAATGTTACACAATTGTATCAGCGCCACACAATAACAGTAACACTTCCAGCGGGACACAAATGACACACGGGGTTATATGAGGTTAGATGACGAGATCTGATTATTGCGGAACTACACAAATGCCACATGGAGGACGATTAATGTAATAAGATTAAGAAGATTTCATTCAGATCATCATCATTATATCCCCAGCCCAACGCAGCGCTTTCCTCCAGCCAGGCGCTTGTGGGGAGATGGGGTACTTGTGTATTTTGGCGGTGCCCATCGCATCGCATACCATAAGGCATGCGATGGTAAGCGACGCGATATCGCGCGATACTGTACAATGTCATACAATTTTAAAATTGTATGACATTGTTCATGGCATACAATGCCATGCAATGCGATGCGATTAAACATTGTATAAGCACCCTTATGGGTGCTTACAATGTGAAATGCACCCCCACGCGCCACCCCCCCCCCCCCCACCACTATAAAAGTGAACCCGAAGCATGGCGAGCGCAGCGAGCCCGTGAGGGGCGGCGGTACGCGTCCTCCGACCTTTTCATACCCCCACTATCCACGTCGGCGTGGAGTTGAGAATAGAAAGTATGGCGAGCGCAGCGAGCCACCGAGCCCGAAGAGTGATGAGCGGACACGGATACCTGTGAAGCCCGCGAGGGGACTCCGATACCTGTGAAGGTATCCGCGTCCGCTCGCCACGCTTCGGGTTGATGTTTATAGTGGGGGGGTGGCGTGGGGGTGCATTTCACATTGTAAGCACCCATTAGGGTGCTTAAAAGCACCCTTTATGGTGCTTATACAATCTTTCATTGCATAGGGAGCAAAAATCGCGTCGCATCGCGTCACATCGCATCGCATGCCATGCGGGGGCGCCGCTATATTACACAAGTACCGAGATGGTACCGGCAGATAATAGTTATGGGGTATAACTGATCGCTACGATCATTTATTACAGAAGCAAAGATTGGGAAGCTCCACATTGTGCTTATTCTGTGGGGGGACAGGGGACAGTCATTCTACCCGAGACCAGGATGTGATGCTCTATCAGTGACGGGCAGACTGGCACAAAGTCCCTCTCCTCAGCCGGCTCACAGACCACTACATGTAGCCCATAATCATTTCTCTATCGCATTCTAGTCTGATGTAGACAGGACCACGCATCGGATCAGATGCCAAACACATCCAATCTGACCCGATTTCTCAGCTTGATCTGTCGTGATCGGGTCAAATCCGCCCAAATATGACTAGTGTATGATTTCCATCAGATGCTTCCATCCACACTTTCAGCAGGTTGAAGTTTTGCCTAGGATGTCTAGAAGCTTTCCCTGGTTCTGAGGACACCATATTGGTTTGGTTACAGAACTGGTGATATAATGATCTGACGCAACAACCCGAATTATACATAACAAGCACCAGAACGGTCTGTATCAGTAATATAACAGGATAACGCTAAGATATACAGTAGAGACCAGGGACTAGGGAGTCATTATCCTGATGGTTGTCCATTAATACAGTATGGTGGACATACATACGGTCACCGTGGTCAAAAATCGACACAAGAAATAGGTCAACATGATTTATTCCATGCTTTGGAATTTTGTAGACTTTACCATTGCCGTTATTGGGAACGTTCAAGGTGAAAGGATGCAGAACACTAATTGGGTGCTCACATGCGAACGTCGACATAAAAAGTTGGAAAACATAATTTCATGTATCGGCCTGTTGCTTGTGTCAACATTTTTTCCTGTGTCTACTTTGTGAATGTTGCCCTAGACTTGGTCTGTGAGCTGTACAACAGCTCAGGGGGACACGAAGATCTTCATACTGAACAGACCCCACCATAGCACGTGTCACGTTACTAAATTGTGGCTGCACAGCCGGTCTCATATCTTACACGTGAAACACAAAGACGCACAACAAGCAGTCAGCGTACACGTCTGGAACACGGCGTCTGCACGGACTAATAGGGAAGACGTCGGAGATCTGAGGAAATACAAGATACGGGTGATCCTTGGACAGGATTGTGTTTGTGATCGTCGCTTTCAAGTCCCTTTGATGAAGAACGTCTCTGTGCTAGTACAAGAGCGGGCGACCTGCATGTAACCTGCCATTGTGACCCAGGTGGGCAGGGAACACTCGCCCCTTTGTTCAGTCTCAGCAGACACATCACAATCACTGACTTACAGAAAAGATCTGTATTATACCGGAAAAGAACACAGAAGCACAATGTTACTGGGGGAACATAATGGCACAACATGGTAAGGGCCGGATGCCGGGGATGGGGGGAGGGGCTCTGAGTGAGGACTGTAAGTATTCGCCTTGTGGGGGGGGGGGTCTGAGCGAGGACTGTAAGCATTCGCCTTGTGGGGGGAGGCTCTGAGCGAGGACTGTAAGCATTCGCCTTGTGGGGGGAGGCTCTGAGCGAGGACTGTAAGCATTCGTCTTGTGGGGGGAGGCTCTGAGCGAGGACTGTAAGCATTCGCCTTGTGGGGGGAGGCTCTGAGCGAGGACTGTAAGCATTCGCCTTGTAGGGGGGGGGTCTGAGCGAGGACTGTAAGCATTCGCCTTGTGGGGGTAGTCTCTGAGCGAGGACTGTAAGCATTCGCCTTGTGGGTGGAGGCTCTGAGCGAGGACTGTAAGTATTCGCCTTGTGGGGGGAGGCTCTTAGTGAGGACTGTAAACATTCGCCTTGTGGGGGGAGGCGTGGGGGGAGGCTCTGAGCGAGGACTGTAAGCATTCGCCTTGTGGGGGTAGTCTCTGAGCGAGGACTGTAAGCATTCGCCTTGTGGGTGGAGGCTCTGAGCGAGGACTGTAAGTATTCGCCTTGTGGGGGGAGGCTCTTAGTGAGGACTGTAAACATTCGCCTTGTGGGGGGAGGCGTGGGGGGAGGCTCTGAGCGAGGACTGTAAGCATTCGCCTTGTGGGGGGAGGCTCTGAGCGAGGACTGTAAGCATTCGCCTTGTGGGGGGAGGCTCTGAGCGAGGACTGTAAGCATTCGCCTTGTGGGGGGAGGCTCTGAGCGAGGACTGTAAGCATTCGCCTTGTGGGGGAGGCTCTGAGCGAGGACTGTAAGCATTCGCCTTGTGGGGGGAGGCTCTGAGCGAGGACTGTAAGCATTCGCCTTGTGGGGGGAGGCTCTCAGCGAGGACTGTAAGCATTCGCCTTGTGGGGGGAGGCTCTGAGCGAGGACTGTAAACATTCGCCTTGTGGGGGGAGGCTCTCAGCGAGGACTGTAAGCATTCGCCTTGTGGGGGGAGGCTCTCAGCGAGGACTGTAAGCATTCGCCTTGTGTGGGGGGAGGTTCTGAGCGAGGACTGTAAGCATTCGCCTTGTGGGGGGGGAGGTTCTGAGCGAGGACTGTAAGCATTCGCCTTGTGTGGGGGGAGGTTCTGAGCGAGGACTGTAAGCATTCGCCTTGTGTGGGGGGAGGCTCTGAGCGAGGACTGTAAGCATTCGCCTTGTGGGGGGAGGCTCTGAGCGAGGACTGTAAGCATTCGCCTTGTGGGGGAGGCTCTGAGCGAGGACTGTAAGCATTCGCCTTGTGGGGGGAGGCTCTGAGGGAGGACTGTAAGCATTCGCCTTGTGGGGGGAGGCTCTGAGCGAGGACTGTAAGCATTCGCCTTGTGGGAGGAGGCTCTGAGCGAGGACTGTAAGCATTCGCCTTGTGGGGGGAGGCTCTGAGCGAGGACTGTAAGCATTCGCCTTGTGGGGGGAGGCTCTGAGCGAGAACTGTAAGTATTCGCCTTGTGGAGGGAGGCTCTGAGCGAGGACTGTAAGCATTCGCCTTGTGGGAGGAGGCTCTGAGCGAGGACTGTAAGCATTCGCCTTGTGGGGGGAGGCTCTGAGCGAGGACTGTAAGCATTCGCCTTGTGGAGGGAGGCTCTGAGCGAGCACTGTAAGCATTCGCCTTGTGGGGGGAGGCTCTGAGCGAGGACTGTAAGCATTCGCCTTGTGGGGGGGCTCTGAGCGAGGACTGTAAGCATTCGCCTTGTAGGGGGAGGCTCTGAGCGAGGACTGTAAGTATTCGCCTTGTGTGGGGAGGCTCTGAGCGAGGACTGTAAGCATTCGCCTTGTGGGGGAGGCTCTGAGCGAGGACTGTAAGCATTCGCCTTGTGGGGGGAGGCTCTGAGCGAGGACTGTAAGCATTCGCCTTGTGGGGGGGCTCTGAGCGAGGACTGTAAGCATTCGCCTTGTGGGGGGAGGCTCTGAGCGAGGACTGTAAGCATTCGCCTTGTGGGGGGAGGCTCTGAGCGAGGACTGTAGGCATTCGCCTTGTGGAGGGAGGCTCTGAGCGAGGACTGTAAGCATTCGCCTTGTGGGAGGAGGTTCTGAGCGAGGACTGTAAGCATTCATCTTGTGGGAGGAGGCTCTGAGCGAGGACTGTAAGCATTCGCCTTGTGGGAGGAGGCTCTGAGCGAGGACTGTAAGCATTCACCTTGTGGAGGGAGGTTCTGAGCGAGGACTGTAATCATTCGCCTTGTGGAGGGAGGCTCTGAGCGAGGACTGTAAGCATTCGCCTTGTGGGGGGAGGCTCTGAGCGAGGACTGTGAGCATTCGCCTTGTGGGGGGAGGCTCTGAGCGAGGACTGTAAGCATTCGCCTTGTGGGGGGAGGCTCTGAGCGAGGACTGTGAGCATTCGCCTTGTGGGGGGAGGCTCTGAGCGAGGACTGTAAGCATTCGCCTTGTGGGGGGAGGCTCTGAGCGAGGACTGTAAGCATTCGCCTTGTGGGGGGAGGCTCTGAGCGAGGACTGTAAGCATTCGCCTTGTGGAGGGAGGCTCTGAGCGAGGACTGTAAGCATTCGCCTTGTGGGGGGAGGCTCTGAGCGAGGACTGTAAGCATTCGCCTTGTGGGGGGAGGCTCTGAGCGAGGACTGTAAGTATTTGCCTTGTGGGGGGAGGCTCTGAGCGAGGACTGTAAGCATTCGCCTTGTGGGGGGAGGCTCTGAGCGAGGACTGTAAGCATTCGCCTTGTGGAGGGAGGCTCTGAGCGAGGACTGTAAGCATTCGCCTTGTGGGGGGAGGCTCTGAGCGAGGACTGTAAGCATTCGCCTTGTGGGGGGAGGCTCTGAGCGAGGACTGTAAGTATTTGCCTTGTGGGGGGAGTCTCTGAGCGAGGACTGTAAGCATTCGCCTTGTGGAGGGAGGTTCTGAGCGAGGACTGTAAGCATTCTCCTTGTGGGGGGGGTCTGAGCGAGGACTGTAAGCATTCGCCTTGTGGGAGGAGGCTCTGAACGAGGACTGTAAGCATTCGCCTTGTGGGAGGAGGCTCTGAACGAGGACTGTAAGCATTCGCCTTGTGGGGGGAGGCTTTGAGCGAGGACTGTAAACATTCGCCTTGTGGGTGGAGGCTCTGAGCGAGGACTGTAAGCATTCGCCTTGTGGGGGGGCTCTGAGCGAGGACTGTAAGCATTCGCCTTGTGGGGGGAGGCTCTGAGCGAGGACTGTAAGCATTCGCCTTGTGGGTGGAGGCTCTGAGCGAGGACTGTAAGCATTCGCCTTGTGGAGGGAGGCTCTGAGCGAGGACTGTAAGCATTCGCCTTGTGGGAGGAGATTCTGAGCGAGGACTGTAAGCATTCGCCTTGTGGGGGGAGGCTCTGAGCGAGGACTGTAAGCATTCGCCATGTGGGAGGAGGCTCTGAGCGAGGACTGTAAGCATTCATCTTGTGGAGGGAGGTTCTGAGCGAGGACTGTAATCATTCGCCTTGTGGGGGGAGGCTCTGAGCGAGGACTGTAAGCATTCGCCTTGTGGGGGGAGGCTCTGAGCGAGGACTGTAAGCATTCGCCTTGTGGGGGGGGAGGTTCTGAGCGAGGACTGTAAGCCATCGCCTTGTGGAGGGAGGCTCAGAGCGAGGACTGTAAGCATTCGCCTTGTGGAGGGAGGCTCTGAGCGAGGACTGTAAGCATTTGCCTTGTGGGGGGAGGCTCTGATGGAGGACTGTAAGCATTCGCCTTGTGGGGGGAGGCTCTGAGCGAGGACTGTAAGCATTCGCCTTGTGGGAGGAGGCTCTGAGCGAGGACTGTAAGCATTCGCCTTGTGGGGGGAGGCTCTGAGCGAGGACTGTAAGCATTCGCCTTGTGGGGGGGGCTCTGAGCGAGGACTGTAAGCATTCGCCTTGTGGAGGGAGGCTCTGAGCGAGGACTGTAAGCATTCACCTTGTGGGAGGAGGTTCTGAGCGAGGACTGTAAGCATTTGCCTTGTGGAGGGAGGCTCTGAGCGAGGACTGTAAGCATTTGCCTTGTGGGGGGAGGCTCTGAGGGAGGACTGTAAGCATTCGCCTTGTGGGGGGAGGCTCTGAGCGAGGACTGTAAGCATTCGCCTTGTGGGGGGGGCTCTGAGCGAGGACTGTAAGCATTCGCCTTGTGGAGGGAGGCTCTGAGCGAGGACTGTAAGCATTCACCTTGTGGGAGGAGGTTCTGAGCGAGGACTGTAAGCATTTGCCTTGTGGAGGGAGGCTCTGAGCGAGGACTGTAAGCATTCGCCTTGTCGGGGGAGGCTCTGAGGGAGGACTGTAAGCATTCGTCTTGTGGAGGGAGGTTCTGAGCGAGGACTGTAAGCATTCGCCTTGTGGGGGGAGGCTCTGAGCGAGGACTGTAAGCATTTGCCTTGTGGGGGGAGGCTCTGAGCGAGGACTGTAAGCATTTGCCTTGTGGAGGGAGGCTCTGAGCGAGGACTGTAAGCATTCGCCTTGTGGGGGGAGGCTCTGAGGGAGGACTGTAAGCATTCGCCTTGTGGGGGGAGGCTCTGAGCGAGGACTGTAAGCATTTGCCTTGTGGGAGGAGGCTCTGAGCGAGGACTGTAAGCATTCGCCTTGTGGGGGGAGGCTCTGAGCGAGGACTGTAAGCATTCGCCTTGTGGGAGGAGGCTCTGAGCGAGGACTGTAAGCATTCGCCTTGTGGGGGGAGGCTCTGAGCGAGGACTGTAAGCATTCGCCTTGTGGGGGGAGGCTCTGAGCGAGGACTGTAAGCATTCGCCTTGTGGGGGGGCTCTGAGCGAGGACTGTAAGCATTCGCCTTGTGGGGGGAGGCTCTGAGCGAGGACTGTAAGCATTCGCCTTGTGGAGGGAGACTCTGAGCGAGGACTGTAAGCATTCGCCTTGTGGGAGGAGGTTCTGAGCGAGGACTGTAAGCAGAGGCGTAGCTAGGGTGGTTCTGGTGGAGCTTGTGCTCCAGGCGCCTGCTCTGGTGATGGCGCCGGGCATTCGCTGAATGCAGTGCAGGGATGAGCTCTCTGCTCTGCATCCCCACTACTGTGGCTGTGCGCTGCTTCTGCTGCCGCTGTACCTGTCACACTCTGGACAGCACAGCCCCGGCAGGCTGAAGATACAGTTCCGTCCCCCCCTCCTTCCTAACAGTGCATTCAGGCAGCATGCCTGCTCACTCACAGGACAGCCTTAAACTCTGGAGTCCGTGCACACTCCGGAGTCCGCCCAGACAAATTAGCCGTTTTCTGTTACTTACTTACAAGAGGCAAAGAACTTCTCCCTGCCGTGCACTCAAGTTTCGGAGCCCTCCCTCCTGCTGCTGCACGGAGTAGAATGTGCATACCTCCCAACTGTCACGATTTTGGAGGGACAGTCCCGATTTTCGGGTCCTGTCCCTCTGTCCCACCCGCGGCAGGCATTGTCCCGCTGCGGGGGGTGACAGTTGGGAGACCCCCCCAATCTAGTAGAATAGACGCTGTGCGCATGCGCACAGCGTCTATTCTCGTATGAAAATGAGGTCGCGGCTAATTAGCATAAGCCGCGCCCTCATTTGCATACGCCCCGCCCCCTTTTCGGGCGCTCGCGCGCCTTCGCCGCGCGAGTGTCCCTATTTCTTTAGAACAAAAGTTGGGAGGTATGGAATGTGTTTGGGGCAGACAGTTTAACTGTTTGCATCCCTTGTTTTAAACAGTAAGTGTCAATAAAGGTGTGTGTGTATGTATGTATAATTAACACTATATATATATATATATATATATATATATATAATCTCCAGAGGGTCCAGTACTGCTGTCCTAGCAGTAATAAATATCCAGTACTGCCGTCCCAGCTTTCTTAATGCTGCGGGTGTATACCCAGACCCCTCTGGGAAGCCTGCATTCCCTCCTGCCGCCGCTGCAGCCCTCTGTTATTGAAAAGTAAGTAGTTTTGCTCCAGCCCACTGTCCCTTCTGTCACTGTCCCCATGTCCCCGCTGTACCTGTCCCGCATTCCCTGCTGCCTTTCACTCTCCCCACTGTCCCTGTGCCCACATTCCCCTCTGCCACTGTCCCTGTGCCCGCATCCCCCGCTGTACCTTTACCCACATCCCCCGCTGTCTCCCCCTGTATTTTGACTCATTCTGTGTGGCAGGGCTTGAATATTGGCTCATTCCGTGTGGCATGGCGTGAATTTTGGCTCAACCAGTGTGTATTTTGTCTCATTCCGTGCAGCATAATGTGATTTTTACTCATTCCCTGGGAATTTTGTCTCCTTCTGTGTGAATTTTGTCTAATTGTGAATGGCATAATTGTATGGCAATACTGCCCTTGGATTGGAGGGGGCGCCGTAGCACACACATGCTCCGGGCACTGTGAGAACACGCTACATCACTGACTGTAAGCATTCGCCTTGTGGGGGGAGGCTCTGAGCGAGGACTGTAAGCATTCGCCTCGTGGGGGGAGGCTCTGAGCGAGGACTGTAAGCATTCGCCTTGTGGGGGGAGGCTCTGAGCGAGGACTGTAAGCATTCGCCTTGTGGGGGGAGGCTCTGAGCGAGGACTGTAAGCATTCGCCTTGTGGGGGAGGCTCTGAGCGAGGACTGTAAGCATTCGCCTTTTGGGGGGAGGCTCTGAGCGAGGACTGTAAGCATTCGCATTGTGGAGGGAGGCTCTCAGCGAGGACTGTAAGCATTCGCCTTGTGGGGGGAGGCTCTGAGCGAGGACTGTAAGCATTCGCCTTGTGGGAGGAGGCTCTCAGCGAGGACTGTAAGCATTCGCCTTGTGGGGGGAGGCTCTGAGCGAAGACTGTAAGCATTCGCCTTGTGGGGGGAGGCTCTGAGCGAGGACTGTAAGCATTCGCCTTGTGGGAGGAGGCTCTCAGCGAGGACTGTAAGCATTCGCCTTGTGGGAGGAGGCTCTGAGTGAGGACTGTAAGCATTCGCCTTGTGGGGGGAGGCTCTGAGCGAGGACTGTAAGCATTCGCCTTGTGGGAGGAGGCTCTCAGCGAGGACTGTAAGCATTCGCCTTGTGGGGGGAGGCTCTGAACGAGGACTGTAAGCATTCGCCTTGTGGGGGGAGGCTCTGAGCGAGGACTGTAAGCATTCGCCTTGTGGGGGGGAGGCTCTGAGTGAGGACTGTAAGCATTCGCCTTGTGGGGGAGGCTCTGAGCGAGGACTGTAAGCATTCGCCTTGTGGGGGGAGGCTCTGAGCGAGGACTGTAAGCATTCGTCTTGTGGAGGGAGGTTCTGAGCGAGGACTGCAAGCATTTGCCTTGTGGTGGGAGGCTCTGAGCGAGGACTGTAAGCATTCGCCTTGTGGGGGAGGCTCTGAGCGAGGACTGTAAGCATTCGCCTTGTGGGGGGAGGCTCTGAGCGAGGACTGTAAGCATTCGCCTTGTGGGGGGAGGCTCTGAGCGAGGACTGTAAGCATTCGTCTTGTGGAGGGAGGTTCTGAGCGAGGACTGCAAGCATTCGTCTTGTGGGGGGAGGCTCTGAGCGAGGACTGTAAGCATTCGCCTTGTGGGGCAGGCTCTGACCGAGGACTGTAAGCATTCGCCTTTTGGAGGGAGGCTCTGAGCGAGGACTGTAAGCATTCGCCTTGTGGAGGGAGGCTCTCAGCGAGGACTGTAAGCATTCGTCTTGTGGGGGGAGGCTCTGAGCGAGGACTGTAAGCATTCGCCTTGTGGGAGGAGGCTCTCAGCGAGGACTGTAAGCATTCGCCTTGTGGGGGGAGGCTCTGAACGAGGACTGTAAGCATTCGCCTTGTGGGGGGAGGCTCTGAGCGAGGACTGTAAGCATTCGCCTTGTGGGGGGAGGCTCTGAGCGAGGACTGTAAGCATTCGCCTTGTGGAGGGAGGTTCTGAGCGAGGACTGTAAGCATTCGCCTTGTGGGGGGAGGCTCTGAGCGAGGACTGTAAGCATTCATCTTGTGGAGGGAGGTTCTGAGCGAGGACTGTAATCATTCGCCTTGTGGGGGGAGGCTCTGAGCGAGGACTGTAAGCATTTGCCTTGTGGGGGGAGGCTCTGAGCGAGGACTGTAAGCATTCGCCTTGTGGGGGGAGGCTCTGAGCGAGGACTGTAAGCATTCGCCTTGTGGGGGGAGGCTCTGAGCAAGGACTGTAAGCATTCGCCTTGTGGGGGGAGGCTCTGAGCGAGGACTGTAAGCATTCGCCTTGTGGGGGGAGGCTCTTAGTGAGGACTGTAAACATTCGCCTTGTGGGGGGAGGCTCTGAGCGAGGACTGTAAGCATTCGCCTTGTGGGGGGAGGTTCTGAGCGAGGACTGTAAGCATTCGCCTTGTGGGGGGAGGTTCTGAGCGAGGACTGTAAGCATTCGCCTTGTGGGGGGAGGTTCTGAGCGAGGACTGTAAGCATTCGCCTTGTGGGGGGAGGTTCTGAGCGAGGACTGTAAGCATTCGTCTTGTGGGGGGAGGTTCTGAGCGAGGACTGTAAACATTCTCCTTGTGGGAGGAGGCTCTCAGCGAGGACTGTAAGCATTCGCCTTGTGGGGGGAGGCTCTGAACGAGGACTGTAAGCATTCGCCTTGTGGGGAGAGGCTCTGAGCGAGGACTGTAAGCATTCGCCTTGTGGGGGGAGGCTCTGAGTGAGGACTGTAAGCATTCGCCTTGTGGGGGAGGCTCTGAGCGAGGACTGTAAGCATTCGCCTTGTGGGGGGAGGCTCTGAGCGAGGACTGTAAGCATTCGTCTTGTGGAGGGAGGTTCTGAGCGAGGACTGCAAGCATTTGCCTTGTGGTGGGAGGCTCTGAGCGAGGACTGTAAGCATTCGCCTTGTGGGGGAGGCTCTGAGCGAGGACTGTAAGCATTCGCCTTGTGGGGGGAGGCTCTGAGCGAGGACTGTAAGCATTCGCCTTGTGGGGGGAGGCTCTGAGCGAGGACTGTAAGCATTCGTCTTGTGGAGGGAGGTTCTGAGCGAGGACTGCAAGCATTCGTCTTGTGGGGGGAGGCTCTGAGCGAGGACTGTAAGCATTCGCCTTGTGGGGCAGGCTCTGAGCGAGGACTGTAAGCATTCGTCTTGTGGGGGGAGGCTCTGAGCGAGGACTGTAAGCATTCGCCTTTTGGAGGGAGGCTCTGAGCGAGGACTGTAAGCATTCGCCTTGTGGAGGGAGGCTCTCAGCGAGGACTGTAAGCATTCGTCTTGTGGGGGGAGGCTCTGAGCGAGGACTGTAAGCATTCGCCTTGTGGGAGGAGGCTCTCAGCGAGGACTGTAAGCATTCGCCTTGTGGGGGGAGGCTCTGAACGAGGACTGTAAGCATTCGCCTTGTGGGGGGAGGCTCTGAGCGAGGACTGTAAGCATTCGCCTTGTGGGGGGAGGCTCTGAGCGAGGACTGTAAGCATTCGCCTTGTGGAGGGAGGTTCTGAGCGAGGACTGTAAGCATTCGCCTTGTGGGGGGAGGCTCTGAGCGAGGACTGTAAGCATTCATCTTGTGGAGGGAGGTTCTGAGCGAGGACTGTAATCATTCGCCTTGTGGGGGGAGGCTCTGAGCGAGGACTGTAAGCATTTGCCTTGTGGGGGGAGGCTCTGAGCGAGGACTGTAAGCATTCGCCTTGTGGGGGGAGGCTCTGAGCGAGGACTGTAAGCATTCGCCTTGTGGGGGGAGGCTCTGAGCAAGGACTGTAAGCATTCGCCTTGTGGGGGGAGGCTCTGAGCGAGGACTGTAAGCATTCGCCTTGTGGGGGGAGGCTCTTAGTGAGGACTGTAAACATTCGCCTTGTGGGGGGAGGCTCTGAGCGAGGACTGTAAGCATTCGCCTTGTGGGGGGAGGTTCTGAGCGAGGACTGTAAGCATTCGCCTTGTGGGGGGAGGTTCTGAGCGAGGACTGTAAGCATTCGCCTTGTGGGGGGAGGTTCTGAGCGAGGACTGTAAGCATTCGCCTTGTGGGGGGAGGTTCTGAGCGAGGACTGTAAGCATTCGTCTTGTGGGGGGAGGTTCTGAGCGAGGACTGTAAACATTCTCCTTGTGGGGGGAGGCTCTGAGTGAGGACTGTAAGCATTCGCCTTGTGGGGGGAGGCTCTGAGCGAGGACTGTAAGCATTCGCCTTGTGGGGGGAGGCTCTGAGCGAGGACTGTAAGCATTCGCCTTGTGGGGGAGGCTCTGAGTGAGGATTGTAAGCATTCGCCTTGTGGGAGGAGGCTCTGAGCGAGGACTGTAAGCATTCGCCTCGTGGGGGGAGGCTCTGAGCGAGGACTGTAAGCATTCGCCTTGTGGGGGGAGGCTCTGAGCGAGGACTGTAAGCATTCGCCTTGTGGGGGGAGGCTCTGAGCGAGGACTGTAAGCATTCGCCTTGTGGGGGGAGGCTTTGAGCGAGGACTGTAAGCATTCGTCTTGTGGGGGGGAGGCTCTGAGCGAGGACTGTAAGCATTCGCCTTGTGGGGGAGGCTCTGAGCGAGGACTGTAAGCATTCGCCTTGTGGAGGGAGGCTCTGAGCAAGGACTGTAAGCATTCGTCTTGTGGGGGGGAGGCCCAGTAGATCATTCATATTTCCCTAAGTAGCCACAGCATATACCGCAGCGCTGTACAGTCATTATGTGTATGAGGCCAGATCGCCCTCTGCCCGGGAGAAGACGTCATGGTTGTGTAGGGATCATACAGATTGTTCTCCAATCCCCTCTGTTCTGCGAATCGTTTACTCCTCATATAAACAAGTACTGGCAGCACTTCTGTGCCCAACTCCCGCTGCTGCCCAGTGGTGGCACTGCCACGCAGAGTGATGGTACATGCCCACATTCTCCATGCACGTCTCAGTGACAAGTTCCTCAATCACTTTGTAGCAGCAATATCAGAAGAATCAACGTTTCCAGCCATACAGGGGAGGAGCCAACTGCAACAGATACATGGACATGATAGAGCGCCCAGACGCTGACACTCCGTCTTTGGTAGTTTATATAAGTGAGAGATGTTTCCCATAGAAACAAGATTCCAGATATTATCCTCTAGTGCTAGATTAATATATTATCTGATGTGTTACCAATTTTACCCCCAAGTGTCTAGTACACTCCTCACATAATGCAATTATCCCCCCCCCTATTACACCCTACTCTGTGCTCCGCTCTGGCACTGACCATCACCTCACCTCATCTCTAGTCACCTCGTCTCTCTCCCTCATCCAGGACTTCTCTTGTGCTGCCCCTCTGCTCCATAACTCACTCCCCCCCCCCTGTGCTCCGCTCTGGCACTGACCATCACCTCACCTCATCTCTAGTCACCTCGTCTCTCTCCCTCATCCAGTACTTCTCTCGTGCTGCCCCTCTGCTCCAGAACTCCTCCCCCCCATTACACCCTATTCTGTGCTCCATTCTGTCACTGACCATCACCTCACCTCATCTCTAGTCACCTCGTCTCTCTCCTTCATCCCGGATTCCTCTAGTGCTGCCCCTCTGCTCCATAACTCACACCCCCCCCCCCCCATTACACCCTATTCTGTGCTCCACTCTGTCACTGACCATCACCTCACCTCATCTCTAATCACCTCGTCTCTCTCCCTCATCCAGGATTCCTCTAGTGCTGCCCCTCTGCTACAAAACTCACCCCCCCCCCCATTACACCCTAATATGTGCTCCACTCTAGCACTGACCATCACCTCATCTCTAGTCACCTCATCTCTCTCGCTCATCCAGGACTTCTCTCGTGCTGCCCCTCTGCTCCATAACTCCCCCCCATTACACCCTATTCTGTGCTCTACTCTGTCACTGACCATCACCTCACATCATCTCTAGTCACCTCGTCTCTCTCCCTCATCCAGGATTCCTCTAGTGCTGCCCCTCTGCTCCATAACTCACTCCCCCCCCAATTACACCCTAATCTGTGCTCCGCTCTGTCACTGACCATCACCTCACCTCGTCTCTCTCCCTCATCCAGGACTACTCTCGTGCTGCCCCTCTGCTCCAGAACTCCCCCCCCCCATTACACCCTATTCTGTGCTCCACTCTGTCACTGACCATCACCTCACCTCATCTCTAGTCACCTCATCTCCCTCCCTCATCCAGGATTCCTCTAGTGCTGTCCCTCTGCTCCATAACTCCCACCCCCCCCCCCCCATTAACCCTATTCTGTGCTCCACTCTGTCACTGACCATCACCTCACCTCATCTCTAATCACCTTGTCTCTCTTCCTCATCCAGGATTCCTCTAGTGCTGCCCCTCTGCTACAGAACTCACCCCCCCATTAAACCCTAATCTGTGCTCCGCTCTAGCACTGACCATCACCTCACCTCATCTCTAGTCACCTCATCTCTCTCGCTCATCCAGGACTTCTCTCATGCTGTCCCTCTGCTCCATAACTCCCCCCCCCCCCCCCATTACATCCTATTCTGTTCTCCACTCTGTCACTGACCATCACCTCACCTTGTCTCTCTCCCTCATCCAGGATTCCTCTAGTGCTGCCCCTCTGCTCCATAACTCACTCCCCCCCCCCCCCCCCCCCCCCATTACACCCTATTCTGTGCTCCACTCTGTCACTGACCATCACCTCACCTTGTATCTCTCCCTCATCCAGGATTCCTCTAGTGCTGCCCCTCTGCTACAGAACTCACCCCCCCATTACACCCTAATCTGTGCTCCGCTCTAGCACTGACCATCACCTCACCTCATCTCTAGTCACCTCGTCTCTCTCCCTCATCCAGGACTTCTCTCGTGCTGTCCCTCTGCTCCATAACTCCCCCCCCCCATTACACCCTATTCTGTGCTCTACTCTAGCACTGACCATCACCTCACATCATCTCTATTCACCTTGTCTCTCTCCCTCATCCAGGATTCCTCTAGTGCTGCCCCTCTGCTCCATAACTCACTCCCCCCCCCATTACACCCTCATCTGTGCTCCTCTCTAGCACTGACCATCACCTCACCTCATCTCTAGTCACCTCGTCTCTCTCCCTCATCCAGGACTTCTCTCGTGCTGTCCCTCTGCTCCATAACTCCCCCCCCCCATTACACCCTATTCTGTGCTCTACTCTAGCACTGACCATCACCTCACATCATCTCTATTCACCTTGTCTCTCTCCCTCATCCAGGATTCCTCTAGTGCTGCCCCTCTGCTCCATAACTCACTCCCCCCCCCATTACACCCTCATCTGTGCTCCTCTCTAGCACTGACCATCACCTCACCTCATCTCATCTCTAGTCACCTCGTCTCTCTCCCTCATCCAGGACTTCTCTCGTGCTGTTCCTCTGCTCCATAATTTCCCCCCCCATTACACCCTATTCTGTGCTCTACTCTAGCACTGACCATCACCTCACATCATCTCTAGTCACCTCATCTCTCTCCCTCATCCAGGATTCCTCTAGTGCTGCCCCTCTGCTCCATAACTCACTCCCCCCCCCCCATTACACCCTAATCTGTGCTCCGCTCTGTCACTGACCATCACCTCACCTCGTCTCTCTCCCTCATCCAGGACTTCTCTCGTGCTGCCCCTCTGCTCCAGAACTCCCCCCCCCCATTACACCCTATTCTGTGCTCCACTCTGTCACTGACCATCACCTCACCTCATCTCTAGTCACCTCATCTCTCTCCCTCATCCAGGATTCCTCTAGTGCTATCCCTCTGCTCCATAACTCACACCCCCCATTACACCCTCATCTGTGCTCCGCTCTAGCACTGACCATCACCTCACCTCATCTCTAGTCACCTCGTCTCTCTCCGTCATCCAGGATTCCTCTAGTGCTGCCCCTCTGCTACAGAACTCACCCCCCCCCCAATTAAACCCTAATCTGTGCTCCGCTCTAGCACTGACCATCACCTCATCTCTAGTCACCTCGTCTCTCTCGCTCATCAAGGACAATCTTGTGCAGTCCCTCTGCTCCATAACTCCCCCCATTACACCCTATTCTGTGCTCTACTCTAGCACTGACCATCACCTCACATCATCTCTAGTCACCTCGTCTCTCCCTCATCCAGGATTCCTCTAGTGCTGCCCCTCTGCTCCATAACTCACTCCCCCCCCCCATTACACCCTCATCTGTGCTCCGCTCTAGCACTGACCATCACCTCACATCATCTCTATTCACCTTGTCTCTCTCCCTCATCCAGGATTCCTCTAGTGCTATCCCTCTGCTCCATAACTCACACCCCCCCCATTACACCCTCATCTGTGCTCCGCTCTAGCACTGACCATCACCTCACCTCATCTCTAGTCACCTCGTCTCTCTCCGTCATCCAGGATTCCTCTAGTGCTGCCCCTCTGCTACAGAACTCACCCCCCCCCCCAATTAAACCCTAATCTGTGCTCCGCTCTAGCACTGACCATCACCTCATCTCTAGTCACCTCGTCTCTCTCGCTCATCAAGGACAATCTCGTGCAGTCCCTCTGCTCCATAAGTCCCTCTGCTCCATAACACTGACCATCACCTCACCTCATCTCTAGTCACCTCATCTCTCTCCCTCATCCAGGATTCCTCTAGTGCTGCCCCTCTGCTCCATAACTCACTCCCCCCCATTACACCCTCATCTGTGCTCCGCTCTAGCACTGACCATCACCTCACCTCATCTCTAGTCACCTCGTCTCTCTCCCTCATCCAGGAATTCTCTCGTGCTGTCCCTCTGCTCCATAACTCCCCCCCATTACACCCTATTCTGTGCTCTACTCTAGCACTGACCATCACCTCACCTCATCTCTAGTCACCTCATCTCTCTCCCTCATCCAGGATTCCTCTCGTGCTGCCCCTCTGCTCCAGAACTCACTCCCCCCCATTACACCCTAATCTGTGCTCTGCTCTAGCACTGACCATCACCTCACCTCATCTCTAGTCACCTCATCTCTCTCCCTCATCCAGGACTTCTCTCATGCTGTCCCTCTGCTCCATAACTCACCACCCCCCCCCCCATTACACCCTATTCTGTGCTCTACTCTAGCACTGACCATCACCTCACCTCATCTCTAGTCACCTCGTCTCTCTCCCTCATCCAGGATTCCTCTAGTGCTGCCCCTCTGCTCCAGAACTCACTCCCTCCTTAAGCCAAGAAAGACTATCAGCCTCCTCGTGGCTCAGACCACCACCGCCCCTCTCTTGTAGTCATCCAGGGCTGGTACTTTTCAGGGGTGTGGCCTAATCACTGGAGGCGTGGCATCCTTAAAATAATATAAAGAAAAAATGGCACATTAACCACCTCCCTGACTGCAGCATGTGGTTTGATGAGAAGAGCTGCTGCAGCAGCTGCTGCCAGGTAACTGGGACCCCACTACAGCAAGAGCCGCCCATGGAGCAGCAGAACCCTAGTGGCCTGGAGCGCAGGAACAGCCCAGGAATCAGCAGGAGCTGCCCGATGGGCAGTAGGAGGCAGTCATCAGCTGGGGAGCAGCAGGCGGCTGGAGAGCAGTAGGCGATGGTGGCCAGGGGGCAGGAGAGCATGCCACTGGGGAGAGCATGCCACTGCCATTGCTGGTGAGCAGACCTGCCTCCTCTCCCCACTCTCTCTTCTCACCCTGTCCCCTCACACCCCCTTTCACCTTACCCCCTTCCCTCTCTTGCTCCCATCACCTCACTCCCCCTCTCTCACCCCATCACCTCACCCTTCTCCTGTCCCCTCACCACTCTCTGTTACCCGGTCACCTACTGAGGGGTAGCTCAAAAGATTATTATGTGGTGGGACCCAAAAACAGTTCAGTAGGACCCCAAATTTATAAAGTGAGGGTTTCCCGGGATGAACATATTTTTGGTGTCAGCACGGCGGGGAACAGCTGGAAGAGGTTACTAGGGGGCACCAGCGAAAATCTTGCCTAGGGCACCAGATTGGCAAGTGCCGGCTCTGCTAGTAATCCCGCTCCAAGCTGCGATATTCTGTGTTAGTGCTTGTGTAAGAAAGAGATGTAGTGTCCCTCTCTGCCAGCTGATGGCAGTGTTTCCGAGACTCACGGACACTAGACAGATATATATAGATGATGGCACAGTGAAGCGAGCCATGCGAGGGTACGCAGTACAATAATTGGGGTCCACACTGACACAAATAAGTAAGAGCTGATTGGCTGCTACTATATCTCTCACAATTTTATCACTTGAGATAAATACCCCCCTAAGTCTGATTTCAGACATAGGAGACCCCAGGTGGTACAGAGCCACTAACACCCCAGCCCTGCCCCCTACTGGAGAACACAGCGGAATAAATTGGGTCTGAACGCTCACTGAAATGTCATTTTGTAGCAGAAATAGGATGTAAATTGATATATAAAATATACATTGCTGATAAGAGGGTTCGTCTGTCCGTCTCATGACATTATTATTATGATTATTCCTTAATTGTAATAAAAAAAAAATTAGAACATTTTATTTAATGTGTTCATCTAATTTGAGTCTTCATAAAGATTAATGGCTAATTCCAGCCCAAAAAATGATGATGCCTAATTTAGAATAAGTCTGGATAATTGAAATCAGAACCCTGCCTGAAATTGGCAGCTGAATTTCAGAGTCGCACTCTTGCTGCCGCCTGACCGGTTGAAAAAGGCAGAGACTTCTCAGCAAGCGCTGTAACCGTGGAAACAAAATGAAGACTGAGCTGCCAGTGTCACGGCTGCAGAGCAGGAGGATGACTGCAGTCTATTTCTGAACATTGAGTTTCTGCATCTTCAGCTGTCAATTTCAGGCACAAGTCCAGCGTTATTCCATTGAATTGCAGTTACCAGCATTTTCACCCTAATTAGGTGAAAGTGTTACCTCTAACAAACCGTCAATCTACCCGCCAGCTGTCCATCAATATAAGATTGCTCGCTGAGTGATTGGTTTATTACAAAGTTAGTTAATCTAATTAGTGTAGAGTTTAGACCTGGACACACCCAGAAGTTTTTCTTCATAAAAAGATACCAATTATTTCCATAGACTATCTGCTTCTATCACATGCCCAGCGTATAGGCCTGCCTGGCAGGTGCACCATCATGTAGACTGCTAATGACAAAGAAATGTAACGGGCAAAACTTTAATGTAGGTCATGCATTGAATTGTTTCTTATAAAAACTCCATACTCCGCGCAGGTCCTTTACTCTCTTCTCTTATCAGTTCAAGGAGCCCCATCCAAACACATAAAACACAGCAGCCATTGTAATCGGCCTTCATACTGCCTGAAAATAATGCCTAGGCCTACAGAAAGTCACCCTCCCAGCTAATTGCACAGGAGAATAAAGGGGCATACACACGTAGAGATCTGTGCTGAGCAATTTTGCTAAGCTATTTTGCTAAGCAATTTTGCTGGTGTCAAGATCTCCCATGGGGAGCACATACACATGCAGAGTTTTGTGCTAAGTGATTTTGCTAAGCGATTTTGCTAAGCAATTTTGCTTAAGCAAAAAAAGTCAGGGTAATGGTTCAGAATGAGAGATTGTGATCATTATCTCTCATTCTGTACACACAGAGAGATTAGCAGTCATTTGCTAAGCAATCTTACTAGATTGTGACTGCATGCACTGACTTAGTTAGCAAGAGATATTTAATCTCTCGGAGCATACACACGGAGAGATCTGTGCTTATTTTCTAAGCAATCTAGTCAGATTGCTTAGAAAATAGCACAAATTTGCTCCGTGTGTACACCCCTTAACACACGCTCAGCTGCAAGGTTACACAGCGCCATACACCATAAACTGCAATAGCAACTCCGGAGACATTGGGAACATTGCTCTTCTAGAATGACTCAATCCAGGACAGCACGGATGGTGTAATGGTTAGCATTACTGCCTCACAGCACTGAGGTCATGGGTTCTATCCCCACCATGTGTTATATATATATGGGGCAGCACGGACGGTGTAATGGTTACATTACTGCCTCACAGCGCTGAGGTCATGGGTTCTATTCCCACCATGTGTTATATATACTGGGCAGTGCGGATGGTGTAATGGTTAGCATTACTGCCTCACAGCGCTGAGGTCATGGGTTCTATTCCCACCATGTGTTATATATACGGGGCAGTGCGGATGGTGTAATGGTTAGCATTACTGCCTCACAGCGCTGAGGTCATGGGTTCTATTCCCACCATGTGTTATATATACGGGGCAGTGCGGATGGTGTAATGGTTAGCATTACTGCCTCACAGCGCTGAGGTCATGGGTTCTATTCCCATTATGTGTTATATATACGGGGCAGTACGGATGGTGTAATGGTTACATTACTGCCTCACAGCACTGAGGTCATGGGTTCTATCCCCACCATGTGTTATATATACGGGGCAGTACGGATGGTGTAATGGTTACATTACTGCCTCACAGCACTGAGGTCATGGGTTCTATCCCCACCATGTGTTATATATACAGGGCAGTACGGATGGTGTAATGGTTACATTACTGCCTCACAGCGCTGAGGTCATGTGTTCTATCCCCACCATGTGTTATATATACGGGGCAGTACGGATGGTGTAATGGTTATTGCATTACTGCCTTACAGGACTGAGGTCATGGGTTCTATACCCACCATGTGTTATATATACGGGGAAGTATGGATGGTGTAATGGTTACACATCACTGAGGTCATGGGTTCTATCCCCACCATGTGTTATATATACGGGGCAGTACGGATGGTGTAATGGTTACATTACTACCTCACAGCGCTGAGGTCATGGGTTCTATTCCCACCATGTGTTATATATACGGGGCAGTACGGACGGTGTAATGGTTACATTACTACCTCACAGCGCTGAGGTCATGGGTTCTATTCCCACCATGTGTTATATATATATATGGGGCAGTACGGACGGTGTAATGGTTAGTATTACTGCCTCACAGCACTGAGGTCATGGGTTCTATCCCCACCATGTGTTATATATACACAGGGCAGTACGGACGGTGTAATGGTTACATTACTGCCTCACAGCACTGAGGTCATGGGTTCTATCCCCACCATGTGTTATATATATGGGGCAGTACGGACGGTGTAATGGTTAGCATTACTGCCTCACAGCACTGAGGTCATGGGTTCTATCCCCACCATGTTATATATATATATAAGGGGCAGTACGGACGGTGTAATGGTTAGTATTACTGCCTCACAGCACTGAGGTCATGGGTTCTATCCCCACCATGTGTTATATATACGGGGCAGTACGGATGGTGTAATGGTTACATTACTGCCTCACAGCTCTGAGGTCATGGGTTCTATCCCCACCATGTGTTATATATACGGGGCAGTACGGATGGTGTAATGGTTACATTACTGCCTCACAGCACTGAGGTCATGGGTTCTATCCCCACCATGTGTTATATATAAGGGGCAGTACGGATGGTGTAATGGTTAGCATTACTGCCTCACAGCGCTGAGGTCATGGGTTCTATCCCCACCATGTGTTATATATACGGGGCAGTACGGATGGTGTAATGGTTATAGCATTACTGCCTCGCAGCGCTGAGGTCATGGGTTCTATCCCCACCATGTGTTATATATACGGGGCAGTACGGATGGTGTAATGGTTATAGCATTACTGCCTCACAGAGCTGAGGTCATGGGTTCTATCCCCACCATGTGTTATATATACGGGGCAGTACGGACGGTGTAATGGTTAGCATTACTGCCTCACAGCACTGAGGTCATGGGTTCTATCCCCACCATGTGTTATATATACGGGGCAGTACGGACGGTGTAATGGTTATAGCATTACTGCCTCACAGCGCTGAGGTCATGGGTTCTATCCCCACCATGTGTTATATATACGGGGCAGTACGGATGGTGTAATGGTTATAGCATTACTGCCTCGCAGCGCTGAGGTCATGGGTTCTATCCCCACCATGTGTTATATATACGGGGCAGTACGGATGGTGTAATGGTTAGCATTACTGCCTCACAGAGCTGAGGTCATGGGTTCTATCCCCACCATGTGTTATATATACGGGCAGTATGGATGGTGTAATGGTTATATTACTGCCTCACAGTGCTGAGGTCATGGGTTCTATCCCCACCATGTGTTATATATACGGGGCAGTATGGACGGTGTAATGGTTACATTACTGCCTCCCAGCACTGAGGTCATGGGTTCTATCCCCACCATGTGTTATATATATACAGGGCAGTACGGACGGTGTAATGGTTACATTACTGCTTACAGCACTGAGGTTATGGGTTCTATCCCCACCATGTGTTATATATACGGGGCAGTACGGACGGTGTAATGGTTACATTACTGCCTCACAGCACTGAGGTCATGGGTTCTATCCCCACCATGTGATATATATACGGGGCAGTACGGATGGTGTAATGGCTACATTACTGCCTCACAGCACTGAGGTCATGGGTTCTATCCCCACCATGTGTTATATATACTGGGCAGTACGGACGGTGTAATGGTTACATTACTGCTTACAGCACTGAGGTCATGGGTTCTATCGCCACCATGTGTTATATATACGGAGCAGTATGGACGGTGTAATGGTTAGCATTACTGCCTCGCAGCGCTGAGGTCATGGGTTCTATCCCCACCATGTGTTATATATACAGGGCAGTACGGACGGTGTAATGGTTACATTACTGCCTCACAGCGCTGAGGTCATGGGTTCTATCCCCACCATGTGTTATATATACAGGGCAGTACGGACGGTGTAATGGTTACATTACTGCCTCACAGCGCTGAGGTCATGGGTTCTATCCCCACCATGTGTTATATATACGGGGTAGTACGGATGGTGTAATGGTTAGCATTACTGCCTCACAGTGCTGAGGTCATGGATTCTATCCCCACCATGTGTTATATATACAGGGCAGTACATATGGTGTAATGGTTATATTACTGCCTCACAGCGCTGAGGTCATGGGTTCTATCCCCACCATGTGTTATATATACGGGGCAGTACGGACGGTGTAATGGTTAGCATTACTGCCTCACAGCACTGAGGTCATGGGTTCTATCCGCACCATGGCCCTAACTATATGGAGTTTGTGTGTTCTCCCCTTGTTCGCATCATATTGTATAAAGAACATCTAACCAAGGTGGATAAGGTCGATGACTGGGTGATTTCCCAGGGGAAGGTTGGAGAGAATGAAATCACCACATGGTGGATATAAATAATCATGCTTACATATAAGAAAACATGAGACACCATGCAGGGCCACCACTAGGAATCAGGAGGAGTGGGACTGATCTTAAGTCCGGGCCCGCCCCCCAGTACTATTACGCCCCCCCCCCCCCCCCCCCCCCAATCCCACTACTTACTTAGCTGTGGCGGCGCATCTCCTGGGGAGAGCACAGTGCAGCCTGCAGAGCGCCGAGCCCCTCTGTGTCCTAGGCTCGTCATTTTGCAGGTTGCACTGTGTATTGTGCATGCCTGGCTGGGGGGCCACCGGGTGGAGGAGGCAGTGTGTGGGGGTGGGGTGGCACCGTGCCGCTGTCACTGTGGGCAGCTGCCCAGGCCTCTCCAGAGGCCGGGTCTGGGACAGCTGTACCCACAGCACCGCCCTGTCGGCGGCCCTGCTGCCACGTAACATGTAGCATGTCCTATATGTGCATGTCCATCTCCCATATCAGAATCTGCTCAAGTCTCATCAGCAACAAAAAAGTATAAAATACTCACGTAATGTAGTATATAAAGACAAGCTCTTGCAGTCCATATATGACAATATATAACAACACTATATAACAACACGCAGTGGGGATAACGCCCTAGCAAATAGTAGATCAGAAGATCAGAGAAAGATGGCACCAGGGAAAGCAAACCATACATGCAGGGATGGTGAAACGCGTTGGAAGGGCGAATGATGGGGACACATTCACATTTCGGATCAGGTCTTTGCACGGACGACTTACCCAGGTTCCAACAACATCCATTAGCGTAGTAAGGTCACTGGGGAACCCCGCTCAGGACATTGGCGCAGATTTAACACATCGGGCGACATCAGTAAATTCACCGCCATCCACGACCACCAACCTACACTGCTGATGGTACAGGACAGGATTGTCAGATTTACTGAATAGGACAGTTGCGGGTCTCCCCTTATCTGCTCCATATAAACAGGACATCTCCCCCGATAACATTGTACAGGAATAATAGTATATGGCAGCTCTGACAGGGGAATATACAGTGGGAACATCTTCTAAATATGCCAACTCCCTGCCTGAGCCACAGTGGCGATCTGTGCCCGCTGGACGCCCCCCCCCCCCCCCCCCCCCCCCCCCCCCACACACCACCACTCACATGAATTGGATAGTCTGGGCAATGTGATGATGCAAATTGGGCAGAATTCATCATTATGGCCCTGCCACCCACTTTGCATTGCTGGGAATCGCGTCTTTGTATAGTCAGGGGGCAGGACCAAGATGCCACACCCACAGCATCATCTCCAACACACTGCCCACTTACCCAGGCCACAGTGCCCACATCCCAGAGTTTAAGCATTGGAATCTATAATAAATGAATGTGGTTTGAACAGAAGGGGGGGGGGGGGTTCATGTCCTATTCCAAGATGGCCGTTAAGTGCTCTACTGAAAACTGCTATTCTGTCACAGTGGGAGACAGATCTACTCAGCTCCGGAGAGACCTGTGGACGTTCTTCTGACACATGTGACACATCCAGAACAATCTGTGGTCAGTCCAGGGGACACTTATATGACCGCGTCTGGTGCCAGCAGATGGCAGTTGGGGTTCCCCCATGTTCCTATAATAAGCCCCTGCCCCTGCATGGTAGGATTGGTCCTATCACAGGTCCCACAGCTCCTTGAGAACAGGTGTACGGGAGGAACTTGGCAGCCACACACCCGCTTGTTGTTCATTGAAAGGTTCAGAGAATGAATTGCATTTACTTTCAGCAGTAGGACGCCGGATAATTACGTTACATTCCAAATTAGCAATGGAAGACTTGGAAAGGCTGCAGCGTAATATAGCGGATGAGGTTCTCCAAACCGTGGTACAGTTCTGTGTGATTAGCTGCGGCGCACAAGTAACCGCTGCGCTCTGTTAGCAAACATGAAAAGCATCAAATTACCTGCGTTACTCCAGCCGCTACGGCATCGCCATTACCCCTATACTGGTGTATAATAGGAGCAGAGACGTCCCCAGCCTTACAGAGGGCGTCCAAGACACCAAGGAATCACCATGTATCATTTGTCCATGCTGGAAAGCGTTCTACATCGATTGTTATTATTCTATAAAAGGTGTAATAGATGTATTATGGCCAGCGGTCAGGACATGTTGGGGTGTAGTGTCCTATGTCTGTATAGGGTGTAATAGATGTATTATGGCCAGTGGTCAGGACATGTTGGGGTGTAGTGTCCTATGTCTGTATAGGGTGTAATAGATGTATTATGGCCGGCGGTCAGGACATGTTGGGGGTGTAGTGTCCTATGTCTGTATAGGGTGTAATAGATGTATTATGGCCGGCGGTCAGGACATGTTGGGGGTGTAGTGTCCTATGTCTGTATAGGGTGTAATAGATGTATTATGGCCAGCGGTCAGGACATGTTGGGGGTGTAATGTCCTATGTCTGTATAGGGTGTAATAGATGTATTATGGCCAGTGATCAGGACATGTTGGGGTGTAGTGTCCTATGTCTGTATAGGATGTATTATGGCCGGCGGTCAGGACATGTTGGAGGTGTAGTGTCCTATGTCTGTATAGGGTGTAATAGATGTATTATGGCCGGCGGTCAGGACATGTTGGGGGTGTAGTGTCCTATGTCTGTATAGGGTGTAATAGATGTATTATGGCCAGCGGTCAGGACATGTTGGGGTGTAGTGTCCTATGTCTGTATAGGGTGCGGTAGATGTATTATGGCCAGCGGTCAGGACATGTTGGGGGTGTAGTGTCCTATGTCTGTATAGGATGTATTATGGCCAGCGGTCAGGACATGTTGGGGTGTAGTGTCCTATGTCTGTATAGGGTGTAATAGATGTATTATGGCCAGTGGTCAGGACATGTTGGGGTGTAGTGTCCTATGTCTGTATAGGGTGTAATAGATGTATTATGGTCGGTGGTCAGGACATGTTGGGGTGTAGTGTCCTATGTCTGTATAGGGTGTAATAGATGTATTATGGCCAGCGGTCAGGACATGTTGGGGTGTAGTGTCCTATGTCTGTATAGGGTGTAATAGATGTATTATGGCCGGTGGTCAGGACATGTTGGGGGGTGTAGTGTCCTATGTCTGTATAGGGTGTAATACATGTATTATGGCCAGCGGTCAGGACATGTTGGGGTGTAGTGTCCTATGTCTGTATAGGGTGTAATAGATGTATTATGGCCAGTGATCAGGACATGTTGGGGTGTAGTGTCCTATGTCTGTATAGGATGTATTATGGCCGGCGGTCAGGACATGTTGGAGGTGTAGTGTCCTATGTCTGTATAGGGTGTAATAGATGTATTATGGTCAGTGGTCAGGACATGTTGGGGTGTAGTGTCCTATGTCTGTATAGGATGTATTATGGCCAGCGGTCAGGACATGTTGGGGTGTAGTGTCCTATGTCTGTATAGGGTGTAATAGATGTATTATGGCCAGCGGTCAGGACATGTTGGGGTGTAGTGTCCTATGTCTGTATAGGGTGTAATAGATGTATTATGGCCAGCGGTCAGGACATGTTGGGGTGTAGTGTCCTATGTCTGTATAGAGTGTAATAGATGTATTATGGCCAGCGGTCAGGACATGTTGGGGTGTAGTGTCCTATGTCTGTATAGGGTGTAATAGATGTATTATGGCCGGCGGTCAGGACATGTTGGAGGTGTAGTGTCCTATGTCTGTATAGGGTGTAATAGATGTATTATGGCCAGCGGTCAGGACATGTTGGGGTGTAGTGTCCTATGTCTGTATAGGGTGTAATAGATGTATTATGGCCGGTGGTCAGGACATGTTGGGGGGTGTAGTGTCCTATGTCTGTATAGGGTGTAATACATGTATTATGGCCAGCGGTCAGGACATGTTGGGGTGTAGTGTCCTATGTCTGTATAGGGTGTAATAGATGTATTATGGCCAGTGATCAGGACATGTTGGGGTGTAGTGTCCTATGTCTGTATAGGATGTATTATGGCCGGCGGTCAGGACATGTTGGAGGTGTAGTGTCCTATGTCTGTATAGGGTGTAATAGATGTATTATGGTCAGTGGTCAGGACATGTTGGGGTGTAGTGTCCTATGTCTGTATAGGATGTATTATGGCCGGCGGTCAGGACATGTTGGGGTGTAGTGTCCTATGTCTGTATGGGGTGTAATAGATGTATTATGGCCAGCGGTCAGGACATGTTGGGGTGTAGTGTCCTATGTCTGTATGGGGTGTAATAGATGTATTATGGTCAGTGGTCAGGACATGTTGGGGGTGCAGTGTCCTATGTCTGTATATGGTGTAATAGATGTATTATGGCCAGCGGTCAGGACATGTTGGGGGTGTAGTGTCCTATGTCTGTATAAGGTGTAACAGATGTATTATGGCCAGCGGTCAGGACATGTTGGGGTGTAGTGTCCTATGTCTGTATAGGGTGTAATAGATGTATTATGGCCAGTGGTCAGGACATGTTGGGGTGTAGTGTCCTATGTCTGTATAGGGTGTAATAGATGTATCATGGCCAGTGGTCAGGACATGTTGGGGTGTAGTGTCCTATGTCTGTATAGGGTGTAATAGATGTATTATGGTCAGCGGTCAGGACATGTTGGGGAGTAGTGTCCTATGTCTGTATAGAGTGTAATAGATGTATTATGGCCAGCGGTCAGGACATGTTGGGGTGTAGTGTCCTATGTCTGTATAGGGTGTAATAGATGTATTATGGCCGGCGGTCAGGACATGTTGGGGGTGTAGTGTCCTATGTCTGTACAGGCTGTAATAGATGTATTATGGCCAGCGGTCAGGACATGTTGGGATGTAGTGTCCTATGTCTGTATAGGGTGTAATAGATGTATTATGGCCGGCGGTCAGGACATGTTGGGGTGTAGTGTCCTATGTCTCTATAGGGTGTATATTATGGCCGGCGGTCAGGACATGTTGTGGTGTAGTGTCCTATGTCTGTATAGGGTGTAATAGATGTATTATGGCCAGCGGTCAGGACATGTTGGGGGTGTAGTGTCCTATGTCTGTATGGGGTGTAATAGATGTATTATGGCCAGCGGTCAGGACATGTTGGGGTGTAGTGTCCTATGTCTGTATAGGGTGTAATAGATGTATTATGGCCGGTGGTCAGGACATGTTGGGGGGTGTAGTGTCCTATGTCTGTATAGGGTGTAATACATGTATTATGGCCAGCGGTCAGGACATGTTGGGGTGTAGTGTCCTATGTCTGTATAGGGTGTAATAGATGTATTATGGCCAGTGATCAGGACATGTTGGGGTGTAGTGTCCTATGTCTGTATAGGATGTATTATGGCCAGCGGTCAGGACATGTTGGGGTGTAGTGTCCTATGTCTGTATAGGGTGTAATAGATGTATTATGGCCAGTGGTCAGGACATGTTGGGGTGTAGTGTCCTATGTCTGTATAGGGTGTAATAGATGTATTATGGTCGGTGGTCAGGACATGTTGGGGTGTAGTGTCCTATGTCTGTATAGGGTGTAATAGATGTATTATGGCCAGCGGTCAGGACATGTTGGGGTGTAGTGTCCTATGTCTGTATAGGGTGTAATAGATGTATTATGGCCGGTGGTCAGGACATGTTGGGGGGTGTAGTGTCCTATGTCTGTATAGGGTGTAATACATGTATTATGGCCAGCGGTCAGGACATGTTGGGGTGTAGTGTCCTATGTCTGTATAGGGTGTAATAGATGTATTATGGCCAGTGATCAGGACATGTTGGGGTGTAGTGTCCTATGTCTGTATAGGATGTATTATGGCCGGCGGTCAGGACATGTTGGAGGTGTAGTGTCCTATGTCTGTATAGGGTGTAATAGATGTATTATGGTCAGTGGTCAGGACATGTTGGGGTGTAGTGTCCTATGTCTGTATAGGATGTATTATGGCCGGCGGTCAGGACATGTTGGGGTGTAGTGTCCTATGTCTGTATAGGGTGTAATAGATGTATTATGGCCAGCGGTCAGGACATGTTGGGGTGTAGTGTCCTATGTCTGTATAGGGTGTAATAGATGTATTATGGCCAGCGGTCAGGACATGTTGGGGTGTAGTGTCCTATGTCTGTATAGAGTGTAATAGATGTATTATGGCCAGCGGTCAGGACATGTTGGGGTGTAGTGTCCTATGTCTGTATAGGGTGTAATAGATGTATTATGGCCGGCGGTCAGGACATGTTGGAGGTGTAGTGTCCTATGTCTGTATAGGGTGTAATAGATGTATTATGGCCAGCGGTCAGGACATGTTGGGGTGTAGTGTCCTATGTCTGTATAGGGTGTAATAGATGTATTATGGCCGGTGGTCAGGACATGTTGGGGGGTGTAGTGTCCTATGTCTGTATAGGGTGTAATACATGTATTATGGCCAGCGGTCAGGACATGTTGGGGTGTAGTGTCCTATGTCTGTATAGGGTGTAATAGATGTATTATGGCCAGTGATCAGGACATGTTGGGGTGTAGTGTCCTATGTGTGTATAGGGTGTAATAGATGTATTATGGCCAGCGGTCAGGACATGTTGGAGTGTGGTGTCCTATGTCTGTATAGGGTGTAATAGATGTATTATGGCCAGCGGTCAGGACATGTTGGGGTGTAGTGTCCTATGTCTGTATGGGGTGTAATAGATGTATTATGGTCAGTGGTCTGGACATGTTGGGGGTGTAGTGTCCTGTGTCTGTATAAGGTGTAATAGATGTATTATGGCCGGCGGTCAGGACATGTTGGAGGTGTAGTGTCCTATGTCTGTATAGGGTGTAATAGATGTATTATGGTCAGTGGTCAGGACATGTTGGGGTGTAGTGTCCTATGTCTGTATAGGATGTATTATGGCCGGCGGTCAGGACATGTTGGGGTGTAGTGTCCTATGTCTGTATGGGGTGTAATAGATGTATTATGGCCAGCGGTCAGGACATGTTGGGGTGTAGTGTCCTATGTCTGTATGGGGTGTAATAGATGTATTATGGTCAGTGGTCAGGACATGTTGGGGGTGCAGTGTCCTATGTCTGTATATGGTGTAATAGATGTATTATGGCCAGCGGTCAGGACATGTTGGGGGTGTAGTGTCCTATGTCTGTATAAGGTGTAACAGATGTATTATGGCCAGCGGTCAGGACATGTTGGGGTGTAGTGTCCTATGTCTGTATAGGGTGTAACAGATGTATTATGGCCAGCGGTCAGGACATGTTGGGGTGTAGTGTCCTATGTCTGTATAGGGTGTAATAGATGTATCATGGCCAGTGGTCAGGACATGTTGGGGTGTAGTGTCCTATGTCTGTATAGGGTGTAATAGATGTATTATGGTCAGCGGTCAGGACATGTTGGGGAGTAGTGTCCTATGTCTGTATAGAGTGTAATAGATGTATTATGGCCAGCGGTCAGGACATGTTGGGGTGTAGTGTCCTATGTCTGTATAGGGTGTAATAGATGTATTATGGCCGGCGGTCAGGACATGTTGGGGGTGTAGTGTCCTATGTCTGTACAGGCTGTAATAGATGTATTATGGCCAGCGGTCAGGACATGTTGGGATGTAGTGTCCTATGTCTGTATAGGGTGTAATAGATGTATTATGGCCGGCGGTCAGGACATGTTGGGGTGTAGTGTCCTATGTCTCTATAGGGTGTATATTATGGCCGGCGGTCAGGACATGTTGTGGTGTAGTGTCCTATGTCTGTATAGGGTGTAATAGATGTATTATGGCCAGCGGTCAGGACATGTTGGGGTGTAGTGTCCTATGTCTGTATAGGGTGTAATAGATGTATTATGGCCAGCGGTCAGGACATGTTGGGGGTGTAGTGTCCTATGTCTGTATAGGGTGTAATAGATGTATTATGGCCGGCGGTCAGGACATGTTGGGGTGTAGTGTCCTATGTATGTATAGGGTGTAATAGATGTATTATGGCCGGTGGTCAGGACATGTTGTGGTGTAGTGTCCTATGTCTGTATAGGGTGTAATAGATGTATTATGGCCGGCGGTCAGGACATGTTGGGGTGTAGTGTCCTATGTCTGTATAGGGTGTAATAGATGTATTATGGCTAGCGGTCAGGACATGTTGGGGGTGTAGTGTCCTATGTCTGTATAGGGTGTAATAGATGTATTATGGCCAGCGGTCAGGACATGTTGGGGTGTAGTGTCCTATGTCTGTATAGGGTGTAATAGATGTATTATGGCCAGCGGTCAGGACATGTTGGGGTGTAGCGTCCTATGTCTGTATAGGGTGTAATAGATGTATTATGGCCAGCGGTCAGGACATGTTGGAGGTGTAGTGTCCTATGTCTGTATAGGGTGTAATAGATGTATTATGGGCAGCGGTCAGGACATGTTGGGGTGTAGTGTCCTATATCTGTATAGGGTGTAATAGATGTATTATGGTCAGTGGTCAGGACATGTTGGGGTGTAGTGTCCTATGTCTGTATAGGGTGTAGTAGATGTATTATGGCCAGCGGTCAGGACATGTTGGGGTGTAGTGTCCTATGTCTGTATAGGGTGTGATAGATGTATTATGGCCAGCGGTCAGGTCATGTTGGGGTGTAGTGTCCTGTGTCTGTATGGGGTGTGATAGATGTATTATGGTCGGCGGTCAGGACATGTTGGGGTGTAGTGTCCTATGTCTGTATAGGGTGTAATAGATGTATTATGGTCGGCGGTCAGGTCATGTTGGGGTGTAGCGTCCTATGTCTGTATAGGGTGTAATAGATGTATTATGGTCAGCGGTCAGGACATGTTGGGGTGTAGTGTCCTATGTCTGTATAGGGTGTAATAGATGTATTATGGCCAGCGGTCAGGACATGTTGGGGTGTAGTGTCCTATGTCTGTATAGGGTGTCATAGATGTATTATGGGCAGCGGTCAGGACATGTTGGGGGTGTAGTGTCCTATGTCTGTATAGGGTGTAATAGATGTATTATGGCCAGTGGTCAGGACATGTTGGGGTGTAGTGTCCTATGTCTGTATAGGGTGTAATAGATGTATTATGGCCGGCGGTCAGGACATGTTGGGGTGTAGCGTCCTATGTCTGTATAGGGTGTAATAGATGTATTATGGGCAGCGGTCAGGACATGTTGGGGTGTAGTGTCCTATGTCTGTATAGGGTGTAATAGATGTATTATGGTCAGTGGTCAGGACATGTTGGGGTGTAGCGTCCTATGTCTGTACAGGGTGTAATAGATGTATTATGGCCGGCGGTCAGGACATGTTGGGGTGTAGCGTCCTATGTCTGTATAGTGTGTAATAGATGTATTATGGCCGGCGGTCAGGACATGTTGGGGTGTAGTGTCCTATGTCTGTATAGGGTGTAATAGATGTATTATGGCCAGTGGTCAGGAAATGTTGGGGTGTAGTGTCCTATGTCTGTATAGGGTGTAATAGATGTATTATGGCCAGCGGTCAGGACATGTTGGGGTGTAGTGTCCTATGTCTGTATAGGGTGTAATAGATGTGTTATGGCCAGTGGTCAGGACATGTTGGGGTGTAGTGTCCTATGTCTGTATAGGGTGTAATAGATGTATTATGGCCAGTGGTCAGGACATGTTGGGGGTGTAGTGTCCTACGTCTGTATAGGGTGTAATAAATGTATTATGGTCAGCGGTCAGGACATGTTGGGGGTGTAGTGTCCTACGTCTGTATAGGGTGTAATAGATGTATTATGGCCAGCGGTCAGGACATGTTGGGGTGTAGTGTCCTATGTCTGTATAGGGTGTAATAGATGTATTATGGCCGGCAGTCAGGACATGTTGGGGTGTAGCGTCCTGTGTCTGTATAGGGTGTAATAGATGTATTATGTGCAGCGGTCAGGACATGTTGGGGTGTAGTGTCCTATGTCTGTATAGGGTGTAATATATGTATTATGGCCAGCGGTCAGGACATGTTGGGGTTTAGTGTCCTATGTATGTATACTGTAGGGTGTAATAGATGTATTATGGCCGGCGGTCAGGTCATGTTGGGGTGTAGAGTCCTATGTCTGTATAGGGTGCAATAGATGTATTATGGCCAGCGGTCAGGACATGTTGGGTTGTAGTGTCCTATGTCTGTATAGGGTGTAATAGATGTATTATGGCCAGCGGTCAGGACATGTTGGGGTGTAGTGTCCTATGTCTGTATAGGGTGTAATAGATGTGTTATGGCCAGTGGTCAGGACATGTTGGGGTGTAGTGTCCTATGTCTGTATAGGGTGTAATAGATGTATTATGGCCAGTGGTCAGGACATGTTGGGGGTGTAGTGTCCTACGTCTGTATAGGGTGTAATAAATGTATTATGGTCAGCGGTCAGGACATGTTGGGGGTGTAGTGTCCTACGTCTGTATAGGGTGTAATAGATGTATTATGGCCAGCGGTCAGGACATGTTGGGGTGTAGTGTCCTATGTCTGTATAGGGTGTAATAGATGTATTATGGCCGGCAGTCAGGACATGTTGGGGTGTAGCGTCCTGTGTCTGTATAGGGTGTAATAGATGTATTATGTGCAGCGGTCAGGACATGTTGGGGTGTAGTGTCCTATGTCTGTATAGGGTGTAATATATGTATTATGGCCAGCGGTCAGGACATGTTGGGGTTTAGTGTCCTATGTATGTATACTGTAGGGTGTAATAGATGTATTATGGCCGGCGGTCAGGTCATGTTGGGGTGTAGAGTCCTATGTCTGTATAGGGTGCAATAGATGTATTATGGCCAGCGGTCAGGACATGTTGGGTTGTAGTGTCCTATGTCTGTATAGGGTGTAATAGATGCATTATGGCCAGCGGTCAGGACATGTTGGTGTGTAGTGTCCTATGTCTGTATAGGGTGTAATAGATGTATTATGGCCGGTGGTCAGGACATGTTGGGGTGTAGTGTCCTATGTCTGTATAGGGTGTAATAGATGTATTATGGCCGGCGGTCAGGACATGTTGGGGTGTAGTGTCCTATGTCTGTATAGGGTGTAATAGATGTATTATGGCCAGTGGTCAGGACATGTTGGGGTGTAGTGTCCTATGTCTGTATAGGGTGTAATAGATGTATTATGGCCGGTGGTCAGGACATGTTGGGGTGTAGTGTCCTATGTCTGTCTAGGGTGTAATAGATGTATTATGGTCAGCGGTCAGGACATGTTGGGGTGTAGTGTCCTATGTCTGTATAGGGTGTAATAGATGTATTATGGCCAGCGGTCAGGACATGTTGGGGTGTAGTGTCCTATGTCTGTATAGGGTGTAATAGATGTATTATGGCCAGCGGTCAGGACATGTTGGGGTGTAGTGTCCTATGTCTGTATAGTGTGTAATAGATGTATTATGGTCGGCGGTCAGGACATGTTGGTGTAGTGTCCTATGTCTGTATAGGGTGTAATAGATGTATTATGGCCAGCGGTCAGGACATGTTGGGGGTGTAGTGTCCTATGTCTGTATAGGTTGTAATAGATGTATTATGGCCAGTGGTCAGGACATGTTGGGGGTGTAGCGTCCTATATCTGTATAGCGTGTAATAGATGTATTATGGCCAGCGGTCAGGACATGTTGGGGTGTAGTGTCCTGTGTCTGTATAGGGTGTAATAGATGTATTATGGCCAGCGGTCAGGACATGTTGGGGTGTAATGTCCTATGTCTGTATAGGTTGTAATAGATGTATTATGGCCAGTGGTCAGGACATGTTGGGGTGTAGTGTCCTATATCTGTATAGCGTGTAATAGATGTATTATGGCCGGTGGTCAGGACATGTCGGGGTGTAGTGTCCTATGTCTGTATAGGGTGTAATAGATGTATTATGGCCAGCGGTCAGGACATGTTGGGGTGTAATGTCCTATGTCTGTATAGGGTGTAATAGATGTATTATGGCCAGCGGTCAGGACATGTTGGGGTGTAGTGCCCTATGTCTGTATAGGGTGTAATAGATGTATTATGGTCAGCGGTCAGGACATGTTGGGGTGTAGTGTCCTATGTCTGTATAGGGTGTAATAGATGTATTATGGCCGGTGGTCAGGACATGTTGGGGTGTAGCGTCCTATGTCTGTATAGGGTGCAATAGGTGTATTATGGCCAGAGGACAGGACATGTTGGGGTGTAGTGTCCTATGTCTGTATAGGGTGTAATAGATGTATTATGGCCAGTGGTCAGGACATGTTGGGGGTGTAGTGTCCTATGTCTGTATAGGGTGTAATAGATGTATTATGACCGGCGGTCAGGACATGTTGGGGTGTAGTGTCCTATGTCTGTATAGGGTGTAATAGATGTATTATGGCCAGCGGTCAGGACATGTAGGTGATGCCGTACTTGGTATATAGCCCATAGATGTTCGGTATCTTTATTATTACACTGCCATTTACTGTAGATTTCAGTTTGTATTCACCGCACCCAAATCTCTCTGCACATGTCCCATCTGCCCCCAGTTGCTTGTTTTTTTGCAGTGGTGACAGATATGAATCAGGCCCAGTGATCATACATCCTCTCATGTACTTCACCTGCCAGAAGGGAGATATATACCGGCAGCCGCCAGGACAATGCAGCTCCCACTCGGATTTATTGGAAATGAGTTTTCACAGAGGATTTTATTTGCTCCTCGTTTCTCCTTTAGATCTTTGTTCTGCTGTTCAGGTTCCTGTAATCTGGCTGCCCTCCAGCTGCAGACATATATAGACAGATATATATAAAAGGGAGAAATAAAATGGGGGTCATTTGAAGAGCTCGCCGATTACACTTCCATGACGGCTATAAAGCGGATCTGTGTGCTGTAACCGGGAGACTTGCGCTGACTGCAGTGGTGTAATTGGCCTTTCACAGAGCGCACTCTAATTCTACAGTTCTACTTTCTCACACAAAAGCTGGTTAATGGAGATAATTCCAGGCTGCGCTCAGAGGGGAGGACGCTGCCTTGTGTTTTGTTGAAAGATGCCTATTAGCGCTATTCATAAAACTGCGAGCACCGGCAAAGGGGGGGGGGGTTTAATGACTTACTGCTTCCAGCCCCCAGGCCAGGGACGTGCCGATCTCTCCAGCGTTATCCTGCAGAACAAATAGTCACCTGCTCAGCGCTAACTCGCTGCAGAATTACCATCAGGCGCCTTTATAAACCTCAGGAACCGAGCGCACGCCGCATGCCTTTATTAAGGACTGGTGCTCCCGGCCACGTGCCTGGGGAAGGTGCAAGAAGAGACACAAACAAAAGACGTAATGTGCAAATCGGACTAGAACCCCTACACTGGGATTAATATCTCCTAAAATGGGAGTTCGACTGAAGACGAGATGTTGCTACAGGCAACCAATAAGATTTTAGTGTTCATTCTAGCACTCGCCATCTTTGAAAACCCACGCAGTTCCTCTTCCCGGCCTGGGGTGTCGCTGTCTGCTGTAGTGCTTCTAGCACAGTGTGGTCTGTATGTCAGCACTGATATGCAAACCAGACCCATGCTAGAAACACCACAGCAGACAGTGACACCCCAGGCAGGGAAGAGGAACTGCATGGGTTTTCAAAGATGGCGGGTGCTAGAATGAATACTAAGATTTTATCTTTTATATTCTAGAAGTAGATTTTTCAGTAGAATTCCTATCTTAGTAAATAAGGGGCAGATAGTTTCCAAGCCGATTAGGAAATATAATCTTTCCAGAAATGAAAAACATGCAGGCACAGATGGAGTCTCTCTCATCGGATCATCTGCCGGCGTGCCACTCAGCATACGCCGGTGCGACTGAGGCGTCTGCACGTGTGAGATGCTCGCGCGCCCCTTGGACCCGGTCTCGGCACGCTAAAAATGGCGTCTCCATCTGTACATAAACTTCCTACAGTATGTCAGAGTAATAGGTCAGAGTATTATTCATCTGTACCGAGTTAGTTTTTTAGTTAATTGAAGATTGCAAGTTGCCCATAGCAACCTATCATATTATATTTATTATCTTGTAGAAGGTACCTGGCGATATCTGGGAGTCTGGAAATTCAGGCTTTGGGCCTATGCAAAGTTCAGTGGGCCTCCTTCACCCTGTGGGCGAGTTGCCTACCCTACCAGTATGGCCAAGAGGCTCCCCAATATCGTGCCGGTCTCCTGGACCCCCAGGAAAATGTCATTTGCATCATTTTAGCCACACCCCTCATTGCAGACCTGCAAATCAAAGTGTTTTTCCATGTTGGGGCGGGCCCATACGATGTGAGAGTCTGGCCACGCCCCCGAAGTCTAAAGCTGGCCATACATCAGAAAGATCGATCTTAAGATCGATTGCACTCATGATTGTGTACAATTTCCCTTGAAATCCCCAGCAGTCTTTGGTGGTTTTTGGACACACAATCTACACACAATCCATCATACAATCAGTCATACAATCCATCTGCTGCATGGTTTTGTACACAAGATGTGCACACAATCTGCATACAATCCATCATACAATCAGTCATACAATCCATCTTATGATTGATTGTATGATTGTGTACATAAGATGTGCACACAATCTGCATACAATCCATCTTACAATCAGTTGAGATTGTATGATTGGGTACAATATCTTTCTGATGTATGGCCAGCTTAACAAAGCAAAAGTAAGTAAGCGTAAACCTAAAGTGGCTGCTTTTGCAATCTATGGGGAAGATGTACAGTACGAAGTCTTGGAGAGAGATAAAGTAGCAGTCAACTAGCTCATGGGAGCAGATTAGCTGCCACTTTATCTCTCTCTGCTTTGTCTTTTTCCAAGGCTTAGTACATCTGAAACTATATCTGTTGCAGTCAGCCGCAGATGTGCTGATATTACCCGGAAACGGGTGTTTTGGGAGGATACCCGGCAGCATCCTGTGAGAAATATGCCCCTTTGTCAGTTAGTACGTGGAGGCCTGTATGTGTTTGGTGACTGCGTATGTCACATGTACAATGGCAGATTATGCGTCATACAAATACTCATCCGCAGCTGCTAAAATATTATTATACAAAAGTCAGATTTTTTACAGAAGTAGAAAAACTTTTTGGAATGAAGCTAATTGTTGTTATACAGTAATATTTTTGAATGTGGTTCCAGTTATTATCTCCGTGCGCACAAATATATTCATATATTCATTGTTTCATTAACGGCAGGATTGCCATTAACACGCAACGCGCCTTCCGTCTGCCATAATCTCCGCAATTCAAAGCACGGCGGCAAGTTAACTCTTTGCCTAATTAAAGCGTCCGAGCCTGGCTTCACGTGTTCATCACATACCCGTTACCCGATAAATGTGTCACACACCCACCGACAATACTAACCAGGGCCATGAGTGTGCGGGTGGCAGATAAAGGTCACCTCAATGTACAATATGCCAAATGTAGGGGGTTATTCCGACCTGAGCGCAGGGCTGCGAATACGCCGCAGACTGCACATAAGTACAGATTGCAGCGCGGCACGTGAATGAAGCCTTCGGGAAATAAAATCCTCCTGAACACACTAGACAATCATGCCAATGTGTTGGCAGCTAATCCCCGATCCAGCTACGTTTCGCAAGCAGCGTTAAGCCATTTGCAGGCTGTGAGCGGTGGGATTTCACTCAGACTCGGCAGTGGTTTATCGCAGGGTGGAATCTGGTAAAATGGCCCTTTAAAAATGGCAGCCACCTTGCTGGGGACAGATGGTAGACATACATTGGACCTCCTATAGATTGTAAGGTTGCAGGGCCCTCCTACCCTTTTGACTGTCTGTAAATACCCAGTTTGTTGTATCACTGTTTCCAAATGTAAAGTGCAACAGAATCTGCTGCGCTATATAAGAAAGTTTAGGATTAGGCTGTTGGGGTGGTAGAGGTTCGGGTTAAACTGTGGGAGGGCAGGTAAGGATTAGGCTGTTGGAGGGGAAGGATAGGCTGTTGGGGTGGTAGAGGTTCGGGTTACGCTGTGGGAGGGCAGGTAAGGATTAGGCTGTTGGAGGGGAAGGATAGGCTGTTGGGGTGGTAGAGGTTCGGGTTACGCTGTGGGAGGGCAGGTTAGGATTAGGCTGTTGGGGTGGTAGAGGTTCGGGTTAAGCTGTGGGAGGGCAGGTAAGGATTAGGCTGTTGGAGGGGAAGGATAGGCTGTTGGGGTGGTAGAGGTTCGGGTTACGCTGTGGGAGGGCAGGTTAGGATTAGGCTGTTGGGGTGGTAGAGGTTCGGGTTAAGCTGTGGGAGGGCAGGTAAGGATTAGGCTGTTGGAGGGGAAGGATAGGCTGTTGGGGTAGTAGAGGTTCGGGTTACGCTGTGGGAGGGCAGGTTAGGATTAGGCTGTTGGAGGGGAAGGTGAGGCTGTTGGGGTGGTAGAGGTTCGGATTAAGCTGTGGGAGGGCAGGTAAGGATTAGGCTGTTGGGGTGGTAGAGGTTCGGGTTACGCTGTGGGAGGGCAGGTAAGGATTAGGCTGTTGGGGTGGTAGAGGTTCGGGTTAAGCTGTGGGAGAGCAGGTTAGGATTAGGCTGTTGGGGTGGTAGAGGTTCGGGTTAAGCTGTTGCTTAGGGTTAGGCTATGTGAGGGGAGCTTGCGGGAAGGGTGAGGTTAGGGTTAGACTGCAGGAAGGGGGGGTAGAGGTAATCTGCAGGAGGGTAGGTTATGGCTTGGGGGAGGATCAGGGTATAAAAACTTAATGCAATCTGTTGGGATTCCACTGTCAGTCATTCACTACAATGCACATTGCCAGTACCTGTGTGCAGCATATATGGGGATGCAATATTCACCCTGCATACAGTTCCCATTGCACCCCTGTCGGGGCAGAATAGCTGCCTAACTGCACATTCAGGCACACTGTGACCCTAACCCTCAATAGGGCCTCGTCCCCCCTCCCCAGGATTGTGCACTACATAGTCCATTCCTTAGATCAGCACGGGAACATAATGCAGGATGCAATCAGATGGATCCGTGCATCTCTGCTAGTAGGAATATTTATCCCAGGCCCTGGCGAGAGTGGAAATTCCCATAAACCTGCCTCGCTGTTACAGTATAATGGGAGCAGAGCGCGATGGAGCGACAGGATTGCCCGGAGCTCCCCGGTGACTCATTGCAGCGGTCACGTGATGCTGCAGCCAGACTGCTGCAATGCTCAGGCCCTGGCACAGCGCTCGCCGGCTGGAGGACACTTCTGCAGAACGTTATGGGTTCATTTCTCGCAGCCTGAGCAGCTGGTCTCGCATTTTACCAGGGACACAGAACTGTGTGGTCTATGCAGCAATACCAGATCTGACCATCGTCGTAGTGGTCACAGTAATGCAGCCTGCCCAGCTGCGCAAAGCCGCTCCCCCATTCCCAGCGCTGTGAGAGCTGTGGGCCACACCCCCGGTCCCTCCGCCTCCCATAATTAGATGCTCACAGCCTCTTTTCATTGCCTCCCCCCCACCCCAAGGCACGGCTCCACAAAAATCAGGACAGTTGCGAGGTATGACTTCTAGAACATAATAGATAGAATCTGATTGGTTGCTACGGGCAACCTCCCTTCTTCAACAGAACTCCCATCTTAGTAAATGTACCTCTAACAGTCCAGGTATTAAGGATAGTCATACAGAGGACGTCATCAATACCATAGTTATTTACAATTAACCATATGTGCTTAAGCCTAGATAGTGTATCCAACCACTAACAGTCAAGGTTTTTATTTATAAGATTCACCGCCCCTCTCCGCCCCTCACCGCCCCTCTCCGCCATCTACCGCATAGATAATTATCGCATATGCACTAACACATGCAATAATTATTGCAAAGGACAGCTCTTGTGTTAGGAGCTGTCCTTTGCATTGTGGCAGTGATGTGCAGTGGAAAGGTGGGCAACCCTCCTGGAATCTGGGGGACCCCCGCTCTGCCCCATGATCGTGGCTTCCTCTGCCTGACCGCGGCATTTAAATAACCCTATCTGCTGATCTCCTATGAGGTGGGCCGGCTAAAGTGTCATAATGCGTCACTTTAGCCCCGCCCTCTCCAAGGAGATCGGCAAATCGGGCCATTTACCATCATGGGGGGGGGGCTTAATGAAGACACACTCAAGCCCCTTCCCCCGAAGTCCTACTGAAAGTCTCCTCTCCGGGCTTCTCCTGGAGAGGAGACTACAAAAGTTGGGGTACATGTGTAATATCTGGGCGCCCGATTTTTTCATTGCATCGCATCGCATGCAATATAGCGGCATACAATTCATGCGATGCAATTTTTCATTGTAAAGACCAGATTTTTAATTGTATAGTCACCCATGGGTGATTTCATACCCCCACTATCCAACTACGCATGGAGTTGAATGTTTATAGTGTGGCGAGTGCAGCGAGCCACCGAGCCCGAAGCGTGGCGAGCACAGCGCACCCCGCGAGGGGACGCAGAATACAAGTAATGTAATCCGCGTCCGCTCGCCACACTATATAAAATCAACTCCATGCGTAGTTGGATAGTGGGGGTATGAAATCACCCATGGGTGACTATACTATTAAAATCTGGTCTTTACAATGAAAAATCGCATCACATCGCATGCCTTAAGTAGTGGCATGCAATGATAAAATCGGGCGCCCAGATAATACACAAGTACCAGCAACCCCGATGTACCGGGACCAGACAGCCTGACATCCCTCCACAACCTCCTGTATGACTTGGTAAGGAGGGGACACCGCATATACAAGGTTACATGCTCAGTAATATGATGACATTGATGTTATACTATGTGCAGGGCCTGATGTAAGTGTTCATGTTCTGTCTCTGTGTGCTACTTATGGTGAGGTATGAGGTCTGGGATTATGGGAGTCATTCAGGTTCACTCGCAATGGGCAGAAAGCAGCTTTGTGATCAGGTCTGAATAACCCCCACTGCTCTAGGCGCTGCTGCCCCCCCCCCCCCCCCCCCCCTCGCCCCAATAAAAAACCTACACAACTGGGAAAAACCATGCTGCTCTGCAGGTGGGGCAGATGTAACATGTGCAGAGCATACTTGCCTACTTTTTCAGTCTCCTCTCCAGGAGAAGCCTAGAGAGGAGACTCGTGCAGCACTTCTGGGACTTGGAGCCGAGCTTGCAGTCTAATGCCCCATTATGGAAAATGCTGTTATTCGCGGCTCTCCGGTGAGGGGTTGGGGCTAAATGGAGTGATTTACATCATTTTAGACCCTCCCTGAAGAGTTTTGAATGCCGGTATTTCACTGGCAGAAAAGGGGGCTGAGGGGGGGGGGTTGATACCCCTGGCCAGGAATGTGGGAGGCTTGCCTATCCTTCTGGGGGGTGACTACGGTGCATAGATAGATTTGAGTTATCTGCAGGGTAGATAACGGCTGCTTTATTGTTATACTGCAATTTTGATTTCAGTTTGAACACAAACCACCCAAATCGAACTCTCTGCACATTACATCTGCCCCCCGTAATGCAGAAAAAAAAGCAGCTTTGCAATCAGGTTTAAATAACCCCAGTGTTTATCCCACCAAGTCATAGAGCACCAACATTTACTGAATACTGTGCAAAGGGTAAATACTGTATATAATGCAAATAAAGCAAATACAACTCATAACAAAATACAACAATAACTTATGAGAAGAGACACAATATCCTTCAATTAAATATGGCAGCTGGGGGTTACGTGGCACAGCGCTAGCCCCAGATTTCTATGTAGGATAATTATAAATGACACAGTGTTAAAAATATGTCAAGAAAACAGCAATTAATTCAATATGTATAATATAGCGTATTTAGAGGTGCGATGAGCGCCGGATAAACAAGTCGCGCTGCAGACAGACAGACCGCGGTTCTGCTAGATGTAGGAAAGTATTGGCAGCCTTGTCTATAGATATGCAAATTACTGTTAATTACCTAATTACTGTTCATATTTATTGGAGCTAAACTTGTCTCTAGGAACTCGGCATGGTGCGCTAATGAGCAACTATTGACTCGTTATGTATTCAGGTGATAAGGTGACAAAACCATCCTCCGTTATAACAGGTGAGATGCTGAAATTAGGCAACAAAGGGACATTACTGCCGCCATGATGTAACTGTCTCACAGCGGCCGTGTAGTGACCAATCGGACTGTTCGGGATGATAATCTGTAACATAGGGGAGCACATGATGATTGCCATTTTCTCCTATATATTACCAGATTTCTGTTCCAACTAGGGTGTATTGGATAGACAAGAACTAGATTGACAAGCATTAGATCATCACCATTAGGTTGACATGACTGAAGGTCGACATGAGATTATGTCGACATGGTCATTAGGTCAACACAAGCATTAGGTTGACATGGGGAAGGTCAACAGTCAAAAGGTCGACATGGGGTTTTTCACTTTTTTTACCCAAATGTGGACACAGTCGACATGGACACTAAATGTAGCACCGCATTCCCCTTGCGTGGCTCACTGCGCTCTCCATGCTTCGGGCACGGTGCCTCGCTACACTTGGCACACTATTTTATTCTCCCGCCACGCCGTAATGGATGTAAAGGCATGAAATACAGCCTGTCGGCACATGTCGGCTCAAAAGAGTGAAAACCCCCATGTCGATCTTTTGACTGTTGACCTTCCCAATGTCAACCAATTCATTTTGTCAAGCTAAGAACCCTGCCAACCTAACCGCATGTCGACCTTCATGCATGTCGACCTAGTGGTGTCGACCTAATGCTTGTAGACCGAGTGGCCGTAACCTCAACCAGCCGGATTGCAGAACACATCTTTAGGTATACTGTATGTCCAGGTTTAGAAGCCTTTGGGTCAAATATTATCAAGTAATATTTGCGGCTAAATCCCCCGGTTTCTATGGGGGATGCGAAGCTGTCCGATGTATCAACATCGTGGCAGTGCCCGAGCGGCAGTGTGGTCAGCGGGGTCGCGGGGGGGTCAGCGCATAACCGCGCATGCGCAGACCCCCCGGCTCCAGGCATCGCAGGGACAGGCTCCTTTCGGAGCCCTGTCCCTGCGCCCTGGCAGTTGATACATTGGGGTGAAATTAACGCATTTTACAATGCGATCCTGTGCGGTAATATTCCGCCCAGATCGCATTGTAAATGCGATCAATGATAAATGGGGCCCTTTACCCTTACCTCCCAAATGTCTCGAATTTCGCTGGACCGCCCGTTTTTTTGGGGTCAGTCCCGCATCCTGCCCGGGGCCAGCTGTGTCCTGTGGTAGGGGACAGTTGGGAGTCACCCCTGCTACCTGCTGCTCTGTATAGCTGATAGTGTGCATGCCCACAGTATCTATTAATGGCAGAAAGGGGATGGTGGCTTGGCCAGCATTGAAAACGGTGTGTGTGGGGGGGGTGGGGGCATAGCCTTGTGGGAGCATCAATTATGGAATTTTCTATCACCAACTTTCTAAGCTTTAAATCAGGCTTGTCCAACCTGTGGCCCTCCAGCTGTTGTGAAACTACACATCCCAGCATGCCTTACCATAGTTTTAGCATTTCCTAATAGCAAAACTCTGGAAAGGCATGCTGGGATGTGTAGTTTCACAACAGCTAGAGGGCCGCAGGTTGGACAAGCCTGCTTTAAATGATACCTGAAATCCCAACTCATACCCCATACAACACCGCTGGCTGCTCCTCCTCACACTGAGCACAAGTGGCAGCTGCTCTTCCTCACACTGAGCACCGCTGTCTGCTCCTCCTCATGCTGAGCACCACTGGCTGCTCCTCCTCATGCTGGGCACTGCTGGCTGCTCCTTCTCACACTGAGCACTGCTGTCTGCTCATCCTCACACTGAGCACTGAGGGCTACACCTCCTCCTCACACTGAGCACTGCTGGCTGCACCTCCTCCTCACACTGAGCACAAGTGGCTGCTGCTCCTCCTCACACTGAGCACTGCTGGCTGCACCTCCTCCTCACACTGAGCACTGCTGGCTGCTCCTCCTCACACTGAGCTCTGCTGGCTGCACCTCCTCCTCACACTGACTAAGCACTGCTGTCTGCTCCTCCTCACACTGAGCACTGCTGGCTGCACCTCCTACTCACACTGAGCACAAGTGGCTGCTGCTCCTCCTCACACTGAGCACAAGTGGCTGCTGCTCCTCCTCACATTGAGCACTGCTGGCTGCACCTCCTCATACTGAGCACCACTGGCTGCTCCTCCTCCTCACACTAAACACTGCTGGCTGCACCTCCTCCTCACACTGAGCACTGCTGGCTGCTCCTCCTCACACTGAGCTCTGCTGGCTGCACCTCCTCCTCACACTGAGCACTGCTGTCTGCTCCTCCTCACACTGAGCACTGAGGGCTACACCTCCTCCTCACACTGAGCATTGCTGATTGATCCTCCTCACACTGAGCACTGCTGGCTGCTCCTCCGCCTCACACTGAGCACTGCTGGCTGCTCCTCCTCACACTGAGCTCAAGTGGCTGCTGCTCTTCCTCACACTGAGCACCGCTGTCTGCTCCTCCTCATGCTGAGCACCACTGGCTGCTCCTCCTCATGCTGGGCACTGCTGGCTGCTCCTTCTCACACTGAGCACTGCTTGCATCTCCTTCTCACACTGAGCACTGCTGTCTGCTCATCCTCACACTGAGCACTGAGGGCTACACCTCCTCCTCACACTGAGCACTGCTGGCTGCACCTCCTCCTCACACTGAGCACAAGTGGCTGCTGCTCCTCCTCACACTGAGCACTGCTGGCTGCACCTCCTCCTCACACTGAGCACTGCTGGCTGCACCTCCTCCTCACACTGAGCACTGCTGGCTGCACCTTCTCCTCACACTGAGCACTGAGGGCTGCTCCTCCTCACACTGAGCACTGCTGGCTGCTCCTCCTCACACTGAGCTCTGCTGGCTGCACCTCCTCCTCACACTGACTGAGCACTGCTGTCTGCTCCTCCTCACACTGAGCACTGAGGGCTACACCTCCTCCTCACACTGAGCACTGCTGGCTGCACCTCCTACTCACACTGAGCACTGAGGGCTGCTCCTCCTCACACTGAGCACTGCTGGCTGCTCCTCCTCACACTGAGCTCTGCTGGCTGCACCTCCTCCTCACACTGACTGAGCACTGCTGTCTGCTCCTCCTCACACTGAGCACTGAGGGCTACACCTCCTCCTCACACAGAGCACTGCTGGCTGCACCTCCTCCTCACACTGAGCACAAGTGGCTGCTGCTCCTCCTCACACTGAGCACTGCTGGCTGCACCTCCTCATGCTGAGCACCACTGGCTGCTCCTCCTCCTCACACTGAGCACTGCTGGCTGCACCTCCTCCTCACACTGAGCACTGCTGGCTGCTCCTCCTCACACTGAGCTCTGCTGGCTGCACCTCCTCCTCACACTGAGCACTGCTGTCTGCTCCTCCTCACACTGGGCACTGAGGGCTACACCTCCTCCTCACACTGAGCATTGCTGATTGCTCCTCCTCACACTGAGCACTGCTGGCTGCTCCTCCTCCTCACACTGAGCACTGCTGGCTGCACCTCCTCACACTGAGCATTGCTGATTGCTCCTCCTCACACTGAGCACTGCTGGCTGCTCCTCCTCCTCACACTGAGCACTGCTGGCTGCACCTCCTCCTCACACTGAGCACAAGTAACTGCTGCTCCTCCTCATACTGAGCACTGAGCACTGAGGGCTACACCTCCTCCTCACACTGAGCATTGCTGATTGCTCCTCCTCACACTGAGCACTGCTGGCTGCACCTCCTCCTCACACTGAGCATTGCTGATTGCTCCTTCTCACACTGAGCACTGCTGGCTGCTCCTCCTCCTCACACTGAGCACTGCTGGCTGCTCCTCCTCACACTGAGCTCTGCTGGCTGCACCTCCTCCTCACACTGAGCACAAGTGGCTGCTGCTCCTCCTCACACTGAGCACTGCTGGCTGCACCTCCTCCTCACACTGAGCACAAGTGGCTGCTCCTCCTCACACTGACTCAATTCTACACACCCATTCAAGTTGCCATCCATCTGTTCCATCCATTCCCACTGAGGGGCTTATTAAGAAGTGGACAGAGATGCCGTCCCCCATCTGCAACTTTTAACAAATGCTACAAATCCTTACCCTGGTGTACACCTATGCATCTGTATGCGCCCCCTGTAGGCGTCCGTAGGCACAGAAACACCTATTTCTATTCATGTTCCCTTGATATATCGCTCACACCATCCCATGGCAGGTCCAGTGTCTCTCTCATTGTATTGCCTCCTATGTGGGTGGCTGAGCACCTGCGTCTGCAGCCGTTTTCACCGACACACCTGCAACATTCTGATAACATGTCCATAAGACTCTGGGCAACTCTGAGCATGCGCTAAGCCAATCACCGACACACCTGCAACATTCTGATAACATGTCCATAAGACTCTGAGCATGCGCTAAGCCAATCACCGGCACACCTGCAACATTCTGATAACATGTCCATAAGACTCTGAGCATGCGCTAAGCCAATCACCGGCACACCTGCAACATTCTGATAACATGTCCATAAGACTCTTAGCATGCGCTAAGCCAATCACCGGCACACCTGCAACATTCTGATAACATGTCCATAAGACTCTGAGCATGTGCTAAGCCAATCACCGACACACCTGATAACATTCTGATAACATGTCCATAAGACTCTGAGCATGCGCTAAGCCAATCACCGACACACCTGATAACATTCTGATAACATGTCTATAAGACTCTGAGCATGCACTAAGCCAATCACCGACACACCTGATAACATTCTGATAACATGTCCATAAGACTCTGAGCATGCGCTAAGCCAATCACCGACACACCTGATAACATTCTGATAACATGTCCATAAGACTCTGGGCATGCGCTAAGCCAATCACCGACACACCTGCAACATTCTGATAACATGTCCATAAGACTCTGAGCAAGCGCTAAGCCAATCACCGACACACCTGCAACATTCTGATAACATGTCCATAAGACTCTGAGCATGCGCTAAGCCAATCACCGACACACCTGATAACATTCTGATAACATGTCCATAAGACTCTGAGCATGCGCTAAACCAATCACCGACACACCTGATAACATTCTGATAACATGTCCATAAGACTCTGAGCATGCGCTAAGCCAATCACCGACACACCTGCAACATTCTGATAACATGTCCATAAGACTCTGGCCAACTCTGAGCATGCGCTAAGCCAATCACCGACACACCTGATAACATTCTGATAACATGTCCATAAGACTCTGAGCAACTCTGAGCATGCGCTAAGCCAATCACCGACACACCTGCAACATTCTGATAACATGTCCATAAGACTCTGAGCATGCGCTAAGCCAATCACCGGCACACCTGCAACATTCTGATAACATGTCCATAAGACTCTGAGCATGCGCTAAGCCAATCACCGACACACCTGCAACATTCTGATAACATGTCCATAAGACTCTGAGCATGCGCTAAGCCAATCACCGACACACCTGCAACATTCTGATAACATGTCCATAAGACTCTGAGCAAGCGCTAAGCCAATCACCGACACACCTGCAACATTCTGATAACATGTCCATAAGACTCTGAGCAAGCGCTAAGCCAATCACCGACACACCTGCAACATTCTGATAACATGTCCATAAGACTCTGAGCAAGCGCTAAGCCAATCACCGACACACCTGCAACATTCTGATAACATGTCCATAAGACTCTGAGCAAGCGCTAAGCCAATCACCGACACACCTGATAACATTCTGATAACATGTCCATAAGACTCTGAGCATGCGCTAAGCCAATCACCGACACACCTGCAACATTCTGATAACATGTCCATAAGACTCTGAGCAAGCGCTAAGCCAATCACCGACACACCTGCAACATTCTGATAACATGTCCATAAGACTCTGAGCAAGCGCTAAGCCAATCACCGACACACCTGCAACATTCTGATAACATGTCCATAAGACTCTGAGCAAGCGCTAAGCCAATCACCGACACACCTGATAACATTCTGATAACATGTCCATAAGACTCTGAGCATGCGCTAAGCCAATCACCGACACACCTGATAACATTCTGATAACATGTCCATAAGACTCTGAGCATGCGCTAAGCCAATCACCGCACAGGAACCAGCATCATTCCTGACAGAGATTGTCTCCATCACAACAGCCTTTATATAGTATTAATAATAATAATAGCGTTGTATGTGTGCAGGAGTCTTTGCGAACACTTTTCAAGTGCGCTGCTACAAATGAACACAACATGCGGTGCAAGGCTCTGCCCATATTCGCACCACGGCATCGCCTTTCATGTGCCAGTGCGCCGTTTGTATACTAGTATAGATGCGAATATGAAGAGCACTGGACTCATCACACATGTCTTCTTGTGGCGGCACACAACGACACACTATGAAATGAGATCATCTTCAGGCTGTTGGAGAAAATTGGGTCACCTCTAATCTTTGTCATATATTTGGTGTGTGATTGGTCCTGTCTGCGGTGGCTGGCAGCTGGTGCGGAATCAGCAGTCTGCTCGCTGCTGCGAGGGATACGGGGAGAAATATGTTCTGGGACAATAAGATTTTATTAGTTGTGATAGCATTTTCCAAGTCTCTAACAAGATGCGCCAACTGCGGAGTGTACACATGACACTTAAAGGGGAACGGGTTGTATATACAGAAGATTAGCACCCCCAATTCTAAAATAAAGATCCCTGTTTCTTGAGAGGTCCCTCCCTCATCCGCAAAGTGTACACGTTAGCGGCTCGGTGTGTGCGTAGTATGCAGTTTGCATTTGCACCCCTTGCTTCATGCTATGCCCCACTATAGTGTCCTCACTTCACATTATGCTTTACTGTAGTGCATCCACTGCACATTATGCCAATACTGTTGTCCCACACTACATATTAAACCACACTGTAGAGCCTTCAATACACATAACATGACATTAAAGTGTCAACACATTATTTCACACTGTAGTGCCCTTGTTACACATTACACCATACTACAATGCCCCCTCTAGCCATTACTTGGACTGTAGGACCCCCACTACACATTATTCCAGACTCTAGTCCCCCACCATACATTACACCACACTGTAGCGCCATCATTATACATTACACCACACTGTAGTGCCCCCACTATACATTATACCAATACTGTTGTCCCACACTACATATTAAACAACACTGTAGAGCCTCCAATACACATTACATTACACTAAAGTGTCAACACTTCACATTATTTCACACTGTAGTGCCCCTGTTACACATTACACCATACTACAATGCCCCCTCTAGCCATTACTCTGGACTATAGGGCCCCCACTACACATTATGCCAGTCTCTAGTCCCCCACCATACATTACACCACACTGTAGCGCCGCCACAATGTAGCGCCCCCACTATACATTATACCACACTGTAGTGCCCCCACTATACATTACCCCACATTGTAGTGCACCCACCATTTATTACACCACACTGCAGTGCTCCCAGTATACATTACACTATAGTGCCCCCACTATACATTATGCCACACGGAACTGCCCCACCTACACATTATCCCACACTGTAGTTCCCTAATGTTACATCATGCCACTCTGTCCACACTACATTAAACCATACTGTATTATGCCACGTTGTAGTGCCCAAACTATGTTCTATGCCACTGTAGTGCCTCCATGTCACATTATGCTACATTGCCCCCGCTGCACATTACTGCACACTGTATTGCACCAGTAGACATTATGGCATGTCCCCACTGCACAATATGCCACACTGTATTATGCTAGGCTTTAGTGCTCACACTAAATATTATGCCAGTGTAGTGTCCATAGGTCATATTATGCTGCATTGTTCTATCTACACATTACTCCACACTGTAGTGCCCATACTATATATTATGCCACAGTATGCCCAGGCTCATCAGCCTCTTTCTTCTTAACCTTTTGCTCTGGGGGCGAATCTGCTGTATGTGATGCAATGTCAGGTGGCAGATGGGCTGGTAGAAAGCAGGGATGTGCATCGGCCACTATTGGGGTTTTGGGTTTTGGGTTCTGATTACCTTGAGGTTTTGGGTTCTAATGGGTTTTGGCAAAACACCTCCTAAGTGTTTTGTGTTTGGATTTTTTGGGTTTTGGGTTCTGATTTTTTTGTTAAAAAAGCATAAAAACTGCTAAAATTGCAGAATATTGTTTTTTTTTGCTCCTACGCTATATTAACCTCAATAACATTCATTTCCACTCATTTCCAGTCTATTCTGAACACCTCACAATATTGTTTTTAGGGTAAAAGGTTGCACCGAGGTAGCTGGATAACTATGCTAAGCCACACAAGTGTGCGGCACAAAAACGTGGCACATGTAAGAGTGGCACTGCAGTGGAAGATACGGCAGTACTAGGCACCAGGCAGGTAGATAAGGCAGTACTAGGCACCAGACAGGTAGATACGGCAGTACTAGGCACAAGACAGGTAGATAAGGCAGTACTAGACACAAGACAGGTAGATAAGGCAGTACTAGGCAGTGGGCCCCAGACCAGACAGGTAGATACAGCAGTATTAGGCAATGGGCCCCAGACCACACAGGTAGATACGGCAGTATTAGGCAGTGGGCCCCAGACCAGACAGGTAGATACGAAAGTAATAGGCACCAGACACGTAGATAAGGCAGTACTAGGCACAAGACAGGTAGATATGGCAGTACTAGGCAGTGGGCCCCAGACCAGACAGGTAGATACGGCAGTATTAGGCAGTGGGCCCCAGACCAGACAGGTAGATACGGCAGTACTAGGCACCAGACAGGTAGATACATCAGCAATACTAGTATGTGCACCAGCAGAGTTTATAATAATTAATTTTATTATTAGGTACTGCTTGTCAGTGGCACTCAGTGGCACACGTCAGTGCACCAGCAGCATGGAATTATTTTTTTACAGTCCCACACAGCACAAGTATTATTTTTTAATTACTTTAGATATAACAGCCTAGTATGTACTAGGAGGTACACTAGGTAGGCAGTAGCACTGCCAGTGGCAACAGTGGACTGAGTAACTAAATAATACTGGCAGATTCAGTGCAGGCAGCACCAGTGGACTATATATAATATAATTAATTATTCATATAATATATATTACAGCACAGCACCAGAGGTAGGCCCCAGCACAGAGGACTGTCCTCCTTGCTAGGGAGAGCCCACCCTAAGCAGAGGAGAACAGAGTACACAGCAGCACTGAGGTAGACAGCCCCAGCGAATAAAATAATTAATTACAGCACATCACACCAGAGGTAGACCGCACAGAGGAGACAGTAGTACTACAAGTACACAGTTAGACTACACAGCAGCACTGAGAGACAGCACCAGCAAATAAAATAATTAATTACAGCACAGCACACCAGAGGTAGACCGCACAGAGGAGACAGTAGTACTACAAGTACACAGTTAGACTACACAGCAGCACTGAGAGACAGCCCCAGCAAATAAAATAATTAATTACAGCACAGCACACCAGAGGTAGACCGCACTGAGGAGACAGTAGTAGTACTACAAGTACACAGTTAGACTACACAGCAGCACTGAGAGACAGCCCCAGCGAATAAAAAATATTGCGTTCAAGATCAAGCTCAAGTTTAAGCCCCAGCAGCAGCACCAACACACCCTCTCCCAACCTACTACTATACTGGAGTGAACATGGCGGGCGCAGCAGCTGCTTTTAAAGCCTCGCAAAATCCGGCGCCGGGAGATGACGTTCTGACCACGCGGACGGACCCGAGTGAGGCGGGAATCTGAGTCTGAAAATCTCTAGTAGAAAAAGACAGTCTACAAACTACATATTCAGTACAGTAGTAATTTGGGTTGGGTCTGTCCGAGGTTACCTGACCCTTATCCAACTGCTGCTATAGAAAGCCAACTCTATCAGGCACCATGCCATAAATCTGGGTATGGGTAAAAACCGGACACAGACAAGACCAGACTTTAAAATCTGCAGTCCGGAGCGTGTAGTGTCCAGTCCGGGGGGGTGTCCTGTCCGGGGGGGGGGGGGGCTTCATGTGACAGCTGTCACCAGGGAGAGGAGGAGGGGGAGAATAAAGCCTCCCTGTATGGTCCGGGCATGTAGCAAAAACCGTAACGGTCCGGACCACATAGGGAGGCTGTAATCTCCCCTTCCCTGTGTCCCTGGTTAAAGCTATCACAGGGACCCCCCCCCCCCCCCCCGGACAAGACACCCCCAGGACGGGACACCCCCCGGACCGGACACTACAAGCTCCGGACTGCAGATTTGATGTCCGGTACGGCGGTCCGGGGTCTTGTCCGGGTCTGGTTTTTACATAGTAAATCTAACATACCCTATGAACGGATCAGGCCTTTCTTTATAGACATCAGTGGTGGGGGGGGGGGGGGGGGGTGCAGTCTTCTAAGCAAATATATAATCATTCTTTACTCGTTCAGCAACAGTCATATCCGACGGTTGCCTGACAGCGTTAACATGATGCAATTGTTGACATTTCGCTTTCATTAGCTCGATGTTCATTTTTAGCACATTTGCCTCATAATTGAATTGTGCCAAACGTCAGCGAGTGAGAATTCCGCGTCTCGCCTGTGCTAATGAGATAAGTGGGCGATTAGTGCAGTGACAACACTCGTCCAGGATGACGAAGAGTCAACGCTGGTCGTGGGGCGGAATGTGGCCCTTGTTCGCCCGTCTCTACCCTCCTGTGTAATCTCCTATCAGGCATTACCGTATAGCCACAGCGGAATGGGGAAGGTCGTTATTGCCGACACCACTGCACTGTCCCTGCCTGCAGATCTCCGCACCCCGTGTGATGAACAGACAGTGAGCAGAGAGACATTATTCCCAACAGCGCCACTTCATCCCGCACGTCTCCCGAGGAGACTCTGGATATAAACTGGATAACGGGCATTCTCCACTCGCCAGGAACTTCCACACCCCTCATTTCGTGCATGGGAACGAATACACGGAATAGGGATCAGTGCTATTTACCTACAACTGAATTACCGACAATCACTTGGCCGACGCTGTTATACCGGCAGGGTGTAAATACCGATGGTCAATATATACAAATATAATACTGACTGTTAAAATGCTTACAGTCCATATATTGACATGCTCATAATGCCGACACAGTTATAACGTTGACATGGACAGCGTATTAGTGTAGCGCTGCGCTCGCCATGCTTCGGACATGGTTCCTCGCTGTGCGTAGCACACTATTATATTTTCCCTCTATCCCCCCTGGGATGGTAAAGAATGATCAAGTCGGTTTAAAAAAAAAAAATTTTTTAGTTAGTATTATTTGTGTCATTACTTTGGCTGTCAGCATTGTGGTTGTGTCGGTATTTTCTTCATGTTGGTGTTTTACCAGTCTGTATTTTGATTGTCATTTTTATGTATATGTCGGTATATTGTCTGTCGGCATTTGGTTATGGGGATTCTGTCAAATCAGTATTCCGTCAATCTGCAGATTAACTACATTGTGTATAATATACTCTTCGCTGGCTAAAAAAAAGGCACTTAGACGCATTTGGAGCAATATGCAATAATACCAGTAAGGTATTTACCCGCGTTACCCCCATATTAACTGCGGCTGCAAAATATGCAAATTCACCCGCAGTTCCCCTGTGCTGTTCCCTGATTAACAGGCCGCGATATTGAGGGGCTTGTGGGGGTGAGGGTATGGGGGTTATTCTGGTTCACTCACAAAGGCAAATTCCTTCTCAAATGGACAAAACCATGTGCACTGCAGATGGGGCCTGCTCTGCTGCCATTTGCGTAGTATGACGCGATGGTGACAATATCGTATCCTAGCTTGTGCCATTGGTCGCAGTGCTGGGAACGTCTCTGGGGCAGGGGTTGTGCCAGTGGTGGAACGGTCCAGGATACAGCGTCCTGATTGGGAATGTCTCCATGATGAACGGGCTGCGTGAGCTCCGGAGGTGAATGTTTATTGGACATTAGAACACAAATAGATAAAACACAGGAATACAGGATAAGAATTATAGTTGGCGTCTGGAGATGGTAGTGTCGGTGCTGCGCCAGTATTAGCAGCGGGGCGACCAATGAGGCACCTACCTGGCACCCCAATTTAAGCTGCAAATTAGTTTTACTTCCATCATCTTTGTTTTGCGCTTTAATCGCACGAGTCCGTCATTTTGCTTCCGCACTCACCATCGATGGGGTGCATCACAGTGACCTCTGACCCAATGGGTCTTTTATCTCTACACAAAGCCCATAGATAAACAGTGACATATATATATATATATATATATATATATATATATACACTGCAGCCTCTTCTGGATGACGTCAGACAACACACACAGCCATATAACACCACAGTGAGGGTATAGGGCAGCACAAGCCTCTGTCCTTGCCCCCTATCCCCATTACACCTATGCAGTGTGTGCATATGAACCCGCGTTGGACATCTATTGTCATCACACACTTCATGCCCATGAGAACGCGGCTTAGGTCTGCAGCTAAATGCATCCTTTATCCCCTGGCATACTGTAGGGAGCGGTTATTACAGGCAGACCTCCGCTAATCCAGGTTGGCAGTGCCAGGCTCTGCCGTCCTCTCCCGGGAGACAGTTTTCAGGTGTGAAATGGAGCACAAACAGTTATACGGTCTCCTTCCCGCCATAATAAAGACACTTGTCCAGAACCACCACCTCCCCCCTTCCACATACCATACCGCCCCTGTCCCCACCGCGCTGCTACAATGTCGTTTAGGATTAGTACGTAGCAATTATATATTGTGACATGAGCGACTGTTATACTCAGAAAGGACTTGCTGGCTTTCATCGCAGCACGCACTACGAAGCTTGTGAATGCACGGTCATTCGATAATCAGTATGGCTAGCCCCGCGGATGGGTCTGAATGAGGCCCTTTGGCCAGTGAGTTGATATATAGATTAGGCAGCGCAGTATACGACAGACCGTCATTAGTAGCCGGTAACGTTCACACACAAATGTTACATTATCCTTTATTTTCTGCTTCTAGTGATGAACAAACTGCCGGTTCCGCTCTACTTCCCAGCTTCCCCAATCTGTGATAACTGACTGACAGGGGTGTTGGGAGAATCTGTGAACCGCTTATGAGATTTGGCTGCGGTTCAGGACTGAGCGGGAAACAATCACAGATTCATTGCAGGGAAATGGGCTGATCCAATGGGCTGTCTCCACCAGCAAAAGCACAACGGTGTCTCCTCACAGATCTCAGCGCTGTGCATTCAAAGATGGAGGAGGGGGGGGGCAGTGAATACGGATTGTAGCATCTCCCCCTGTTTCCTTGGAAGCAGAAGTCTTAAATCTCCAGAAAATCCAATAATATTTTGTCTCTATAGGTTTGTACACACTATACGATAATCGTTAGTAATGTTATGGTGCATATCATTTAGTGTATTATATCACAGGTTCTCAAACGCAGTCCTCAGGACCCCACACAGAACAAGATTTGCAGGTCTCCTCACTCTGGGCCAGATTCTCTAAGCTTCAAAAGTGATAAAATAGAGAGTGATAAACAGCCAGCCAATCAGCTCCTCTGACGTTTTCAAACACAGCCTGTGACATGGCAGGCAGGAGCTGATTGGCTGGCTGTTTATCACTCTCCATTATATCACTTTTGAAGCTTAGAGAATCTGGCCCAATATCACGTGTGAAATAATTATATTTTAAAATGTGTCAATGAGTAATGAATGCACCTGTGCACCGGACGGGTGACCTGAAAAACGTGAACTGAGATTGATAACCCCTGCATTATATCACTATAATATATATGCACTATATTGTTAATGATGTGCTCGACCAACCGAGACAGCAAGTTTTTTTTAGGCCATTTATTGATTGGACCACATGAGGCGGGACAGCGAATATACGTATCAGTGGTGTAACAACAAATCCCCCCCCCTGCAGAAGAGTAGCTTCGCTGTCAGATGACTGTTTGCAGTTTTAGCTGTTTGTCCTACATTACATTTAAGTCAGTGTCCTAAGGCTTTCAGGTGTAAACTACAGATTGCTGTAATTATGTGACTAAGAGCTACAGTACTTTATGGCAAAGCGGTAGTGTAGTGTTGTAAGCGGTAGAGTAGTGTTGTGAGCGGTAGTGTAGTGTTGTAAGTGGTAGAGTAGTGTTGTAAGTGGTAGTGTAGTGTTGTGAGCGGTAGTGTAGTGTTGTAAGAGGTAGTGTAGTGTTGTAAGCGGTAGTGTTGTAAGAGGTAGTGTAGTGTTGTGAGCGGTAGTGTAGTGTTGAAAGTGGTAGTGTAGTGTTGTGAGCGGTAGTGTAGTGGTGTAAGAGGTAGTGTAGTGTTGTAAGCGGTAGTGTAGTGTTGTAAGAGGTAGTGTAGTGTTGTGAGCGGTAGTGTAGTGTAAGCGGTAGTGTAGTGTTATAAGCGGTAGTGTAGTGTTGTGTGCGGTAGTGTAGTGTTGTAAGAGGTAGTGTAGTGTTGTAAGAGGTAGTGTAGTGTTGTGAGCGGTAGTGTAGTGTTGTAAGAGGTAGTGTAGTGTTGTGAGCGGTAGTGTAGTATTGTAAGAGGTAGTGTAGTGTTGTAAGCAGTAGTGTAGTGTTGTAAGAGGTAGTGTAGTGTTGTGAGCGGTAGTGTAGTGTAAGCGGTAGTGTAGTGTTGTAAGCGGTAGTGTAGTGTTGTGAGCAGTAGTGTAGTGTTGTAAGCGGTAGTGTAGTGTTGTAAGCGGTAGTGTAGTGTTGCATACCTCCCAACATTTGCTGCTCAGCAGTCGGGACGAAATTTTCGGGGGCGTGGCCTAATTTGGGGGGGGCCTATAATCGCGGCTCTTCCGCGAGGCCACGCCCCCATTTTGCCGCTATGGGGGCATGACCCAGAGGCTCTGTGAGCCTCTAGCCATGCCCCCAGCCCCCTGGCTGCGGGAATAGACGCTGTGCGCATGCGCACAGCGTTTATTCCCCGCTGTTTAGCAGCTGACAGGGGGGACTCCCAACAGCCCCCCCACACCGCGGGACACTGCCGCCCGCGGGTTGGACAGAGGGACAGGCCCTGACAATCGGGACTGTCCCTCTAAAATCGGGACTGTTGGGAGGTATGGTGTTGTGAGCGGTAGTGTAGTGTTGTGAGCGGTAGTGTAGTGTTGTAAGCGGTAGTGTAGTGTAGTAAGCGGTAGTTTAGTGTTGTAAGCGGTAGTATAGTGTTGTTAGCGGTAGTGTAGTGTTGTGAGCGGTAGTGTAGTGTTGTGAGCGGTAGTGTAGTGTTGTAAGCGGTAGTGTAGAGTAGTAAGCGGTAGTTTGGTGTTGTAAGAGGTAGTGTAGTGTTGTGAGCGGTAGTGTAGTGTAAGCGGTAGTGTAGTGTTGTAAGCGGTAGTGTAGTGTTGTGAGCAGTAGTGTAGTGTTGTGAGCGGTAGTGTAGTGTTGTAAGCGGTAGTGTAGTGTAGTAAGTGGTAGTGTAGTGTTGTGAGTGGTAGTGTAGTGTTGTGAGCGGTAGTGTAGTGTTGTGAGCGGTAGTGTAGTGTTGTGAGCGGTAGTGTAGTGTTGTGAGCGGTAGTGTAGTGTAGTGTTGGAAGTGGTAGTGCAGTAAGACGTCTACCCTGAATGAACACTTTAAGCTCTTGGGTTTCTATGTCCTATAGATCATAGATATCTTATAAATCCAGTTATCTGACTGCATTGGCAGCTTGGTACATAGATGGATCCTCAGCAGACAGCAGTACAGTTACTGTATGTGGGACACTATTAAAGGTCTTCTGAGGACTGACCTGTCTTGTTTGCAAAGACGTTAATTAATCCTGGCTAGAAACCTGTCCAGAGGCAATCCCAGGGGTGGTGCATATGTAATATGTTCTGCAATCTGGCTGTCCTGATGGGACCAATAGGGGTTGCCTAAGAGACACACACCAGGGGCCTGATTCGGCTTTTTAAGGTGCTTACACACTGGGTGATGTATTGGCCATTCAATACTGCAATATTTTAAAAGGTTGTTTTCTTAGTAACTAAAAATGTGTTTTTATATTATTTTTGTTTTGCACATTAGCGGCAGTGACATTCCACAACTTCAGAGGCCAGGAGCACCCGCTGCCATGGCGATATATTATTTATAGAATTAAACGATAAGCAGAAATGAATACAATCCCGACTAATACAGAGAAAGCATACTATCACCATAGCGAGGTGCAACATGTGTACTCCAGCTATTATTACACCATGTCGGCTAAGCGATGGAATGTATCCGGAGAACTATCGGAACAATGATCTGTCTGATATAGGAATTCCCTTTGAAGCGTTATTAGGTGATAATTGTGACATCTTAATCAACTTACACTCCCAGCAAAGAGACACAAACCCATAATTAAAGTATTTTGTTTATAAATAAAAGGCTAACGCTGCTCCCCACCTCTATGGGGGGATTTCAAGCGTTTTGCATGCCGACGGCCCCTATGTGGCGTCAACTGAGCAATTTGAGCATACCTCCCAACTGTCCCGCTTACCGGGGGAACTTCCCGGTATTTGGGGATTTTCCCGCCTGGGCCGCCATTGTCCCGCGGTGGGTGGGAAGTTGGGAGTCCCCGCCAGCCTGAAAAGAATTCAGCTATTCAGCGGCAAAGAGCGTCGAAAAATGGGGGCGCAGCCTTAGGACGTGTCATCCCATGAGGTCACGCCCCCTTTTCATAGGCCATGCCCCCTTTTTGCCGATGCTGGGGGGGGGGGGGCGGGGGCAATAACACTTCCCCCTCGACTTTACAGTGTTTTTTCACCCACCTTAAACATTTTGAAGGCGTGACCTAATCGTGGGAGGTGGTTCCACCTCCCGTGAATTAAGCCACACACCCCAAATTTTACCGTGGCACAGCATACCTCTCGGCGGCCCTGATTACACGGGAATATAAGAAGCTGTTAATAAATAATAATAAATAATTGAAAATATATAAAGCTCCGCCATTGTGATACTATACAGAATCAAGTCCAAACGCCTCCCATTGACCTAAGAAGCCCTCACCCACTGCACCACCTTCACCCACTACACCGCCCTCACCCACTATACCGCCCTCACCCCCTACACCGCCCTCACCCACTATACCGCCCTCACCCCCTACACTGCCCTCACCCACTATACCGCCCTCACCCCCTACACCGTCCTCACCCACTGGACTGCCCTCTCTCCCTACACCGTCCTCACACACTATACTGCCCTCATCCCCAACATTGCCCTCACCCACTACAACGCCAACCGCCCTCACTCACTGCACCACCCTCACTCACTACACTGCCCTCACCCCCTACACCGCCCTCACCCCCAACATCGCCCTCACCCACTACAATGCCCACCGCCCTCTACTATACCGCCCTCACCCACTATACCCCCCACTGCCCTCACCCACTATACCACCCTCACCCACTACACTGCCTTCACCCCCAACACCGCCCTCACCCACTACACTGCCCTCACCCACTACACTGCCTTCATCCCCAACACCGCCCTCCCCCACTACACTGCCCTCACCCACTACACTGCCCTCACCCCCTACACCGCCCTCACCCACTATACCTCTCGCAACCACAACACCGCCCTCACCCACTACACTGTCCTCACCCCCCTACACCACCCTTACCCACTATACCGCCCTCACCCCCAACACCGCTCTCTCCCCCAACACCACACGGACCCACTACAAGCCCACCGCCCTCACCCACTATACTGCCCTCACCCACTATACCGCCCTCACCCACTACACCGTTCAATGCCCTCAAACACTACACCGCTGTCACCCACTGCACAGCCCTCACCCACTACACCTCCCTTACCCACTATACCACCCTCACCCACTATACCACCCTCACCCACTACACCACCCTCCGCCCTCACCCATTATACCGCCCTCACCCACTACACCTCCCTTAACCACTACACCATAAATCTCATCCCCACACACTGCTATTTCTCCGCTCCACCATTTTACCTCCTTTACTCCTCATTGCTGTCCACATTTCCTTCCGGTTACCAGGATTTCTCCCACCACCACCCCCCCCCCCCCCCATCTGCCAGTATAGACCTCCACCCTCAAGTCACCCAGCCTCCCACCCTTCATGCATCCCCTAAAACGGATGCCGGACGCGGTCCGGACAGTTGGGATGCCAACTGTCAAAACTCAGACAGACGGTTGCCACTGGCTATTCTCCTTCGTGGGGGTCCACGACCCCCATAGAGGGAGAATAGAAACGCGGCGGGGCTTTGTTGTGCTCGCCATGCTGTCTGAGTCCAGGCAGTCGGGATCCCAGTGTCGGGCTAATGACTGTCGGGATACCCTGTACCACACCCGCCTAAAACACATTAGTTTCTCAAGTCCCTAATAACATCCATGTTTCCGGTCATGTCCTCCTTCGCCCATCTCCTCAATGTCATTAGGATTATGCTTCACTGCCTATTTCTAATGTTTTTAGTTTTTAGGGGGGGGGGGGTTTGTTGGGGGGGGGGGGGGGTTTCATACAATCCCCCAATACAGCGCTGCAGAACCCTTGTGGCACTAAATAAATATATGATGATATTACGGCAGATAGGTTTGATAAGTCATCCTCACACTTGGGGAATAATTAAAATGAAATGAATTAGCGGACAGCGAATAACGCCGAGGGCAGAGCGTGACAGCGACGTCCGATAACATTATGGCAACCGATTAATCTATCAGATCGTTACGGAGATAGTTAGCGCGGGACTGAAGCCCTGACAAGACGGTGCAGGAAATGCAGCACATGACAACGTACTTGGCATCTGTACCCTGTCACTCGCCATAAGCGATATATAACTATGACGCTGGAAGGAAGGGCTCATGCGATTCAGGAAGGGTCTCCCCATTACCCCCGCAGCAAACAAATTTGTGTCTCCAGACAGGATTTATTCGATTTTAACCCTGCAAGTATTTATCTCCCGCGTGTCACATGGATGGGGAGGATGAACTGTCTCTGACATGTTTATACAAAGCAGGGAGAAATGAAAGGAGCTGGCCTGGCGAGTACGTGCCCTGAATGCTAAGTGGGGCTATGACGTCACCGCTGATATCCCCCCCCCCCCCCTTACTGCCATCAGCCAGCTCAGAATAAGGGAATTACTTCCCCGGGAAAATCCTCCAGCTAAACATATAATTACTTTGAACAGGATCAATGCAAAACAGCTAATCAGTTTACCAAGCGAATTAATTTGTATTTTCTCTTATTTATTTCTGCAGTTGTGTAAATGGTGCTGCAGCCGCTGTGTACTGTACTGTACTGTACTGTACCGTTATTCTGTGCTGTATGGTTATTCTCTACTGTACCATTATTCTGTGCTGTACTGTACTGTTATTCTGTGCTGTACTGTACTGTTATTCTGTGCTGTACTGTACTGTACCCTTATTATGTGCTGTACTGTACTATTATTCTGTGCTGTACCATTATTCTGTGCTATATGGTTATTCTCTACTGTACCATTATTCTGTGCTGTACTGTACTATTATTCTATGCTGTACCCTTATTCTGTGCTGTACTGTACTGTTATTCTCCAAAAAATATACTAATATTACTAAGTACTGAGACAGCACAGACTACTTCTAAGACCTGACTGACAGGGAGAGCGCAGACTAGTACTAAGACCTGACTGAAAGGACTATTACTAAGTACTGACTGACAGGAGACCGCACAGACTATTACTAAGCACTGACTGACATGGAGAGCACAGACTAGTACTAAGACATGATTGACAGGACTATTACTAAGTACTGACTGACAGGTAGAGCATAGACTATTACTAAGACCTGATTGACAGGACTATTACTAAGTACTGACTGACAGGTAGAGCATAGACTATTACTAAGACCTGATTGACAGGACTATTACTAAGTACTGACTGACAGGTAGAGCATAGACTATTACTAAGACCTGATTGACAGGACTATTACTAAGTACTGACTGACAGGGAGAGCATAGACTATTACTAAGACCTGATTGACAGGACTATTACTAAGTACTGACTGACAGGGAGAGCATAGACTATTACTAAGACCTGACTGACAGGGAGAGCGCAGACTATTACTAAGACCTGACTGACATGGAGAGCACAGACTAGTACTAAGACCTGATTGACAGGACTATTACTAAGTACTGACTGACAGGGAGAGCATAGACCTGGGGTAGCCAACCCTAGTCCTCGAGAGCTACCAACAGTGCATGTTTTGCAGATCTCCTCACAGAATCACAAGTGAGCTAATTAGCTCCATCTGTGTATCTTTTAAAATGTGTCAGTGATTAATGAGTGCAGCTGTGCAGCAGCTAGGTTGTCTGGAAAATGTGAACTGTTGGTAGCTCTCGAGGGCTAGGGTTGGCGACCACTGGCATAGACTATTACTAAGACCTGACAGACAGGAGACAGCACAGACTATTACTGAGCATTGACTGACAGGGGAGAGCACAGACTATTACTAAGACTTGATTGACAGGACTATTACTAACTTCTGACTGACAGGAGACAGCACAGATTATTACTAAAACCTGACTGAAAGGACTATTGCCAAGTACTGACTGACAGGAGACAGCACAGACTATTACTAAGCACTGACTGACAGAGAAGATCTGAGACCATTACTCCCAACAAATTAACCCTAGTATGTCTGTGTGCATGTACATGTGGTAGGGAATATAGATTGTAAGCTCCACTGGGGCAGGGACTGATGTGAGTGTTCAAATATCTCCCTGAACAGCGCTGCGGAATATATGTGCGCTATATAAGAAACTTAATAAATAAATTACTCTTTTTAATATATATATATATATATATATATATATATATATATAAAGGTATATAAGATTTGTATGTTTGTATGTTACTAGCCTGATGAAAATGCCGTCATAGGCATTGAAACGTTGCCTTAGAGTGAATAATTTCTTTCCTATGCGGGCACCCATGCAGTAATCGAGTGGAGGAGGCTGTGCCGGACATTCTGGATTGTTGTATTGGAGCATTAGATCTTGGTCTATCTCCCAGTGATTTTAGCATCAGCTGAAGCCGTGTTGTCCGTGGTGGACGGAGCACTCAGTGTACCTTAATACACTTTTTAATCATCTTTTTGCTCTGGTGGTTACCCAGTTTTTACAGGACCCACTAGAATTTTGCGGAGCAGCAACAGCAGAATATTCTGCACTATGAATCCGGAAGAGCCCTCTGCGGGTTATACACATACTGTTTATCCTAGAGGTGAAACAACCACCTATTCCGACAAGGATGCAGATGGGATTCTATATAGCAGTGTGTTGGAAGATATTGGCAGAGGCAGCTCCATGTGAGGAACTATTTCGGGACTTGTTAAAACTTAAAAAACGTGAAATAGATTATTATTATCACGGACTTTCTCTCAGTGAGTACCACAGAGCCAGAATGATTCCCAGGGGGCTACGGATGAAGAATGGTCCCACTATTGGACGACATGACCCCACTTTCTGTAGGAAGTGGGTGTCAATTGTCAATAAGTGCTCATTTGACCTCATGTTATTAATCATCGAATACTCCACACAAGAGGTAAAAGCAGCAAAGGATAAAATCAATGAATTTGAACTAGCCCACAAAACTGGGCTCAGTGAAGATACAACCACTGATTGGTTTGCAAAACTCAATGAGCAGCTGCAAGCCTACAAGCGCAACCTTATTAAGTTCAAAAGAGAAAAGAAGTCCAAGGTAGAAAAAGACTATGAACTGAATTTGGTCTACCAGTGGACAACACCTCAGCAGGTGGGGGGGCCCAAAACGCCTTTTTTCAGGAGATTTAACAGAGGTCAGGACCGGACTCAAGGTTCATCGACAGATTTAAATTTGTCCAACAGTGAAGGAGAGAACAGTTCTGCGTATTCCTCCAGTCAACGCAGTGCCCACCCTTTAGGGGCACGCAACAGGCGCAACCCGCAAGAAGGTGGCGCCCCTATACCCGTCGAGGGGGTAAGGCGAGGTGGCAGAACAGCTGGAAGAAAACCTCCAGCAGCCAAGAACAAAGTCTAGTTATCAATTTGTCATCCTACCCTTTAACCCCTGAGGAGTCCAAGGTTCTGGTCAAAGGATTATTGTTTACTCCTACTGTACATTTCAATCCCAACAATTGGAATATCGAACAACATCGCTTGGCTCGCCAACTCAGGTTAAAGGACTTTTTTTCCAAACCTCGTGATGATTCAGTTGGGACAACGATTCCCCCGGTAGGGTGGAAGGAAATACCACATCAACTCAAAAAGATCTTACCTAAATCCCAATTTGATCCACAATCCTTTAACCCCACAATCAAAACCTACATTCGACTACTTAATGAAGGTGTGTCATCGGAAATTCCAAAAATGCCCAAAACCCGTGATAACCTGACCAGACCAGAACTTAATGCACTACCAGATATTTAGGCCAGCGGATAAGGGAGGAGCACTGGTCCTCCAGGACCGTGACAAATATCATGCTCAGGTCATGATACATCTGAATGACTCCCTTACCTATCGAAAGCTTCATCAGGACCCTCCTCTATTTTTAAGAAGGAGTTAAATGATGTACTTCAAAAGGCTGTCGGCCATCAATTGATTACAACTCAAATAAAGGAAGCATTGTTACCTGCATTCCCTTTGGCCCCAATTATGTACACTATCCCAAAGATACATAAGTCCCTAGTGGACCCTCCCGACCGTCCTATAATTTCTGCACGGGACTCTTTATTTCAGCCGGCATCTATTTTTGTAGATAGTGTACTTCAGCCTTGCATTAGAGTGCACCCTAGGTATCTTTTGGACACCACCTCACTATTATGTAAACTTCAGTCTTTACCTCAGTTGGATGATGATATCTGTATGTTCACGGTGGTTGTGTGTAGCCTCTACACAGTCATCCCCCATGATATGGGATTGGCTGATGTTAGGGGCTATATCACAGACCACCCGCAATACCACGGTCCGAACGTGGATCTAATATTACAATTGCTTGAATTAATACTAACGAAAAATGTATTTATTTATAATGAAAGTTTTTTTCTCCAACTCACAGGTTGTGCTATAGGGGCGGCGGTAGCCCCCTCATATGCAAACATTTTTATGTTTAAGATTGAAGAGGATATGTTCTTTGTAGATCATCATGTGGCGGGTCGTATTCTCTTTTACACCCGCTACATAGATGATCTCCTTATTTTTTGGAGGGGCCAAGCAGAGGATCTGGTTAGGCATATACAACTTCATAATTCATCCGATTGTCCAGTGAAATTCACTTATACTCATAGCAATGAGTGTGTTAAATTTCTGGATGTGGAAATTAGAGTGGAAGCAGGTAATCTGGTAACTAGTTTATATACTAAGGAAACAGACAGAAACAACACACTCCATTACACAAGTTGTCATCCTAGGTCATCAGTTAGGGGATTGCCTTTTTCCCAGTTGTTGCATACTAAACGCATCAACTCAAACCCATTGAAGGCAGAGGCTCAGATGGAAATTATGCTGGAGCGATTCCAACAAAGAGGTTACCCCCAACCAATCCTTGATTCAGCAAAATTCAAAGTTATGGCTGTGAATAGGGAGGATTTGCTGGCCCCTAAGAAAATAGATGTAGAAGGGGATGCGGTACTTGTGTAGTTTAACGGCGCCAGCATGGCGCCGTGCGTCTGAGTCCCCTTGCGGGCTCGGTGGCTCGCTACGCTCGCCACGCTATTTAAAGTCAACTCCATGCCAACATGGATAGTGGAGGTATGAACTATCCATGTTGGCATGGAGTTAAGTTACTTTTTTGGACATATTTCGTGGCGAGCGTACACCCTGGCGCCGTGAAACTACACAAGTACCGGGGATGCTCATATGCCCTGTGTCACTACATATAACTCTGGCAGTAGGGTTGTTAATTCTGTGTCTAAACGACTGTGGACCATGGTTAAAACAGACCCTGAATTGGGGCTTCAAAAAACAGATCTATTGACCTGCTACAAGAGACCCCCTAATTTACGTGATGTATTGGTTAAAACCAATGTAGTGGTCAACCCCCCAAAAAAACAGGTACCGGTAGCTAAGGGCAATGTCCGTTGCATCTGTACTACCTGCCGATTTCTAATTGGAGGTGCCACCTTCCCACACCCTCAGTCTGGCAAGACGATGCATATTAAACATACCTTGACTTGCAATAGCAAGTACGTGGCTTACCAAATTGTCTGTCCCTGTGGGTTGTCATACATAGAAAAAACTGAGCGGACCTTTAAGGAACGTATGGCAGCCCACAGGTCAGCAATTAAATCAGCACTTTCCACGGGTACCAGTGAACAGCCGGTGGCTCGTCATTATGCCACGGCTAGTCACACCATGGCACAATTAAAATATTGTATGATAGACCATGTGCCTGCCTCTATTAGAGGAGGTAACAGAGGTCTATCGCTTCTGAAATGCGAAGCAAGATTGAACTTGAGACTGGAAACTGCGGTCCCAAAAGGTCTCAATGACCATACTGGTATTAGTGTATTGTCTCTTTAAATCAGTTTGAGCATGAAGTTTACTTAAACTGGTTACATAATTTGCATATACCTTGACAAAGGGCCCCAGGTGAGGCCCGAAACGCGTTGGTAGGAGGACCACACAAGGTAACTGCTGGGTGTTCCTGTGTCTTTTTTCCATCTGCAAGACACCCACCTTCTCCTCTAAACCCAGGTGAGGTAGAGGTGGTCGGAAGTTTTTCCCGTGCCGGACCCCATCGGTGCCTTTTTTACAACTTTTTTAGCCAATTTTTTATTGTTATTTCGTGTATGGATCATCTGTGATTGGAATAAAAGCTTTTTTCATCAACCCTGGATTGGTGGTGATTGAGACGCTGATTGACCTGAGGGCCGTGAAAGATACTGCTACGTGCCCATAGGGCACCTATACAAGGTGAGCTCTGATCCAATTAAAGTAACAAGACGTTTTGGAGTAAAAGAAACCTTTATATGCCCATAGGGCACAACAGAGAGGTCAGTTGCAGGGGGCGATACCCCCGTTGGTTATACATCGTCAATTTGACCTTTTCTGTGGCCCTAATTCTGTTTTTTTCGGTGGTGGAGGTACACTCCTATCCGCCCAAGAACACAGTGATCAGTATTCAGACATCGCAAGTGTATTCACCACAATTTGTGTATTTGGTGCATATTGGGTTACCTGCTTATGTTACACATATATATTTGGTAGTTTATGAATTGGATTTGATTGGCTAATATTAGATTGATCTATGTGATCTTTATTTGAAATGTCTATGTATACCAACAATCCGTCCGGTTTCGTGCAGGATTGCTATCTCGCAAGGATCTACCTTGCAAACTGTCTGTTTTCATGTTTATATTAGATGTATTATATTTGATTATCTTATGCTGCTGCTCCGGCGCTTATTTCAATGTATTTACATGTTTTTAAATGTCTGTATTTACTTTATGGTATTGTCATCTGGTTGCTTAGATACGGCCACGTGACGCATCGTCACAGAAGCCGGGACCGGCGTCGGGGAGATGACGTCACGTGACCAGCGCCATCGCACGGGTACGCGGTCCCGCCTGCGGCAACGTGCCAGCTTCTGGCTATATAGGTAAGATTTGTATGTTTGTATGTTACTAGCCTGATGAAAATGCCATCATAGGCATTGAAACGTTGCCTTAGAGCGAATAAATTTGTACCTTTTTTGGTGAATGGTGTGCCGCATCTTCTCTACAAGTCTGTATATATAAGTAAATATGAGATGCTGGGGTGGAGGGCAGTTCTGAAAGGTGAAGACTTGGGGAGATGTACCAAACCTCACAGAACTTACAAATCAGTCAGCTTCTAACTGTCATTTTTCAAACACATGCTGTAGCATGGCAGAAATTGTTTAGCTGATACTATGGGTGAGATTTAATAGGATGAGAGATTCAGAAAATGATTTTGCAGTGTAAATGATTGCCGCTTTAAAAAAACTGGAGATTTTTCACAAAATCTCTCACTTTCTGAATCTCTCATCCTATTAAATCTCACCCTTTATCTCTCACCACTGTATCTTTCTCTAAGGTTTGATACAGCTCCTCCTTGAAAACACCTTCGATAAATCAAAAACACAGGTGAAATGCCGTATAAATGATTAGTTCTTTATTAGAATATTGTTTGATAGCGCAGACCGACGCCAATTCCCCGCTATGTGCACAGAGCTATTTGGTCGTCTAGAAGATTGAAATGAAATCCATCTGATGTGGAAATGGCGGCGACTGTGGTTTTTGTAGCCTATCTCCCTCTGATTGCCAGGATATAAAGCATTAGCGCCGGTAGGAAATTCCCGTAATGGGACATTATTTTTAAGCTGCTGAAGTGACTGAGAGGAAGTTTGATGAGTTTTAAATAGAAAATGGGTCCAATGCGCAGGAATACGGCAGACTCCATCGCTTTCACTTAGGTTCAGAAATATCGCGCTTGAGTCTGCATTCTCCGGCATCTATATATTTCTATCTGGGAAACCGGAGCAGGAATCATGATTCAGGGGGTCATTCAGGTTGGTTTGCAAAAGCAAACTGCTTCTTTAAACTCCACTGCAGGGGGGGCAGATGTAACATGTGCAGAGAGAGTTAGATTGGGGCGGCTTATTTTGTTTCTGTGCAGAGTAAATACTGGCTGCTTTATTTTTACACTGCAATTTAGATTTCAGTTTGAACACCGCCCACCCAAATCTAACTCTCTCTGCACATGTTACATCTGCCCCACCTGCAGTGCAGCATGGTTTTGCCCATTAGAGAGACATTTTACTTTGGCAAGCCAGCCTGAAATAGGTCCTAAATGTGGGCTAGGGCAGTAGACACACAAACAAAGAACAAAGGGGGAAATGTAATAGGATGAGAGATTCAGAAAGTGAGAGATTTAGTAAGAAATCTCCAGTTTTTTTAAAGAGGCAATCATCTACACTGCAATACCTGTCTGATTTTGCAGTGTAAATGATTGCCGCTTTAAAAAAAAAAACTGGCGATTTCTTACCAAATGTGTGTCATGTATAAATGCATTAATAATGTGCGACATGTGTAACAGGCATTATGTGTGTCATGTATAAGGGCATTAATAATGTGCAACATATGTGTAAGGGGCATTATGTGTGTCATTATGTGTATGAAGGGCATTAATAAAGGTTGGCATATGTGTAAGGGGCATTGTGTGTCATTATGTGTATGAAGGGCATTAATAAAGGTTGGCATATGTGTAAGGGGCATTATGTGTGTAATTATGTGTATGAAGGGCATTAATAAAGGTTGGCATAATGTGTAAGGGGCATTATGTGTGTCATGTGTATAAGGGCATTAATAATGTGCAACATATGTGTAAGGGGCATTATGTGTGTCATTATGTGTATGAAGGGCATTAATAAAGGTTGGCATATGTGTAAGGGGCATTGTGTGTCATTATGTGTATGAAGGGCATTAATAAAGGTTGGCATAATGTGTAAGGGGCATTATGTTTATAAGGACATTAATAATGTGTGTCATGTGTAAGGGTCATTACTGTGTGGTATTATCAGGGGTGCCGAGAGAAAGGGGTAGGGGTACAAATTACCCAGGCCAAAGCCTAATGGAAGGGCCCAGTGGGGGCCCCGGGCCCCCACACCTTAAGTGACAGCAGCAGCTGCAGCTCTTCTCCTCTGCCCAGCACACACTGCTTTGTGCTGGGTTGCAGTGTCGGCCATGGAGGTGCTTAAAATACAATATTTTCTCAGGATTTTTTTCTAAGAGTATAATGTGAATAATGTGAGGAGTAATGTATATAAGGTAAAGTGGTACAACTGTGTGATGTAACGTGAATAAGGGACACCATCGCATGATATAATGTGAATAAAGTTGCACTACTGTGTGGCATAATTTGAATTGGGGGTACTATTGTGTGGCCATGCCCCTTCCCAGCAAGAACACACCCCTGTTTGGGCTGCGCACCGAATGTGTGCACTGTTTCTATTTAAAATATTGTGGGTAGGAGCACCAAAATGATGACTGCTATGATGAGGGTTGATGGTGCTGGGAAAGGGGAGCAGGGTCAGAGTCGGAACTAGTGGCGGTGCTAGGGGGCACCAGCCAAAATCTTGCCTAGGGCGTCATTTAGGCAAGGGTCGGCTCTGTGTGCATGCAATGCGATCCGATGCGATGTGTAGATAGTACAAAAAGTATGTGCAACACATACTTTTTGTACCGTACTATGTGGTGCGCGGGAGCGCGCATCGCATAGTACAGAACGGAGCCGCCACAAAACGGAGCATGTATGGGCTCCTTTACACTGCCACATAAAATAGCAACACAGGGAGATGTGGCTGGGGATCACTGATCCCTATGGCGGAATTGTATACTTTGCTCGGTCCTCCCATTATTTTCGGTGGGATTACAACACAATGATACAGTTCAGACACCTGGATGAGCGTGTTGTACACACAGTATATACATGTACGTGTATAGATTGTAGGCTTGCGAGCAGGGCCCTCCAACCTTTTTAAATACCCAGTTTGTTCTGTCACTGTCTCCTATTGTAAAGCGCCTTATATCATAAAGTGTTAGTAAATAAATAACGCTCGCCTATTCAGCCTGGGGGAATATTTGCAGGACCGGTGTTACTGATATATAACGTGTATTGGAACGCGAGCTCAGCCGACACACGCTGCTCGCTGTAATGTCATCACCTTTTTATAGCTGATTGTCTGCAGCTGTTTATTATCTGCAATTAATGAGGAATTTATGGGAAAATGAATCTCGGGGAATGATGACGAGAATCTATACATAGCACAGCGATAGGTGTTACTGGTGGCGCATGGTTAATGAGGAGCCGTCAGTGGCATCATGGTATATGTGTGGCAGGTGTTAGATACAGGGCGAGATTCACTAAGCCTTGAAAAATGATAAGCCACCAATCAGCCCCTTACTGTCATTTTTCAAACACAGTTAGGAGCTGATTGGCTGGTACTTTATCACATGTGGCCCACAATGACACTTATCATAGTGACAAAGTTATAAAGATATAGATATATCCCCTCTCTGCCAGTGTCCGCCAGCGCAGGGGATCTGGTGGTTACCAGCACTGTGTGAGAGGCGCTCACTAGACTTGGCATGGACGCCGTGGAGTCACTACGCTAGGCAGCCGCTGGACTACGCTGACAGAGTAGCTTAGCCTACGCCTGCGTACGTATGCTAATTGGGCGCCTGGCTAATACACAAGTACCGAATTACCAGAATTATGTGTTGTGATGTCATATAATGATTGTGTCACTGGTCACCTGATCCTGGGTATAGATCTATGTGGGTGTGGTGTGGTGATGTCATATAATGATTGTGTCACTGGTCACCTGATCCTGGGTATAGATCTGTGTGGGTGTGGTGATGTCATATAATGATTGTGTCACTGGTCACCTGATCCCGGGTATAGATCTGTGTGGGTGTGGTGATGTCATATAATGATTGTGTCACTGGTCACCTGATCCCGGGTATAGATCTGTGTGGGTGTGGTGATGTCATATAATGATTGTGTCACTGTCACCTGATCCCGGGAAAGTGGAGATGACATTAGGAGCAGGTCGGCAGATGATCACATGTGCATAGACTGTATCCAATTCATTACAATAGAGATCACCAAAAGATAAACTTTTATCTTCTTACATTGCAATATGTAACCACATACAAAGGCCAAAGTGGTAAATACAAATAATCACATAGAAAGATTTGTAACATGTTGGGTGAAATGTAATAGGATGACAGATTCAGAAAGTTTCTTCCCAAATCTCTCCCTTTCTGAATCTCTCATCCTATTACATTTCCCCCATTATTTCTTACACAATTTCTGACGCAGACGTTGTTTGTGGTTGATAGAAAAGTATAGTAATAAAATCTAAGATCTCGGCTAATCCTCGTCAATACAAAGTACTGATTCCCTAATACACCTGTACAATCAATGGAGCAGTCAATAATGTACAGTACAGACGACAACATAAATAGACACAATGAACAATAGAGGAACAGCGACAGGATATAACCAGGATTATCCGTGCGTCAGCATAGAAGGAGAAGGCCAGAGATCCATAGAATGCAACAAGTATTGGCACAATCTGAGATCCGCCTATTGTATAACTGAATTTCAGTATCTTACTACATCATTCGGAGCATACACCGCACTGGGCACCCCATTATATGACATCACCACACCCTAGGCCCTAGGTGAGACATAGGTTTGAGTCACCTGTGGCTTGATATCTGCAGCAGAACTGTAAAGGTCCATACACACTGGGTGATTATGCCCAGCGTGTATGGACAGCGATGATCGCAATCATCGCTGCAGGGAAAGCCGCTCAGGGCATACACATTGAGCGGCTTTCTCTCTGCCCGGCACTGTCAGCGAGGGGGGGGGGGCGTTCGGATTTGCATAGCGCAGCGCTATGCAAAGCCATCCTCAAAGCCGCTCATCTGCTGGTAATACCAGCAGATGAACGGGTTTCCCAGCGATGATGCAGCAGCAATCACCGCTCATCACTGGGACATACACACTGAGCGGCTTTGAGCTGAAAGTTGGTGTTTTGAGCGGTTTTCAGCTCAAAATTGCCCAGTGTGTATGGGCCATTAGTCCCAGCATGTCCTCCTAGGATAGGATGGAGAGCCATATGCCAGGCTTACCAGGTCAGACTAATAAACCCTGCATGGACAGTTAAATAATGTCCCAAAACAGGAATATCCAACAATCCACACAGGTTTTGGTAACCCCCACCCCTCTCCCCGCTATACCACATATTGCCAAATGTGGGTACAATGCCATCTGCGCAGCACATTAGCAAAGGTAGAGTACAGAGAGGGAGAGAGGGAGACCCTCTGCATACTGACTGTGACACGGAACCACATAGACTGGAACTGTCAGTCACCCTTTGTGCTCCGAGGAAGGACTCCAGGACACGTGGGCATACGGTTACACTAGAGGAGAGAACATATAATACCCTTAGAAGGAACTACTTTTTTATGGTCTGGGCAGTTAAATTGTGGAATTCTCTTCCTGGAGAGGTGGTGTCGGCAGACGGAGAGGTGGTGTCGGCAATAAATACATATAAAATAAGATTGGACATCCAGGTGTACAAACAACAATTATAACGGTGTAAAATGAAATCAGAATACACAATTTACATAAAGGGATGTAAAAAATTAGATCATACACTGTGGGCCTGATTCTGGTTCACTCGCAAAAGCAAATTCTCTCTCTAGTGGACAGAACCATGTGCACTGCAGGTGGGGCAGATGTAACAGGTGTAGAGAGAGTTGGGGTGACATTTAATGGGATGACATATTTCAACTCTTGCGATTTTTAGTCAAGGAACTGCCGAACTCGCACGTTTTTGTCAAATCACCAACTTAATAGGATGTAACCCCAACATGATTATGTGCACCTGTGAGGGTTTGAGAGATGGCGTTTTTGCTGTGTGGAGTGGAGCTGGTTGTCTGTGACATTGCCCGTTTGGAGGAGCTGCGCAGGAGGAGGGAGGCTGCTGCGCACCAGATCCAGGTAGCCCCCCGACTACTGCGTACCCCACGTATGTATCGCGCTAGGCTGTACCTGGACTCCCTCTCGGATCACCAGGTTGTGGGGATGTTTCGCCTGAACCGCATTAACCTGTTGAACTTATATGAGCAGGTGAGAGATGATTTGGACCCTTACGGGGGGGGGGGGGGGGGACTATGCAGTGTCTGGGCTGCAGAAATTGATGTGTGCCCTCTACTACTTGGCCACAGGCTCCACTCATGCTGTGACCTCATGGTCGTTGGGGGTGTCACAAGCCATTTCCTCAAAGCATTTAGCTCAGGTGTTATATGCCTTGAAGAAGTTGTGGCGGACATACATCAGATTCCCACAGTGTGAGGCCGAGTGGCAGGACCTTACGGTGGCATTCTATCGGTTCTCAGCATTCCCCAATTTGCTGGGAGCCATTGGGATTCGTGCACCACACGTGAGGGGGTAAATCTGTGTCAATAGATGTGTGCGTCACTCCCTCAGTGTGCAGGTGGTGTGTGATGCCAATGTGGAAATTGTCAGTGTGGTTGCAGGCTGCCCGGGGAACTGCCATGATGCCAACATCCTGCGTCACTCTGGCCTCTGGGACCATGCCCGAGGGCTGGCTGCTTGGTAGGTACATGTGTACATTATATTCATGTGTCTGTTATAGTGTCATCAGAAAATGTTTAAACATAAAAACCCTACACTGCGATTATTGTTTACATCATCTACATGTCACCGGTACTTCAAAGGGCATGTTGCTAAGGGCAACCAATGTGATTGTCACATATTTTACCTCTAATTTGCACCAGATTATGCTTGCTTAGCCTCCAGCCACATTCCATGTGAAAGTGTTGGTAATTTCGGTATTTTGTGGGTGATACAAACATGTTATTGTTATTATGTCACATTTCATTACTGAATTGTAAAAGTATTAGGGCGAGATTCTCTATCACAGAAATGCGGTAAAAACCCATTATCTGGGTTTTTACCGCATTTCTGTATTCTCTAACCCCCCTTCGCTGTGTCAGCGCTGCGGAGGGAATCGCCAGAAAAAGCTGGCGATCCCCTGCAGAAGCCTATGGGCTTCTTACCGCAGCGCTGTGTGAGGGATCCGTCACGGATCCCTCCCAGCATGCCCTGCGGCCGGCGCGCCAGTCTGCGCATGCGCAAACGGACTCCCGGGTCATAGACCCGGAAGTCCAGCAACGGCGCCGCATCACAAGGGACAGCTCTTACCGCAAGAGCTGACCCTTGCGTTAATGACCGCATATTTTAGAGAATATGAGGTCATTAGAAATGTGAATGCCGGCGATACTGGGCTGCGGATTTTAGAGAATCCGGCCCTTAAGCTGTTACAATGTACATATCTTTAACAAACAACACTGTGATGTGTTACCCTCCAGCATAGCAGTGCACATGGTACCTCACACACCAACACCCATTTATTTTCTAGGTGACTCAGGATATGGGTGTCTAGTTTGGCTCATGACACCTCTGCGTAACCCACAAGGCCCTGCACAGCACCGCTGCAATGATGCACACATTACCCCCCGCAGTGTTGTGGAACGCACTTTCGGGGTGCTGAAAAGTAATTTCTGGTGTTTGGACAGATGATCAGGAATTCTGCTTTACAAAAGCAGTGATGATCGTCCAGGCTTGCTGCATGCTATATAACATTATCCTGGGCCAAGGCAATTATGCAGAGGAAGGCATTGCAGCAGTCATGGAGGAAGCTGAATCTACCCAACCTAGGGTAGTTAGGAGTACGCGGAGGGGTATTTGGATTTGTGCAATGATTTACATGTAAATACTTCCATTTAAAAATAACTGAAATGCGTTCAAGTACACTAACATTTTCCTTTTTACTGTTCCCAATGTTAAGGGACAACCCCTGAGAAGTTCTGCCATACCGGTTGGATTCTTTCATGCATAGATTCTGGTACATATGGTGTGAAAATGTCCAAATTGTGCCATTGTGAATGTAGTTTACCTTTGTACCTATTAAAAATAATATGCAAATGTAACAATACCAACAATATTATGTAAACCAATGACATTAACAGGACAATCCAGGTGACAGTGGCCAAACAAGTTTTACTCAGGAAAACATGGTGCACATATACATGTAAATAACAGTGTTATCGTATAAAAAAATGCACACATCAACCATTGTCCGACAAAGACAGACCCCCCCCCCCCACCCCCAATAGTTGATGGACCAGGAATAATGATATTTTCTGATTGGCTGGAAAGTTGGGTATGTAGTGATACCATAGCAGTGGTTTGTGCGCTTAGGGCCTGGGTCTGAGCACCTACACCCTCATTGAGTGCTCTTAGGGAATCAGTTTGTGCCCTTGATCTCCGATAGTCGGCTATAGATGGTGCCAGCAGTTACGCGGACAGTGTTAGCCACCTTACACAATTGCTGGCACATATTGTGTACACAGCCTCGCATGTTCTGCACCTGGTTGGCTTGGTTAGCCATACACTCAACCTGCTTGTTTTTAAATGTGTCTATAGATCTAGCTAATTCATTGGCAGTAGGGGCTGGTTGGGTAAGTGGGTGCTTTGGGGTGGCCTCATGCTTGGCATAACGGCAGTCTGTGTTGCTTCTTCCATAGGTTCAAAGGTTTCGACTGTCTCCATAGAGATTTCTTCATCGCCCTCCATCACTTGTGGCTGCACTGGATGCATTAATGTCCCTGTGAATATGAGGACATTGGTAAATACATTACGATGGGACAATGTTGGGATATGCAGATTACAAAAACTACTTTATACTGTTTATTTAACATCACCATGGGTGGGATACTCTAAACCAGATGCTGTAACCCTATATCCCCTACCACATGTACACGCACACAGACATTCTAGGGTTAATTTGTTGGGAGACAATAAACTACCAGTATATTTTTGGATTGTGGGAGGAAACCGGATTACCCAGAGGAAACCCACGCAAGTACGGGGAGAATATACAAACTCCACACAGTTAGAGCCATGGTGTTAATCAACCATTACACCATCCGTACTGCCCTTTTACATGATGTGATGTAGAAATATCTTGTGCCCGTGGCACTTATTATTGATAATATAGTGTTGGAGTAATGGGCTGTGCAGTGGCATCACTCCCGGAGGCAATGGAGACATTGAGATTATAGAGAATTATAACCAGGTGCACCACAGTAAAGAAAATGAAAATAAACTACAGCTCCCAGCAGCCCTTGCTGCAGGAAGCTCAGGGCTGCTGGGACCTTTAGTTTACTTTCAGTTTCTGCAATGTTGCACATGTGTGCTGCATGTGTGTTTTCAGTGAAACAGGCGTGTGGATGTTTGTAGGCGTTAACTTAAGAGATGTGCATGTTTGAGCGAAACAGGTTTGTGTTGAGTGACGGTAGTGGGCTAAAGGAATTCCACGCCCAGGGGGAGGAGCAAGGCCGTGGGGCTTACTCTTTCACTATCCACACCACCACTGGTTGCCTTTAGTAACCAGGGGGCGAGCGTAGCGAGCCACCGTGCCCAAAGCGTGGCGAGCAAAGCGAGCCCGCGAGGGTCCATTTGGGACCCTTCTTCTGACCTTGCTCCTCCTCTCTCCACCCCCTCTCGTCAGGAGGTCCTTTACTCCACTACAATTTAGACCTAACCGTTGAGTGACCGAGAAAGCGGAAGATTGTTTTTTTTGGGGGGGGTGGGGGGGCGCCAAGGCACACGCCCCCTCCCTGACCTTTATGTGATTTTTAAACAGCCGACCCGCATGGCACAACTCACAGGAGCCGGGACACACAGAGAAGGTCATGTGGATCTGTATGCTGCTCCCTACACACTTGTACCAATGATCTCTCTCTTCTCTCCCCCTCTCTCACACTCATTCCCCTTCCCTTACTGTCATCCTTCTCTCCCACCCCAGCGGAGAGGCGCTCCATCTGTCTGAGACGCAGGTGTGTCTCAGACGCTCCTGCGTCTCAGTAATTATTGCAGCAGGGTACAACAACCCTTCCTGTGTCCGCTTCTGGGAGACGGACAGGGTTAGGGGTTCGGTAGCGCTTGCGTCCCCTGCACAAAGGGGGGGGGGCGGTGCACAAGTGAGTCTCATGCACTATAAAGGACGCATTTGCCAGTGCTCCATGTTACAAACTTGCAAAAGGCCTTCATTTCAAACCCCCACTATCCACGCCAGCCCGAAGCCTGGCGAGCCCCGCATCCTCCCAACCTTTTCATACCCCCACTATCCACGTTGGCGAGGAGTTGATTTTATAAAGTGTGGCGAATGCACGCGGATTACCTGACGTGTATTCCGCATCCACTCACCACATTTTATAAAATCAACTCCACACCGACGTGGATAGTGGGGGTATGAAAAGGATGTGAGGATGCGTACCGTGTCCGCTCAGTACGCTTCGGGCTGGCATGCATTGTGGGGGTGTTTCAGGAACACATTCACACCTGTCATGTCAGGCAGGTTAAAATGGTCAATGGTTCCCACACAATGTAATAAGCGCTGACTGACTACGCTAACTACGTAAGCTATGGCTGGCCACGAACACACTGACTACGCTGGCCACGGGAACACTACGCCGATTCTGACAGGGACGCTACGCTAACTACGTAACGGGTGCCGTGATAATACACAAGTACCCTCTCTCCCTCTCTCTCTCTCTCTGACTTCTCTTAATGGGGCAGATGTAGCTAAACTGAAGATAAATATTGTCTGGTGATATTGTCTGGTGATATTGTTGTGTTCTCGATGCCTTTGACTGTTGCATGCTTGTGTACATATTAATAGTGTGTTTGTACATTGTTACAGGAATTACTCCCCTGCAGCTTGTGAATCCTGGCTACACGCTGTGTACTGTATATATAGTGTGTTTGTACATTGTTACAGGAATTACTCACCTGCAGCTTGTGAATCCTGGCTGCACGCTGTGTACTGTATATATAGTGTGTTTGTACATTGTTACAGGAATTACTCACCTGCAGCTTGTGAGTCCTGGCTACATGCTGTGTACTGTATATATAGTGTGTTTGTACACTGTTACAGGAATTACTCCCCTGCAGCTTGTGAATCCTGGCTACACGCTGTGTACTGTATATATATTGTGTTTGTACATTGTTACAGGAATTACTCACCTGCAGCTTGTGAATCCTGGCTGCACGCTGTGTACTGTATATATATAGTGTGTTTGTACATTGTTACAGGAATTACTCACCTCTAGCTTGTGAATCCTGGCTACACGCTGTGTAATGTATATATAGTGTGTTTGTACACTGTTACAGGAATTACTCACCTGCAGCTTGTGAATCCTGGCTACACGCTGTGTACTGTATATATAGTGTGTTTCTACATTGTTACAGGAATTACTCACCTGCAGCTTGTGAATCCTGGCTGCACGCTGTGTACATATTAATAGTGTGTTTGTACATTGTTACAGGAATTACTCCCCTGCAGCTTGTGAATCCTGACTACACGCTGTGTACTGTATATATAGTGTGTTTGTACATTGTTACAGGAATTACTCACCTGTAGCTTGTGAATCCTGGCTACACGCTGTGTAATGTATATATAGTGTGTTTGTACATTGTTACAGGAATTACTCACCTGTAGCTTGTGAATCCTGGCTACACGCTGTGTAATGTATATATAGTGTGTTTGTACACTGTTACAGGAATTACTCACCTGCAGCTTGTGAATCCTGGCTACACGCTGTGTACTGTATATATAGTGTGTTTCTACATTGTTACAGGAATTACTCACCTGTAGCTTGTGAATCCTGGCTACACGCTGTGTAATGTATATATAGTGTGTTTGTACACTGTTACAGGAATTACTCACCTGCAGCTTGTGAATCCTGGCTACACGCTGTGTACTGTATATATATTGTGTTTGTACATTGTTACAGGAATTACTCTCCTGCAGCTTGTGAATCCTGGCTGCACGCTGTGTACTGTATATATAGTGTGTTTGTACATTGTTACAGGAATTACTCACCTGCAGCTTGTGAATCCTGGCTACACGCTGTGTACTGTATATATAGTGTGTTTGTACACTGTTACAGGAATTACTCCCCTGCAGCTTGTAAATCCTGGCTACACGCTGTGTACTGTATATATATTGTGTTTGTACATTGTTACAGGAATTACTCCCCTGCAGCTTGTGAATCCTGGCTGCACGCTGTGTACTGTATATATAGTGTGTTTGTACATTGTTACAGGAATTACTCACCTGTAGCTTGTGAATCCTGGCTACACGCTGTGTAATGTATATATAGTGTGTTTGTACACTGTTACAGGAATTACTCACCTGCAGCTTGTGAATCCTGGCTACACGCTGTGTACTGTATATATAGTGTGTTTCTACATTGTTACAGGAATTACTCACCTGCAGCTTGTGAATCCTGGCTGCACGCTGTGTACTGTATATATAGTGTGTTTGTACATTGTTACAGGAATTACTCCCCTGCAGCTTGTGAATCCTGGCTACACGCTGTGTACTGTATATATATTGTGTTTGTACATTGTTACAGGAATTACTCTCCTGCAGCTTGTGAATCCTGGCTGCACGCTGTGTACTGTATATATAGTGTGTTTGTACATTGTTACAGGAATTACTCACCTGCAGCTTGTGAATCCTGGCTACACGCTGTGTACTGTATATATAGTATGTTTGTACATTGTTACAGGAATTACTCCCCTGCAGCTTGTGAATCCTGGCTACATGCTGTGTACTGTATATATATAGTGCAGGGGTTCCCAATCTTTTTCTAATCACGGCACCCTAGAGTATCAGATTTTTTCCACGGCACCCCTAGGCCCCAAAAAACATATATCAAATTAAGTAGATTGTGTTTATATGTGCTTCTTAGGTTCAGCTATGTGGTAAAGGGCAGGATTTGGTTCTGATTGTACACATTTTATGATTGGCAGCCACCAGCACTGGTTTTATTCAGAAATAATTGATCATAAATAATTTGAATTGGTCCTGGACGACCAACCCGAGGCACCCCTGCAAGTGTCCCAAGGCACCCCAGGGAGCCTAGGCGCACAGTTTGGGAACCACTGATATAGTGTGTTTGTACATTGTTACAGGAATTAATCCCCTGCAGCTTGTGAATCCTGGCTACACGCTGTGTACTGTACATATTAATAGTGTGTTTGTACATTGTTACAGGAATTACTCACCTGCAGCTTGTGAATCCTGGCTGCACGCTGTGTACTGTATATATATAGTGTGTTTGTACATTGTTACAGGAATTACTCACCTGCAGCTTGTGAATCCTGGCTGCACGCTGTGTACTGTATATATATAGTGTGTTTGTACACTGTTACAGGAATTATTATGAACTACATGACCCAGCATGCCCCCAAAACCTCTATTATGAATATTAGCTTTAAATGAGGTCACCTTGCTGGGATATGTAGTGCTGCAGCAGCACTATATTGTATAAAACATACCAACACTGCATTACATATATCTGACATTACAAAGCTTGGTACTTATGTAGTATCTGGGCTGCCGATTTCAAAATCGGGTCGGATCGGGAGATCGCATCGCATCGCATGCGACCATGCGATTCGATGCGATGCGATGCGATGACCCGATTTTTCCATAGGAATCAATGTTAAAATGGACTGAGTCCATTTTAACATGGAATTCAATGGGAAAAATGGGTCCTTTTCATACCCCTACTATCCAAGTGGGCATGGAGTTGGATATAAACCTGTGGCGAGCGTAGCGAGCCACCGAGCCCGAAGCGTGGCGAGCGAAGCGAGCCCCGCGAGGGGACGAATACCGTCCCCTCGCGGGGCTCGCTTCGCTCGCCACGCTTCGGGCTCGGTGGCTCGCTACGCTCGCCACAGGTTTATATCCAACTCCATGCCCACTTGGATAGTAGGGGTATGAAAAGGACCCATTTTTCCATAGGAATCATTTTAACATTGATTCCTATGGAAAAATCGGGTCATCGCATCCGATATCGGATGCGATGCGATGCGATGCGATATCGCATCGCATCGCATCTGATTGTATGCCTTAACTTAAGGCATACAATCAAAAAATCGGCAGCCCAGATACTACATAAGTACCCAAAGCTTATTGGTTTGTGTAAATATGCCAACACTTACCTGGTTGTGGTGGTGATGCCATTCTGTCGGTGTCTGCAATATGTAGGCTGGCCTGTCTGCGATATGTAGGCTGGGAAGGACCTCGGGTGGGATGATGCCTTTTAGTTTCTCTTCATAGGAAGTGTAAGTCACTTTGATGCTGGTTCCGCCCCCTGTCCGACTTGCCTGGTTTTTTTCAGTGGCCATTTTGGTTTTGAGAAGCCGCTTTACATCATTGATATGATATAAAGCGGTTGTAAAGGGGCACAATGGCATGGATAAGAGCAGAATTCTCTTCATAAGAAAAACGCGCATGGCACCCACCGGGCGTACACCCTGTGGTAGAGCCTGCATCCCCTTCTATCTCCTCCTCCTCCTCCTCTGTGGGGTCCTCATATTCATCCTGCCCAGCATCTCCCACCTCCTGCTCCTGCCAGTTCACCACAAACATGTCTGCGTCCTCCTGCTGCCCCTCACGGTGAGTGGCAGTTATCCTGGGTACTGATGTAACTGATTGCAGCCTCCTCCCTGGCACTGCCCTCCTTGGCACCATACTGCCTCTCTCACTGCTGGTCTCTCTTGCTCTTTTTCCGCTCCCGTCCATGCTGCTCTTCTCACTACCTGTCAAAATGGCACCAGCCCCCTTTATAGGGTGTGTGATGCATATTCTAGGGGACTTAGGTGGGCCAATAGGTGTGTGTGTTTTGTTTGGTAAGGTAGTGTTTGAAACCGCATTCCGGTTGGTCAGAAATTCGCACATGACCAGGTCATAATATTGCGCCACTTTCCATCATATCGCACAATATCGCATTTTTCAGCCGGCAATTCGCATCCCATTAAATTGGCGATTTCGGAAAATGCGATAAAGGTGTGATTTTAAGACCTTACTAAAAATTGCACTCTATTAAAAGTTACCCTTAGATTTCAGTGTTATTTTGTTTCTGTGCGGGGTAAATACTGGCTGCTTTATTTTTACACTGCAATATAGTTATCAGTTTGAAGTAAAACCCCACCCAAATCTAACTCTCTGCACATATTACATCTGCCCCCCGCCCCCTCCCTGCTGCAGTGCACATGGTTTTGTCCATTAGAGAGAGAAATTGCTTTTGCGAGTGAACCAGAATCAGGCCCTTTATCCAAAGGACGAACTTAAAGGACGCATGTCTTTATTCAGCCTTAACTACTATGTAACGGTGTAAGATGAAGTCTTGGCCTCTATTTGGAGCAGGTCACAGCACACCAGGTACACAGCACAGGCGAGTATGGTTACAGCAAGCAGCATGCAGGTAATCACAGCATAGTTCACACTCTTCAGAATGCTCCAGTGCTCCCTACCGTAGCCCACACCCCCGGCCTATCACCATCAGGCGCAATTACCCTCTGCCCTGGAAACACTTATATCAGGAGAGCACAGGTGCTGCTAATCAGCCCAACCCTGATCACATCAGATGTCTTGCTGCTGCTCTAAAAAAAAAGGTGCTGTCCCTGCCACAATACATCTTCCAAATAATATATTCTCCAGGATGAACAGACTGGGCCCTGATATTTATATACGGATACTCCCAGAAACTCCCCCAGATGCTGACCTGTGTCAATAACCCCCCCCTCCCCCCTAGAATGATGACCCAGATCTCAGAAACTCCCCCATTTGTGTGTCTATGGGACATGTATGGATGTATGGACATGGTGAGAGGTCGCAGCTAACAAGTCCTGGTCACAGCTGAGATGGATGGGGAGAATGGCACTGATGGTTATATCATACACAATGTATAAATGTACATTCCAGCAGTATATGGCAGGGTTGGCGACTTTTAAAAGCTCCTCTCCTGGAGAAGACCGGAGAGGAGACTTTCAGCAGGAGCTCGGGGGCGGGGCTTAAATGTGACATCATTAAGCCCCGCCCCCACAAAGGAAAGTTACTTCGTTTGCCTATCTCCGTGGAGGGGGCGGGGCTAAATGACGCGATTATGACGCTTTAGCCCCGCCCCCTCCCCGGAGATCTGCAGACATAAGGTAATTTAAACGCCGCGGTCAGGGGGGGGGGGGGGGGGGGGATCGGGGGTCCCCCAAAATCCGGGAGGGTTGGCCACCTTTCCGTGGGGCCGGGAGGGTGACCTGGGAGGGTAGGCAACCCTGGTATATGTTACTATAAACAATCACATGACCATGACTACTACTTACTAACTACAAATATAAATGTTATTTCCCCAAACTGTACAGGCAGCACATAGCCACACTTACACCAGATAGAATTATATCACATTATAATATTATATATTTATACCTTTATATACACACACACTGCTCCTACTATAGATGGGAATTACACCTGCACTGCACGTAACCGTGCATCATATATTTTATACATACTTGCCCACTTTTTGAAACTGCTTTCAGGGATATTTCATACCTCCCAACTTGTGCATGGTTCAAATTGTGACCTGCCGCGCCGGGGACGCGTCCGACCCAGAGCGGGGGGTGGGCTACAAAAAAGTGGGTGTGGTCTACAGTAAAGTGGGCGTGGCCCAGTGTAGCAACACCCATTTTCATCACTTTGGGGGCATGCCTCCTCCCTGCACTGAAGAGATGCCATGCACACAGCATCTCTTCAGCGGTTACCGGGGAGCTCTGCCCCCCCTTAGGTACAGTGGGACAGTCTGAAATTAGCGAGACTGTCCAACTGTAATTGGGAGGTATAAGATTCTAGAGAGTTTGCATGGCCCGCAGATGAGGGACACCTTTCTTATCAGTTACCTAGCTCCCCACAGGTGCTGGCAATCATACATTATACATACCTCCCAGCATTCCCCTCTCCAGGGGGACACAATGCTCTGCTCCTGGACTTCCCTGGTAATGTATGATTGCCAGCACCTGTGGTGACACCATTCTTATCAGTTACCTAGCTCCCCACAGGTGCTGGCAATCATACATTATACATACCTCCCAGCATGCCCCTCTCCAGGGGGACACAATGCTCTGTTCCTGGGCTTCCCTGGTAATGTATGATTGCCATCACCTGTGGTGACACCTTTCTTATCAGTTACCTAGCTCCCCACAGGTGCTGGCAATCATACATTATCCATACCTCCCAGCATGCCCCTCTCCAGGAGGACACCATGCTCTGTTCCTGGACTTCCCTGGTAATGTATGATTGCCAGCTCCTGTGGTGACACCTTTATTATCAGTTACCTAGCTCCCCACAGGTGCTGGCAATCATACATTATACATACCTCCCAGCATGCCCCTCTCCAGGAGGACACAATGCTCTGTTCCTGGGCTTCCCTGGTAATGTATGATTGCCAGCACCTGTGGTGACACCTTCCTTATCAGTTACCTAGCTCCCCACAGGTGCTGGCAATCCTACATTATCCATACCTCCCAGCATGCCTCTCTCCAGGAGGACACAATGCTCTGTTCCTGTGCTTCCCTGGTAATGTCGGATTGCCATCACCTGTGGTGACACCTTTCTTATCAGTTACCTAGCTCCCCACAGGTGATGGCAATCCTACATTATCCATACCTCCCAGCATGCCCCTCTCCAGGAGGACACAATGCTCTGTTCCTGGACTTCCCTGGTAATGTATGATTGCCAGCACCTGTGGTGACACCTTCCTTATCAGTTACCTAGCTCCCCCACAGGTGATGGCAATCATACAATACCAGGAAAGTCCAGGAACAGAGCATTTTCTCCCTCATGGAGAGGGTCAGGTAGGCAAGTATCATACCTCCCAACATGATCCTCTCCAGGAGGGACACATTGCTCTGTTTCTGGACTTCTCTATTAATTTATGATTGCCATCACCTGTGGTGAAGCACCTTTCTTATCCATTAACCTGTGAAAACAGGTGCTGGCAATCATACATCACCAGGGAAGTGCAGGAACAGAGCATTGTGTCCTCCTGGAGAGGGGCATGCTGGGAGGTATGGATAATGTATGATTGCCAGCACCTGTGGGGAGCCAGGTAACTGATAAGAAAGGTGTCACCACAGGTGCTGGCAATCATACATCACCAGGGAAGTGCAGGAACAGAGCATTGTGTCCTCCTGGAGAGGGGCATGCTGGGAGGTATGGGCAAGTATGACTATATACTAATATAATGATATAGGAGACAGACAGTTAATTTGCCTGTGATACAGACATATATTACATGCATGCACATGGTGTACACTTGTATGCAATCACACACACACACACACCAGCGTCTGTAACCCGCGCACATGCTGCTGCAGCAACAAGACCTGTGTAAGTGGGAGAGGGCAGGAGATCCCCTTGCACCTCATCAGCCAATGGCAGGCAGCAGGAATTACAATATGATGTGTGACATAAACTGTGCGGAGGTTGTGCCAGCTATAACCTGCCAGCAGCCACTGTGCTCCCAGTATACGGGAAGGCAGCAGGCACTGTGCACCCAGTATACGGGGAGGCAGCAGGCACTGTGCACCCAGTATACGGGGAGGCAGAAGGCACTGTGCACCCAGTATACAGAGAGGCAGCAGGCACTGTGCACCCAGTATACAGGAAGGCAGCAGGCACTGTGCACCCAGTATACGAAAAGGCAGCAGGCACTGTGCACCCAGTATACGGGGAGGCAGCAGGCACTGTGCACCCAGTATACAGGGAGGCAGCAGGCACTGTGCACCCAGTATACAGGGAGACAGCAGGCACTGTGCACCCAGTATACGGGGAGGTAGCAGGCACTGTGCACCCAGTATACAGGGAGGTAGCAGGCACTGTGCACTCAGTATATGGGAAGGCAGCAGGCACTGTGCACTCAGTATATGGGAAGGCAGCAGGCACTGTGCACCCAGTATACGGAGAGGCAGCAGGCACTGTGCACCCAGTATACGGGAAGGCTGTGCACCCAATACACGGGGAGGCAGCAGGCACTGTGCACCCAGTACACGGGGAGGCAGCAGGCACTGTGCACCCAGTATACGGGGAGGCAGCAGGCACTGTGCACCCAGTATAGGGGGAGGCAGCAGGCACTGTGCACCCAGTATACGGCGAGGCAGCAGGCACTGTGCACCCAGTATACGGCGAGGCAGTAGGCACTGTGCATCCAGTATACGGGGAGGCAGCAGGCACTGTGCACCCAGTATACGGGGAGGCAGCAGGCACTGTGCACCCAGTATACGAAAAGGCAGCAGGCACTGTGCACCCAGTATACGGGGAGGCAGCAGGCACTGTGCACCCAGTATACGGAGAGGCAGCAGGCACTGTGCACCCAGTATACGGGAAGGCTGTGCACCCAATACACGGGGAGGCAGCAGGCACTGTTCACCCAGTATACAGGGAGGCAGCAGGCACTGTGCACCCAGTATATGGGGATGCAGCAGCAGGCACTGTGCACCCAGTCAGGGATAGATTAAGCCCTCGCCCCCCCCCCCCCCTTAATCCGGCCCTGCACCCAGTATATGAGGAAGAAGCAGGCACTTTGCACCCAGTATATGGGGAAGAAGCAGTTCTTCAAGTGACAGCGAAACGCGTTGGTGATCCAGTTGGACCTGTCAAGGACAATTTGCCCTGCACCTGCTGAATTCTCTGGACTTTACCATTCCCCTCTTCCCAACACTTGGAGCACTTTATTTCAAGCACAGTGCACTTTACAGCAGGATCCCCCACACAAGTCCTTCCTGGACAGGGGAGCTTACAGTGGGGCATTTTGGGATTACAAATTGCAGTACCTTCCCCATGAATACAAACTCACTTTAGAGAGGATCCCCACAAGCCAGTAAGTCCCAAGTAGGACTGGGACACCTCCAGCGATCCCTCAATCTCACTCTCCAATCGTGCTGGGATTAACCAGAGCTGGTTACGTTTTACAGACAGGTCCCCAATTTGATTTTATTGTTATTGTATTTCATGTATTATATATTAAATTTGATTTATTATTATATTTGGATGAATCATTAAAACAAACGAGCGCTGCAATATCTTTCCCACCGCTGTGCCCCCAGTATACGGGAAGGCAGCAGCAGGCGCTGTGCACCCAGTATACGGGAATGCAGCAGCAGGCGCTGTGCACCCAGTATACGGGAAGGCAGCAGCAGGCACTGTGCACCCAGTATATGGGAAGGCAGCAGCAGGCACTGTGCACCCAGTATATGGGGAGGCAGCAGCAGGCACTGTGCACCCAGTATATGGGGGGGGTCAGCAGCAGGCACTGTGCACCCAGTATATGGGGGGGGCAGCAGCAGGCACTTTGCACCCAGTATACGGGGAGGCAGCAGGCACTGTGCACTCAGTATACTAGGAGGCAGCAGCGGGCACTGTGCACCCATTATATGGTGGGTGTCAGCAGCAAGCACTGTGCACCCAGTATACGGGGGGGGGGGGGCAGCAGGCACTGTGCACCCAGTATACGGGGAGGCAGCAGCAGGCACTGTGCACCCAGTATATGGGGGGGGCAGCAGCAGGCACTTTGCACCCAGTATACGGGGAGGCAGCAGGCACTGTGCACTCAGTATACTAGGAGGCAGCAGCGGGCACTGTGCACCCATTATATGGTGGGTGTCAGCAGCAGGCACTGTGCACCCAGTATACGGGGGGGGGGGCAGCAGGCACTGTGCACCCAGTATACGGGGAGGCAGCAGCAGGCACTGTGCACCCAGTATACTGGGAGGCAGCAGCAGGAGCAGGCACTGTGCACCCAGTATACGGGGAGGCAGCAGCAGGCACTGTGCACCCAGTATACTGGGAGGCAGGAGCAGGCACTGTGCACCCAGTATACGGGGAGGCAGCAGCAGGAGCAGGCACTGTGCACCCAGTATACGGGGAGGCAGCAGCAGGCACTGTGCACCCAGTATACGGGGAGGCAGCAGCAGGAGCAGGCACTGTGTACCCAGTATACGGGGAGGCAGCAGCAGGCACTGTGCACCCAGCAGAGGCAGAACCCTGGGAGGCAATGGAGTCATCTGCCGCCGGGCTCCTGATCCCAAGGGGGCACCTCTCCTCCTCCTCTTCGAATTTGAATCAGTTAATTGAAAGCCGTTGATATTGTTAATGTGGCTGACTCCCCCTTCTAACATCATTTTTGCAAGTGTCACAACCTGTATTAGATCCCATGACCTTACTGGAGACATACACCTTACTGAATGAGCTATTTGAGGGGGGGGGGGGGTGGCACCAATACTTATCTTGCCTCCGGGCAATTGGGATGAACTTACGCACTTACGCCACTGGTACCCAGTATACGGGGAGGCAGCAGCAGGAACTGTGCACCCAGTATATGGGGAGGCAGCAGCAGGAGCAGGCACTGTGCACCCAGTATACGGGGAGGCAGCAGCAGGCACTGTGCACCCAGTATATGGGGAGGCAGCAGCAGGAGCAGGCACTGTGCACCCAGTATACGGGGAGGCAGCAGCAGGCACTGTGCACCCAGTATACTGGGAGGCAGCAGCAGGAGCAGGCACTGTGCACCCAGTATACGGGGAGGCAGCAGCAGGAGCAGGCACTGTGCACCCAGTATACGGGGAGGCAGGAGCAGGCACTGTGCACCCAGTATACGGGGAGGCAGCAGCAGGAGCAGGCACTGTGCACCCAGTTTACGGGGAGGCAGCAGCAGGAGCAGGCACTGTGCACCCAGTATACGGGGAGGCAGCAGCAGGAGCAGGCACTGTGCACCCAGTATACGGGGAGGCAGGAGCAGGCACTGTGCACCCAGTATACGGGGAGGCAGCAGCAGGAGCAGGCACTGTGCACCCAGTATACGGGGAGGTAGCAGCAGGCACTGTGCACCCAGTATACAGGGAGGCAGGAGCAGGCACAGTGCACCCAGTATACAGGGAGGCAGCAGCAGGCACCGTGCACCCAGTATACAGGGAGGCAGGAGCAGGCACTGTGCACCCAGTATACGGGGGGGGGGGCAGCGGGCACTGTGCACCCAGTATACGGGGAGGCAGCAGCAGGAGCAGGCACTATGCACCCAGTATACGGGGAGGCAGCAGCAGGCACTGTGCACCCAGTATACGGGCTGGCAGCAGCAGGAGCAGGCACTGTGCACCCAGTATACGGGCTGGCAGCAGCAGGAGCAGGCACTGTGCACCCAGTATACGGGGAGGCAGCAGCAGGAGCAGGCACTGTGCACCCAGTATGCGGGGAGGCAGCAGCAGGAGCAGGCACTGTGTACCCAGTATAAGGGGAGGCAGCAGCAGGAGCAGGCACTGTGCACCCAGTATACGGGGAGGCAGCAGCAGGAGCAGGCACTGTGCACCCAGTATACGGGGAGGCAGCAGCAGGCACTGTGCACCCAGTATGCGGGGAGGCAGGAGCAGGCACTGTGCACCCAGTATACGGGGAGGCAGCAGCAGGAGCAGGCACTGTGCACCCAGTATATTGGGAGGCAGCAGCAGCAGCAGGCACTGTGCACCCAGTATACGGGGAGGCAGCAGCAGGAGCTGTCCAGGGTGCTAGTAGTGTGTAACACAGCAGAGGATTGTGGGCAGCACATGAGATCCCCCCCCCCCCACACTCACACACACACACACACCTGCCAGGCACTGCACAGATATATATATATATATATAGCCCAGCATCTCCCTGTATCCTCATACTGTACCACATAGTATATACCCTCCCCGGCAGCTCCATGCATAGAGGAGTAAATGGCACCCTACCTTTCATCCAGTCCACCACCTGCTTGGGGCTCCACTTGCTAATAGGTTCCATGACCAGAGCCATTCCCACATGCAGTCCGTGAGTCACCCAGATGGATAGAGCAATGCAGGGCTATGGTATATGGTGCAGCCTTCTCAGAGCATGGCTGGGGTCTAACGCCAAGATGTAGCCGTCTCCCTCCAGGATTCGCCTGCACTGATTCAGTAATGTATAATATGACACTGGCTGATCAGCACTAGCACCTCCCCCACTGCACACAGCCTGCCACATACTGGAAGCAGGGGAATGCTGCATTACAGTATAGCTGTGTACATATGCCCCATCGCAGCGCTCTGCCAGGGCTTCGCCGGAGATCAGGGGCAGCAGACGGGCACAGGGGTGGGGGGACCACAGCTCTCACACAAGCACTTGCCCATTGTCAGTGAAGTTGAATAGGGGAACTTCAAGGGATTGAGGTTACCCTCCAATGTCTATTTATAGAACAGCATAAATTACATCCCGCTGCCCCCTTTATACACCCCTCTAACACACATAGCCACGGGCACCACTGGCATTTAGGGGGTTAAGGTAGCTCGTCGCTGAGCACACGTGAGAAGTTGTTCTTTATTTCAGTGTAAATTGCAGGAGAGACGATACACCAGGATCTGTACCAGGGATGGGGATAATACACCATGATCTGTACCAGGGACGGGGATAATACACCAGGGACGGGGACAATACACCAGGGACGGGGATAATACACAAGGGATGGGGATAATACACCAGGATCTGTACCAGAGACGGGGATAATACACCAGGGACGGGGATAATACACCAGGGACGGGGACAATACACCAGGGACAGGGATAATACACCAGAGACGGGGACAATACACCAGGGACGGGGACAATACACCAGGGACGGGGACAATACACCAGGGACGGGGACAATACACCAGGGACGGGGATAATTAACCAGGATCCGTACCAGGGACGGGGATAATACACCAGAATCTGTACCAGGGACGGGGATAATACACCAGGGATGGGGATAATACACCAGGGACGGGGATAATATTTATTTATTTATTTATTAGCAGTTTCTTATATAGCGCACACAGATTCCGCAGCGCTTTACAGAGAATATTTGACCATTCACATCAGTCCCTGCCCCAGTGAAGCTTACAATCTATATTCCCTACCACATGTACACGCACACACAGACATTCTAGGGTTAATTTTGTTGGGAGCCAAATTAGCCTAGCAGTATATTTTTGGATTGTGGGAGGAAACCGGAGTACCCGGAGGAAACCCACGCAAGTACGGGGAGAATATACAAACTCCGCACAGTTAGGGCCATGGTGGGTATTGAACCCATGACCTAAGTGCTGATAATACACCAGGGACGGGGATAATACACCAGGATCCGTACCAGGGACGGGGATAATACACCAGGGACGGGGACAATACACCAGGGATGGGGACAATACACCAGGGATGGGGACAATACACCAGGGACGGGGATCATACACCAGGGACGGGGATAATACACCATGATCTGTACCAGGGACGGGGACAATACACCAGGGAAGGGGACAATACACCAGGGACGGGGACAATACACCAGGGACAGGGAACATACACCAGGATCCGTACCAGGGACGGGAATAATACACCAGGGACGGGGATAATACACCAAGATCCGTACCAGGGACGGTGATAATACACCAGGGATGGGGATAATACACCAGGGACGGGGATAATACACCAGAATCTGTACCAGGGACGGGGATAATACACCAGGGACGGGGATAATACACCAGGATCCGTACCAGGGACGGGGATAATACACCAGGGACGGGGACAATACACCAGGGACGGGGATAATACACCAGAATCTGTACCAGGGACGGGGATAATACACCAGGGATGGGGATAATACACCAGGATCCGTACCAGGGATGGGGATAATGCACCAGGGATGGGGACAATACACCAGGGACGGGGATAATACACCAGAATCTGTACCAGGGACGGGGATAATACACCAGGGATGGGGATAATACACCAGGATCCGTACCAGGGACGGGGATAATACACCAGGGATGGGGATAATACACCAGGATCCGTACCAGGGATGGGGATAATGCACCAGGGATGGGGACAATACACCAGGGATGGGGATAATACACCATGATCCGTACCAGGCATGGGGATAATACACCAGGATCTGTACCAGGGATGGGGATAAAACACCAGGGACGGTGATAATACACCAGGGATGAGGACAATACACCAGGGACGGTGATAATACACCAGGGACGGGGATAATACACCAGGATCCGTACCAGGGACGGGGATAATACACCAGGGACGGGGATAATACACCAGGATCCGTACCAGGGATGGGGATAATACACCAGGGACGGGGATAATACACCAGGATCCGTACCAGGGACGGGGATAATACACCAGGGACAATACACCAGGGACGGTGATAATACACCAGGATCCGTACCAGGGATGGGGATAATGCACCAGGAATGGGGACAATACACCAGGGACGGGGATAATACACCAGGGATGGGGATAATACACCAGGATCAGTACCAGGGACGGGGATAAAACACCAGGGACTGTGATAATACACCAGCATCCGTACCAGGGATGGGGATAATACACCAGGGACGGGGATAATACACCAGGGACGGGGATAATACACCAGGATCCGTACCAGGGACGGGGATAATACACCAGGGACGGGGATAATACACCAGAATCTGTACCAGGGACGGGGATAATACACCAGGGACGGGGACAATACACCAGGGACGGGGATAATACACCAGCATCCGTACCAGGGACGGTGATAATACACCAGGATCCGTACCAGGGATGGGGATAATGCACCAGGGACGGGGACAATACACCAGGGACGGGGATAATACACCAGCATCCGTACCAGGGACGGTGATAATACACCAGGATCCGTACCAGGGATGGGGATAATGCACCAGGGATTAATACACCAGGATCCGTACCAGGGATGGGGATAATGCACCAGGGATGGGGACAATACACCAGGGACGGGGATAATACACCAGGGATGGGGATAATACACCAGCATCCGTACCAGGGATGGGGATAATACACCAGGGACGGGGACAATACACCAGGGACGGTGATAATACACCAGGATCCATACCAGGGATGGGGATAATACACCAGGGATTAATACACCAGGATCCGTACCAGGGATGGGGATAATACACCAGGGATTAATACACCAGGATCCGTACCAGGGATGGGGATAATGCACCAGGGATGGGGACAATACACCAGGGATGGGGATAATACACCAGGATCCGTACCAGGGATGGGGATAATACACCAGGGATGGGGATAATACACCAGGGACGAGGATAATACACCAGGGACGGGGACAATACACCATGGATGGGGATAATACACCTGGACTTACTCAGCGGCTACAATGACATCAGCCTAATGGAGGCCAGAGAAGACGTCACACAACCTCCACAAGCCTGCAGGGACAGCACAGGTCCACATTAAATTATTGGAACAGCAGGATCAGGGTTTAGAGCTGTAGCAGCAGGATTGATTAGATCCAGTCCAGCTTTTTCCTAAGATCTGATGTAAATCATGGTTTGGCTAATTAACACCACCTGTGTTTCCCGGTTAAATGCCTGTTCAGAGCAGAGGATTCCCAACGTCTGTTAGTGGCTGGGACATAGGCTTGGGGTGTGGGATGTAGGCTATGGACCTCTGGAGTGTTGTACGCACATTGTACAACAGTAAGACACACACACTCTTATATTATATATAATTCCTTTGTATTATTCTAGTCAAACTCTGGTGTGTACTGGACTATTACAGGTGAATCCCTGACCACACGTCACATGTATGTACCCTGAGCAGGTTTATAGATGGAAAGTGATGGTAGAATACAAGTCACCCCACATTTCTTCCCAGCACCAAAGGCAGCGATACTGCGCCGATATCCCTGGGCGCTGCTGGTGGCGGCTGCATTACGAGGCTGCTTTGTAAGTAATGAATGCGCCCAACTTCCTGCCTAAAGCAATGTTTCAAGGCCCACTAAATCTGAATTACACAGAGTATAAACCGTCTTATGTTACATAACTACAAATAACATTCACTAATACGGGCTCTATGTATCATACAGCAAAATCCAGAGACGCCAACGTCTTCTCCGAGCAGCGGCCGTGGCTGTATATAGTGCAGATTAGGATTAGATTATTAAAGGGTTAACATCTGTGACATCAGAGAATTATCCAGCGATAAAGTACTTTCCGCAGGGTAACACTGGCAGTGACGGTGACATCACACTCCTCAGAGGCGGGACAGGAAGATTCCCAACTGTTATAGGTTTGTCCCGGTTTTCCAGCAATGGCCTGGTGGGGAATATGTAGCCGCTGTCTCTCTACAATAAAGTCCGGCTGCTCCACCTGTTTCTGGATGAAGGGTATGGAACCCGTGTGGTAACAATCCCAGGTGGTAGAACGCCGGCAGCAGGATCTCCAGGGGGGAAATGGCGGCAATCTGTAAGTATTCTACAGCTCTGTACAAATGGAGTGATGGGAGACCTGCGCTCAGCGAGGGGCGTAAGGACAGATCGCACAACGCACATCACTAAACACGTCATGTTCTGCCTGTGCCGATAGGCGATCCGTGCGGACAGTGTTCTGCCTGTGCCGATAGGCGATCCGTGCGGAGCAGTGTTCTGCCTGTGCCGATAGGTGATCTGTGCGGAGCAGTGTTCTGTCTGTGCCGATAGGCGATCCGTGCGGAGCAGTGTTCTGCCTGTGCCAATCCGTGCGGAGCAGTGTTCTGCCTGTGCCGATAGGCGAGCAGTGTTCTGCCTGTGCGGAGCAGTGTTCTGCCTGTGCCGATAGGCGATCCGTGCGGAGCAGTGTTCTGCCTGTGCCAATCCATGCGGAGCAGTGTTCTGCCTGTGCCGACAGGCGATCCGTGCGGAGCAGTGTTCTGCCTGTGCCAATCCATGCGGAGAAGTGTTCTGCCTGTGCCGACAGGCGATCCGTGCAGAGCAGTGTTCTGCCTGTGCCGACAGGTGATCTGTGCGGAGCAGTGTCCTGCCTGTGCCGACAGGCGATCTGTGCGGAGCAGTGTTCTGCCTGTGCCAATCCATGCGGAGCAGTGTTCTGCCTGTGCCGACAGGCGATCCGTGCGGAGCAGTGTTCTGCCTGTGCCGATCCGTGCGGAGCAGTGTTCTGCCTGTGCCGACAGGCGATCTGTGCGGAGCAGTGTTCTGCCTGTGCCGATCCGTGCGGAGCAGTGTTCTGCCTGTGCCGACAGGCGATCCATGCGGAGCAGTGTCCTGCCTGTGCCGATAGGCGATCTGTGCGGAGCAGTGTTCTGCCTGTGCCGATAGGCGATCTGTACGGAGCAGTGTTCTGCCTGTGCCAATAGGCGATCTGTGCGGAGCAGTGTTCTGCCTGTGCCGATAGGCGATCTGTGCGTTGCAGTGTTCTGTCTGTGCCGATAGGTGATCTGTGCAGAGCAGTGTTCTACCTGTGCCGATAGGCGATCCGTGCAGAGCAGTGTTCTGCCTGTGCCGACAGGCGATCCGTGCGGAGCAGTGTTCTGCCTGTGCCGATAGGTGATCTGTGCGGAGCAGTGTTCTGCCTGTGCCGACAGGCGATCCGTGCGGAGCAGTGTTCTGCCTGTGCCGATAGGTGATCTGTGCGGAGCAGTGTTCTGCCTGTGCCGATAGGCGATCCGTGCAGAGCAGTGTTCTGCCTGTGCCGATAGATGATCTGTGCGGAGCAGTGTTCTGCCTGTGCCGATAGGCGATCCGTGCGGAGCAGTGTTCTGCCTGTGCTGATAGGTGATCTGTGCGGAGCAGTGTTCTACTTGTGCCGACAGGCGATCCGTGCGGAGCAGTGTTCTGCCTGTGCCGATAGGTGATCTGTGCGGAGCAGTGTTCTACCTGTGCCAATAGGCGATCCGTGCGGAGCAGTGTTCTGCCTGTGCCGACAGGCGATCCGTGCGGAGCAGTGTTCTGCCTGTGCCGATAGGTGATCTGTGCGGAGCAGTGTTCTGCCTGTGCCGACAGGCGATCCGTGCGGAGCAGTGTTCTGCCTGTGCCGATAGGTGATCTGTGCGGAGCAGTGTTCTGCCTGTGCCGATAGGCGATCCGTGCGGAGCAGTGTTCTGCCTGTGCCGACAGGCGATCCGTGCGGAGCAGTGTTCTGCCTGTGCCGATAGGTGATCTGTGCGGAGCAGTGTTTTGCCTGTGCCGATAGGTGATCTGTGCGGAGCAGTGTTCTGCCTGTGCCGATAGGTGATCTGTGCGGAGCAGTGTTCTACCTGTGCCGATAGGCGATCTGTGCGGAGCAGTGTTCTGCCTGTGCCGATAGGCGAGCTAGCAGGATAGACACGGCATCACTGTCATTTATCCTTGCAGGAGTTGGCGATGTGGGGAACCGGCATGACCATCGCTAGTCAGATCCCTTATACATGGGGGATTCTATACAACTTAAGGCTCTCCCTAAACCCAAAACCTACCCCTTGCCTAACTCCCCTCGCAGCATTACCCTACCTACCCCTCGCGCAGCCTAACTCCCCTCGCAGCATAACCCTACCTACCCCTCCCGCAGCCTAACTCCCCTCGCAGCATAACCCTACCTACCCCTCCCGCAGCCTAACACTAACTGACACAGCCTAACTCTACCCTACCCCTCCCCCCCGCAGCCTAATCCTACCCCACACAGCCCAACTCTAACCTACCCCTCCCCCCGCAGCCTAACCCTACCCCACACAGCCCAACTCTAACCTACCCCTCACGCAGCCTAACCCTACCCCACACAGCCCACCTCTAACCTACCCCTCCCGCAGCCTAACCCTACCCCACACAGCCCAACTCTAACCTACCCCTGAGTCAGCCTAACCCTACCCCACACAGCCCAACTCTAACCTACCTCTTCCGCAGCCTTTTACCCTACCCCACACAGCCTAACTTTAACCTACCCCTCCTGCAGCCTAACCCTACCCCACACAGCCTAACTCTAACCTACCCCTCCCAGCCTAACCCTACCCCACAAAGCCTAACTCTAACCTACCCCTCCCAGCCTAACTCTAACCTACCCCTCCTGCAGCCTAACCCTACCCCACACAGCCTAACTCTAACCTACCCCTCCCACAGCCTAACCCTACCCCACACGGCCTAACTCTAACCTACCCCTCCCACAGCCTAACCCTACCCCACACGGCCTAACTCTAACCTACCCCTCCCGCAGCCTAACCCTACCCCACACAGCCCAACTCTAACCTACCCCTCACGCAGCCTAACCCTACCCCACACAGCCCACCTCTAACCTACCCCTCCCGCAGCCTAACCCTACCCCACACAGCCCAACTCTAACCTACCCCTCACGCAGCCTAACCCTACCCCACACAGCCCACCTCTAACCTACCCCTCCCGCAGCCTAACCCTACCCCACACAGCCCAACTCTAACCTACCCCTCAGTCAGCCTAACCCTACCCCACACAGCCCAACTCTAACCTACCTCTTCCGCAGCCTTTTACCCTACCCCACACAGCCTAACTTTAACCTACCCCTCCTGCAGCCTAACCCTACCCCACACAGCCTAACTCTAACCTACCCCTCCCAGCCTAACCCTACCCCACAAAGCCTAACTCTAACCTACCCCTCCCAGCCTAACTTTAACCTACCCCTCCTGCAGCCTAACCCTACCCCACACAGCCTAACTCTAACCTACCCCTCCCACAGCCTAACCCTACCCCACACAGCCCAACTCTAACCTACCCCTCCCACAGCCTAACCCTACCCCACACGGCCTAACTCTAACCTACCCCTCCAGCAGCCTAACCCTACCCCACACAGCCCAACTCTAACCTACCCCTCCCGCAGCCTAACCCTACCCCACACAGCCCAACTCTAACCTACCCCTCCAGCAGCCTTTTACCCTACCCCACACAGCCCACCTCTAACCTACTCCTCCAGCAGCCTTTTACCCTACCCCACACAGCCCACCTCTAACCTACTCCTCCAGCAGCCTCACCCTACCCCACACAGCCCAACTCTAACCTACCCCCCGCAGCCTAATCCTACCTGACACAGCCTAACGCTAACCTACCCCACCTACTTCCGACCCCTACCCCACACAGCCCACCTCTAACCTACCCCTCAGGCAGCCTAACCCTACCCCACACAGCCTAACTCTAACTTACCCCTCCAGCAGCCTTTTACCCTACCCCACACAGCGTAATTCTAACCTACCCCTCCAGCAGCCTAAATGTTGGGACCTCTTCTGTTATACACCAATCCTTTGGTTCTAAACCAGATAAAATTGAGTTAAGCCCCCCATACACGGTCCGTTCATCGGATCCGTTCTGTACTCAAACAGCACACATCATATCGGATCGCATCCCTTGTGCATGCTTTGTGCATGCACTGCGATCCGATACGATGTTTACCTAGTACAAAAAGTATGTGCAGCACATACTTTTTGTACCGTACTATGTGATGCGCGGGAGCGCGCATCGCATAGTACAGAACGGAGCCGGTCCACAACAGACCGTGTATGGGCTCCTTTAGCAAAAAATAAAGTGTAATGGCCTAGCTAGTTCCGTGCTCAGATCCCTTAAAATTCTTGGGTGAATACTATCTGGTCACATCACACCACACACACACACACGCACACACACACACACGCGCACACACACACACACGCAACACTCCCTCCCTGCCTTCTTAAGGTGCCCACAGACGCATCAATTATCGAATGCGTTTTGTACTTTTTAAGCACAAATTGCATCTTATGTACAATTATTGGATGGTGTTTATGGGCTTGTGCGATGCGATAAGCCCGATATTGTATGTCTAAAAAAGTACGTGCTGCACGTACTTTTTAGACTACATCTGAAATTTAACATTACAAACATGGGTTCATCACATGCATCCAAGTGCACATCTCATAGCAAGCTGGAAGAAAAATTGTATAGAACCATTGTACAGTCAAAAACGCATAGCACAGTACAATTGTAGCGTCTGTGGGCACCTTTAGGAAAGTTCCTTAACAGTTGCTCATGATAATCATTCACATACTGTCAGCTGCACCAGGCTGCAAGGAACAAGTGCATTAAAGTCAGACAAACTTTTCTGTCCTCCAAATACCTTACTGCCCTCGGTTTGTTAGCTGAACACACTGGGTTCCCCTGCAGCACATCTCCTATTGCCACAAAATAACGAATATTATTTATCCTGTATAATAAAAGGCTGCTCCTCACCAACTTGGGGGCAATTTAAGTGTTATTATATACATACACACAGTATATATAGATATATATTATATACACACAGTATATACAGTATATATTATATACATATACACACCAGCTTCTTCTTCCGGCTCCCCCAGAGCAGAGCTGATCCTGCCATCATATTGATTCGCTGTCAGTGTACAGCTGGTGACAGCACGCCCCATCTATACCTTTGCTGGTTACTGACAATCCCCTGGGATATTTGGACCTGTCAGACTTCTTGTTACAGTACCCTTCTGTGCAAAATGTTTTTTAAGTTACAAAATAGACTAAAATATAGCAGAAGATGATTCTCCTGTGGAGAACATTCAAAAATGAGATATATAGATATAACTAAATGGTGTAGGAACAGGAACGGAAGCAGGGCCGGATTAAGCCTAGGGAGTGCCCGAGGCACTGAAGACAGGGGGCCCTGGTGGAAGGGGGGGGTATATGACATTGTGCCTATTTATGACCTATTCCAGGGGGGACTCATGCTTTCTACCTGAACCTCACTGTTAATATATGATTGGCGTCACCTGTGTTGAACTATTTAGTTGATAACAAGGGGTTCAGTACAGGTGATTGCAATCTAATAATTTAAGAGAGACGTCCAGGTAGAGCGCACTGTGTTCCTCCAGGAAGATGTCATATTGGGATGCATGGATTGTGTATGGTAAATTCAAACCAATGGTGTAATGTATATTCGTTTTAAACAAAGGGTTCTGCAATGCCCAGACACCCAGGTGGGGGGGCTAAATCCTGATATACCATTGTCTATGCCTGCACTCAGGGCCGTTTATAGACAATTTAGCTCCCAGGGCAAATAAATAAAAATGCGCCCCCCCCCCCCCTCCAAATACATATCATGAAATACAAGAAATTGCGCGCGCCGAAGGCGCGTGCCGAAATAGGGGCGTGGTTTATTTTAAAATGGGGTGTGGCTTAAAATAAGGGCGTGGTCTAGCAGCAAAACAATTACCTTACATCTCACTTTTGCAACCTGCATGTCCAGACATTGGTTACCGCAGGAATTGTCATTGTCCTCCCGCACTTAAGTTGGCGGGCTGAAGGACACACAGTGACATAAAAATATAAAGCCCCACACAGTTACCTAGTACGCCTCACAGATCAAGGCCAAACAATGACAGGCTACATAAATCATTATACACTTTTTTATCCGTGATGCCAATTACACATTACATATTACGCCGCACACCATGATGGCAAGTACACAATACTCCCCACAACGTAATGCCTATTACACATTATGTCCAACGCGCCGCTGCCGCACAACTGATGCCGTTTACTAATATGCCCCCACAGTGCCATATATGTATGCCCCCACAGTGCCATATATGTATGCCCCCACAGTGGCAGATATGCCCCCACAGTGCCACACATATGTCCCCACAGTGCCACACATATATGCCCCACAGTGAGAGCTATGCCCCCACAGTGCCACACATATATGCCCCCACAGTGAGAGCTATGCCCCCACAGTGCCACACATATATGCCCCCACAGTGAGAGCTATGCCCCCACAGTGCCACCCATATATGCCCCCACAGTGACAGCTTTGCCCCCACAGTGCCACAGATATGCCCCCACAGTGCCACACATATGCCCCTACAGTGCCAAATATGCCCCCACAGTGCCACATATATGCCCCCATAGTGCCACACATATGCCCCCACAGTGCCAAATATGCTCCACAGTGCCACACATATGCGCCCACAGTGCCACACATATGCCCCCACAATGCCACATATATGCCCCCACAGTGGCAAATATGCCCCCACAGTGCCACACATCTGCCCCCCTCAGTGCCAGACCTATATGCCCCCACAGTGCCAGAGGATAATATCCCAGCAGCAGCACAACTCACCGTTGCTGCTGCTGGGGAGAGCAGAGTCCGGGTCTCCGAGTCCCGTTGCCGCCGCTGCTTCTTTTTCCCAGGGGAGGAGAGGGGAGCGCATAGCGCATCTCTCCTTCCCCTTTACTGTGACGGCTGTCAGACAATCATATCTCGCGGGCTGGCTCCTTATTGGCTGCCGGCCCGCGAGCTGATTGGCTAATAGCCCAGTGACAGAGCGAGGGGAAGGAGAGACTTATGCGCTCCTCTCCCCTCCAAGTCCACCAGAGAGATCATCTTTTTGGGGCGGCGGACGGGGCGTGCGGGGGGACAGTGGCGTGGGGGAAGCTGGCGGGCGCCCTGGCTGCTAAACAGAGGCGGACAAGCCGTGCGGCGCCCCGGGCGGCTGCACGGCTTGTCCGCCTCTAGAAACGGCCCTGCCTGCACTGTATACTGTCCTGCTTGCATTCTGACTGGTTCTGCTGCTGCACAAGAGGGACAGCTAGTGATGTCAATGTGTTCTGGCAGGGGGGCCCGTGGTACGGTATGCCCTGCTCCCCCTAATCTGACTATGGCTAATAGAAAAATATATAGGCAATCAAATGTAGTACAATAAAAATCATGACCCAAGTAATTAAATAAACCTCATCCACGTAATCAGTAAATAAAATACATCAGTTGGTATTATGCAGAAAGGTCAATATGAGCCAATTGGAATAATATATATATATATATATATATATATATATATATACATATATACACTCGCGAGCCAGCTATTGAGGTATATATTTACTACTGTATGTTCATTTACCAATATAGGTGAAATCCCTTGAGCATGTGATGTTCATCATACAAGATCGGAGACCCCAGGTGAGATCGGTACCAGTGGTGGGTGCAGACCAAAGTAGAAACGAAGGTCCCAAATAAAAGGTCTAAGCTGTTAGATCCAGACATTGGTCCAGGTATGTAAAATCTTATTAATTAGGTAGGGCAACACTGACGCGTTTCGCTACATAGGAAAGAATTTCATAGGAACCTTTTTGGTAACATATATGGCTTCCTAGCAATCCCAGCAGATGGGGCATGGACTCCATAGGTCTCCGGGTATCTAGTGTACTCCATGCATAGTCAATAATGGTCCATAATATCCTAATATTCGCTGGTGGCGGAACACCGCATCCCTCATAATGTTCTATTAAGGAAGTCAAGAAACCAAATTCAGAGGAATCTTCCTCCAGTCATAGGGCCTAATGTATCAAGCTTCAAAAGTGATAAAATGGAGAGTGATAAACAGCCAGCCAATCAGCTCATGCCTGTCATTTTTCAAACCCAGCCTGTAACAATGGCAGGTAGGAGCTGATTGGCTGGCTGTTTATCACTCTCCATTTGATCACTTTTTGAAGCATGATACATTTGGCCCATAATATGGGGGCCACAGGCCTAGGCGGGGGTGCATTGTTGTGCTGGATGAGTACATCCCCGTCTGACAGAATACATGGCGTATGTAGCGTATGCCGGCCAGTGATGTCTGCAGATGTATTAGAGGTCCCAATACTGGCAAGCTGAAATACTCTGCACCATAAAGAGACATCACTGTCATGGACTGGAACCTTGACTCATTGTCTCACCAGGCTAACCCTTCCCAGCCATCCTGCGTGGGGTCAGCAATGGGACCAGAGTGTGTCATCGGCTCCTGTACCCCATAGAAGGAAGGGGACATTGTACTGGTGAAACGCTGATGTTACTGGTGACCCCAGCGTTACACTTTGCTGTTATCTGCCACAAGGGCTGCACCCCGGACAGATGTTAGCATGTAATATAACACTGTCCATGATTGCCCAGAGGTCTTGTCAGCCACAGGGAAACTGGTGGGAGAGAGAAAGAGAGAGAGGTGGTGGGGGAGGAGAGAGAGAGGTGGTGGGGGGGGAGAGAGAGAGAGAGAGAGAGAGAGAGAGGGGTGGTGGGGGAGGGGAGAGAGAGAGGTGGTGGGGGAGGGGAGAGAGAGAGGTGGTGGGGGAGGGGAGAGAGAGAGAGGTGGTTGGGGAGGGGAGAGAGAGAGAGGTGGTTGGGGAGGGGAGAGAGAGAGGTGGTGAGAGAGGGAGAAAGAGAGAGAGAGAGAGGTGGTGGGGGAGGGGAGAGAGAGAGGTGGTGGGGGAGGGGAGAGATAGAGAGAGAGGTGGTGGGGGAGGGGAGAGAGAGAGGTGGTGGGGGAGGGGAGAGAGAGAGGTGGTGAGAGAGGGAGGTGGTGAGAGAGAGAGAGAGAAAGAGAGAGAGAGAGAGAGAGAGAGGTGGTGGGGGAGGGGGAGAGAGAGAGGTGGTGGGGGAGGGGAGAGATAGAGAGAGAGGTGGTGGGGGAGGGGAGAGAGAGAGGTGGTGGGGGAGGGGAGAGATAGAGAGAGAGGTGGTGGGGGAGGGGAGAGAGAGAGGTGGTGGGGGAGAGAGAGGGAGAGAGAAAGGGGGGTGGTGAGAGAGAGAGAGAGAGAGAGAGAAAGAGAAAGAGGTGGTGGGGGGAGAGATAGAGAGAGAGGTGGGGGGAGGGGAGAGAGAGAGGTGGTGGGGGAGGGGAGAGAGAGAGGTGGTGAGAGAGGGAGGTGGTGAGAGAGAGAGAAAGAGAGAGAGAGAGAGAGAGAGAGAGAGGTGGTGGGGGGAGGAGAGAGAGAGAGGTGGTGGGGGAGGGGAGAGATAGAGAGAGAGGTGGTGGGGGAGGGGAGAGAGAGAGGTGGTGGGGGAGGGGAGAGAGGTGGAGAGAGAGGGGGGGGAGGGGAGAAAGAGAAAGGGGGGGCAATACCATTGGTGCAAGGGGTGCAGCTGCTATGGGCCCAGAGCTGCAGGGGCCCCATCTTTGCTGTTAAGTTTATTATGTTTTATATATATTTATCACCATCAGTTGCTAAATAGAGGGCCTTACAAACTTTTGCAATGGGGCCTGTGAATATCTAGTTACGCCTCTGACCACAGCCCAGTATTACAGAGTGCAGTGTCCGGGGCCATAGTTACCACAGCCCAGTATTACAGAGTGCAGTGTCCGGGGCCATAGTTACCACAGCCCAGTATTACAGAGTGCAGTGTCCGGGGCCATAGTTACCACAGCCCAGTATTACAGAATGCAGTGTCCGGGGCCATAGTTACCACAGCCCAGTATTACAGAATGCAGTGTCCGGGGCCATAGTAACCACAGCCCAGTATTACAGAATGCAGTGTCCGGGGCCATAGTAACCACAGCCCAGTATTACAGAATGCAGTGTCCGGGGCCATAGTTACCACAGCCCAGTATTACAGAATGCAGTGTCCGGGGCCATAGTTACCACAGCCCAGTATA